>NW_027362149.1:0-305116 GCF_039654945.1 Dendrobates tinctorius | reverse complement strand
GCATGATTCTACCAAGAAATGTGATTCTTCATTCAAAACCTGATTTTTGCTATTGGGCTCTATTGAATAATGAATGTTTTGAATTTTCTCCAAAAGTAAAGTAGTTGCAAACTCATGCTTTTAGAGACTTGTTTGGGCTCATGAGAGGAGTAGAAAAACATCAAAAATTTCAGTCCTGCATGATTCTACCAAGAAATGTGTGTTCATTGAAACCGCTGGTTTTTGATAGTTTGGGCCCTATTGAATAATGAATGTTTTGAATTTTCTCCAAAAGTAAAGTAGTTGCAAACTCATCCTTTTAGAAACTTGTTTGGGCTGTTGAGAGGAGTAAAAAACCATCAAAAATTTCAATCCTGCATGCTTCTACCAAGAAATGTGATTCTTCATTCAAAACCTGATTTTTGCTATTGGGCTCTATTGAATAATGAATGTTTTGAATTTTCTCCAAAAGTAAAGTAGTTGCAAACTCATGCTTTTAGAGACTTGTTTGGGCTCATGAGAGGAGTAGAAAAACATCAAAAATTTCAGTCCTGCATGATTCTACCAAGAAATGTGTGTTCATTCAAACCGCTGGTTTTTGATAGTTTGGGCCCTATTGAATAATGAATGTTTTGAATTTTCTCCAAAAGTAAAGTAGTTGCAAACTCATCCTTTTAGAAACTTGTTTGGGTTGTTGAGAGGAGTAAAAAACCATCAAAAATTTCAATCCTGCATGATTTTACCAAGAAATGTGATTCTTCATTCAAAACCTGATTTTTGCTATTGGGCTCTATTGAATAATGAATGTTTTGAATTTTCTCCAAAAGTAAAGTAGTTGCAAACTCATGCTTTTAGAGACTTGTTTGGGCTCATGAGAGGAGTAGAAAAACATCAAAAATTTCAGTCCTGCATGATTCTACCAAGAAATGTGTGTTCATTGAAACCGCTGGTTTTTGATAGTTTGGGCCCTATTGAATAATGAATGTTTTGAATTTTCTCCAAAAGTAAAGTAGTTGCAAACTCATCCTTTTAGAAACTTGTTTGGGCTGTTGAGAGGAGTAAAAAACCATCAAAAATTTCAATCCTGCATGATTCTACCAAGAAATGTGATTCTTCATTCAAAACCTGATTTTTGCTATTGGGCTCTATTGAATAATGAATGTTTTGAATTTTCTCCAAAAGTAAAGTAGTTGCAAACTCATCCTTTTAGAAACTTGTTTGGGCTGTTGAGAGGAGTAAAAAACCATCAAAAATTTCAATCCTGCATGATTCTACCAAGAACTGTGATTCTTCATTCAAAACCTGATTTTTGCTATTGGGCTCTATTGAATAATGAATGTTTTGAATTTTCTCCAAAAGTAAAGTAGTTGCAAACTCATGCTTTTAGAAACTTGTTTGGGCTCATGAGAGGAGTAGAAAAACATCAAAAATTTCAGCCCTGCATGATTCTTCCAAGAAATGTGTGTTCATTGAAACCGCTGGTTTTTGATAGTTTGGGCCCTATTGAATAATGAATGTTTTGAATTTTCTCCAAAAGTAAAGTAGTTGCAAACTCATCCTTTTAGAAACTTGTTTGGGCTGTTGAGAGGAGTAAAAAACCATCAAAAATTTCAATCCTGCATGATTCTACCAAGAACTGTGATTCTTCATTCAAAACCTGATTTTTGCTATTGGGCTCTATTGAATAATGAATGTTTTGAATTTTCTCCAAAAGTAAAGTAGTTGCAAACTCATGCTTTTAGAGACTTGTTTGGGCTCATGAGAGGAGTAGAAAAACATCAAAAATTTCAGTCCTGCATGATTCTACCAAGAAATGTGTGTTCATTGAAACCGCTGGTTTTTGATAGTTTGGGCCCTATTGAATAATGAATGTTTTGAATTTTCTCCAAAAGTAAAGTAGTTGCAAACTCATCCTTTTAGAAACTTGTTTGGGCTGTTGAGAGGAGTAAAAAACCATCAAAAATTTCAATCCTGCATGATTCTACCAAGAAATGTGATTCTTCATTCAAAACCTGAATTTTGCTATTGGGCTCTATTGAATAATGAATGTTTTGAATTTTCTCCAAAAGTAAAGTAGTTGCAAACTCATGCTTTTAGAGACTTGTTTGGGCTCATGAGAGGAGTAGAAAAACATCAAAAATTTCAGTCCTGCATGATTCTTCCAAGAAATGTGTGTTCATTGAAACCGCTGGTTTTTGATAGTTTGGGCCCTATTGAATAATGAATGTTTTGAATTTTCTCCGAAAGTAAAGTAGTTGCAAACTCACCCTTTTAGAAACTTGTTTGGGCTGTTGAGAGGAGTAAAAAACCATCAAAAATTTCAATCCTGCATGATTCTACCAAGAAATGTGATTCTTCATTCAAAACCTGATTTTTGCTATTGGGCTCTATTGAATAATGAATGTTTTGAATTTTCTCCAAAAGTAAAGTAGTTGCAAACTCATGCTTTTAGAGACTTGTTTGGGCTCATGAGAGGAGTAGAAAAACATCAAAAATTTCAGTCCTGCATGATTCTTCCAAGAAATGTGTGTTCATTGAAACCGCTGGTTTTTGATAGTTTGGGCCCTATTGAATAATGAATGTTTTGAATTTTCTCCAAAAGTAAAGTAGTTGCAAACTCATCCTTTTAGAAACTTGTTTGGGCTGTTGAGAGGAGTAAAAAACCATCAAAAATTTCAATCCTGCATGATTTTACCAAGAAATGTGATTCTTCATTCAAAACCTGATTTTTGCTATTGGGCTCTATTGAATAATGAATGTTTTGAATTTTCTCCAAAAGTAAAGTAGTTGCAAACTCATGCTTTTAGAGACTTGTTTGGGCTTATGAGAGGAGTTGAAAAACATCAAAAATTTCAGTCCTGCATGATTCTACCAAGAAATGTGTGTTCATTGAAACCGCTGGTTTTTGATAGTTTGGGCCCTATTGAATAATGAATGTTTTGAATTTTCTCCAAAAGTAAAGTAGTTGCAAACTCATCCTTTTAGAAACTTGTTTGGGCTGTTGAGAGGAGTAAAAAACCATCAAAAATTTCAATCCTGCATGATTCTACCAAGAAATGTGATTCTTCATTCAAAACCTGATTTTTGCTATTGGGCTCTATTGAATAATGAATGTTTTGAATTTTCTCCAAAAGTAAAGTAGTTGCAAACTCATGCTTTTAGAGACTTGTTTGGGCTCATGAGAGGAGTAGAAAAACATCAAAAATTTGAGTCCTGCATGATTCTACCAAGAAATGTGTGTTCATTCAAACCGCTGGTTTTTGATAGTTTGGGCCCTATTGAATAATGAATGTTTTGAATTTTCTCCAAAAGTAAAGCAGTTGCAAACTCATCCTTTTAGAAACTTGTTTGGGCTGTAGAGAGGAGTAAAAAACCATCAAAAATTTCAATCCTGCATCATTCTACCAAGAAATGTGATTCTTCATTCAAAACCTGATTTTTGCTATTGGGCTCTATTGAATAATGAATGTTTTGAATTTTCTCCAAAAGTAAAGTAGTTGCAAACTCATGCTTTTAGAGACTTGTTTGGGCTCATGAGAGGAGTAGAAAAACATCAAAAATTTCAGTCCTGCATGATTCTACCAAGAAATGTGTGTTCATTGAAACCGCTGGTTTTTGATAGTTTGGGCCCTATTGAATAATGAATGTTTTGAATTTTCTCCAAAAGTAAAGTAGTTGCAAACTCATCCTTTTAGAAACTTGTTTGGGCTGTTGAGAGGAGTAAAAAACCATCAAAAATTTCAATCCTGCATGATTTTACCAAGAAATGTAATTCTTCATTCAAAACCTGATTTTTGCTATTGGGCTCTATTGAATAGTGAATGTTTTGAATTTTCTCCAAAAGTAAAGTAGTTGCAAACTCATGCTTTTAGAAACTTGTTTGGGCTCATGAGAGGAGTAGAAAAACATCAAAAATTTCAGTCCTGCATGATTCTACCAAGAAATGTGTGTTCATTGAAACCGCTGTTTTTTGATAGTTTGGGCCCTATTGAATAATGAATGTTTTGAATTTTCTCCAAAAGTAAAGTAGTTGCAAACTCATCCTTTTAGAAACTTGTTTGGGCTGTTGAGAGGAGTAAAAAACCATCAAAAATTTCAATCCTGCATGATTCTACCAAGAAATGTGATTCTTCATTCAAAACCTGATTTTTGCTATTGGGCTCTATTGAATAATGAATGTTTTGAATTTTCTCCAAAAGTAAAGTAGTTGCAAACTCATCCTTTTAGAAACTTGTTTGGGCTGTTGAGAGGAGTAAAAAACCATCAAAAATTTCAATCCTGCATGATTCTACCAAGAACTGTGATTCTTCATTCAAAACCTGATTTTTGCTATTGGGCTCTATTGAATAATGAATGTTTTGAATTTTCTCCAAAAGTAAAGTAGTTGCAAACTCATGCTTTTAGAAACTTGTTTGGGCTCATGAGAGGAGTAGAAAAACATCAAAAATTTCAGCCCTGCATGATTCTTCCAAGAAATGTGTGTTCATTGAAACCGCTGGTTTTTGATAGTTTGGGCCCTATTGAATAATGAATGTTTTGAATTTTCTCCAAAAGTAAAGTAGTTGCAAACTCATCCTTTTAGAAACTTGTTTGGGCTGTTGAGAGGAGTAAAAAACCATCAAAAATTTCAATCCTGCATGATTCTACCAAGAACTGTGATTCTTCATTCAAAACCTGATTTTTGCTATTGGGCTCTATTGAATAATGAATGTTTTGAATTTTCTCCAAAAGTAAAGTAGTTGCAAACTCATGCTTTTAGAGACTTGTTTGGGCTCATGAGAGGAGTAGAAAAACATCAAAAATTTCAGTCCTGCATGATTCTACCAAGAAATGTGTGTTCATTGAAACCGCTGGTTTTTGATAGTTTGGGCCCTATTGAATAATGAATGTTTTGAATTTTCTCCAAAAGTAAAGTAGTTGCAAACTCATCCTTTTAGAAACTTGTTTGGGCTGTTGAGAGGAGTAAAAAACCATCAAAAATTTCAATCCTGCATGATTCTACCAAGAAATGTGATTCTTCATTCAAAACCTGAATTTTGCTATTGGGCTCTATTGAATAATGAATGTTTTGAATTTTCTCCAAAAGTAAAGTAGTTGCAAACTCATGCTTTTAGAAACTTGTTTGGGCTCATGAGAGGAGTAGAAAAACATCAAAAATTTGAGTCCTGCATGATTCTACCAAGAAATGTGTGTTCATTCAAACCGCTGGTTTTTGATAGTTTGTGCCCTATTGAATAATGAATGTTTTGAATTTTCTCCAAAAGTAAAGCAGTTGCAAACTCATCCTTTTAGAAACTTGTTTGGGCTGTAGAGAGGAGTAAAAAACCATCAAAAATTTCAATCCTGCATGATTCTACCAAGAAATGTGATTCTTCATTCAAAACCTGATTTTTGCTATTGGGCTCTATAGAATAATGAATGTTTTGAATTTTCTCCAAAAGTAAAGTAGTTGCAAACTCATGCTTTTAGAGACTTGTTTGGGCTCATGAGAGGAGTAGAAAAACATCAAAAATTTCAGTCCTGCATGATTCTACCAAGAAATGTGTGTTCATTGAAACCGCTGGTTTTTGATAGTTTGGGCCCTATTGAATAATGAATGTTTTGAATTTTCTCCAAAAGTAAAGCAGTTGCAAACTCATCCTTTTAGAAACTTGTTTGGGCTGTTGAGAGGAGTAAAAAACCATCAAAAATTTCAATCCTGCATGATTCTACCAAGAAATGTGATTCTTCATTCAAAACCTGATTTTTGCTATTGGGCTCTATTGAATAATGAATGTTTTGAATTTTCTCCAAAAGTAAAGTAGTTGCAAACTCATGCTTTTAGAGACTTGTTTGGGCTCATGAGAGGAGTAGAAAAACATCAAAAATTTCAGTCCTGCATGATTCTTCCAAGAAATGTGTGTTCATTGAAACCGCTGGTTTTTGATAGTTTGGGCCCTATTGAATAATGAATGTTTTGAATTTTCTCCAAAAGTAAAGTAGTTGCAAACTCATCCTTTTAGAAACTTGTTTGGGCTGTTGAGAGGAGTAAAAAACCATCAAAAATTTCAATCCTGCATGATTCTACCAAGAAATGTGATTCTTCATTCAAAACCTGATTTTTGCTATTGGGCTCTATTGAATAATGAATGTTTTGAATTTTCTCCAAAAGTAAAGTAGTTGCAAACTCATGCTTTTAGAGACTTGTTTGGGCTCATGAGAGGAGTAGAAAAACATCAAAAATTTCAGTCCTGCATGATTCTTCCAAGAAATGTGTGTTCATTGAAACCGCTGGTTTTTGATAGTTTGGGCCCTATTGAATAATGAATGTTTTGAATTTTCTCCAAAAGTAAAGTAGTTGCAAACTCATCCTTTTAGAAACTTGTTTGGGCTGTTGAGAGGAGTAAAAAGCCATCAAAAATTTCAATCCTGCATGATTCTACCAAGAAATGTGATTCTTCATTCAAAACCTGATTTTTGCTATTGGGCTCTATTGAATAATGAATGTTTTGAATTTTCTCCAAAAGTAAAGTAGTTGCAAACTCATGCTTTTAGAGACTTGTTTGGGCTCATGAGAGGAGTAGAAAAACATCAAAAATTTCAGTCCTGCATGATTCTTCCAAGAAATGTGTGTTCATTGAAACCGCTGGTTTTTGATAGTTTGGGCCCTATTGAATAATGAATGTTTTGAATTTTCTCCAAAAGTAAAGTAGTTGCAAACTCATCCTTTTAGAAACTTGTTTGGGCTGTTGAGAGGAGTAAAAAACCATCAAAAATTTCAATCCTGCATGATTCTACCAAGAAATGTGATTCTTCATTCAAAACCTGATTTTTGCTATTGGGCTCTATTGAATAATGAATGTTTTGAATTTTCTCCAAAAGTAAAGTAGTTGCAAACTCATGCTTTTAGAGCCTTGTTTGGGCTCATGAGAGGAGTAGAAAAACATCAAAAATTTCAGTCCTGCATGATTCTTCCAAGAAATGTGTGTTCATTGAAACCGCTGGTTTTTGATAGTTTGGGCCCTATTGAATAATGAATGTTTTGAATTTTCTCCAAAAGTAAAGTAGTTGCAAACTCATCCTTTTAGAAACTTGTTTGGGCTGTTGAGAGGAGTAAAAAACCATCAAAAATTTCAATCCTGCATGATTCTACCAAGAACTGTGATTCTTCATTCAAAACCTGATTTTTGCTATTGGGCTCTATTGAATAATGAATGTTTTGAATTTTCTCCAAAAGTAAAGTAGTTGCAAACTCATGCTTTTAGAAACTTGTTTGGGCTCATGAGAGGAGTAGAAAAACATCAAAAATTTCAGCCCTGCATGATTCTTCCAAGAAATGTGTGTTCATTGAAACCGCTGGTTTTTGATAGTTTGGGCCCTATTGAATAATGAATGTTTTGAATTTTCTCCAAAAGTAAAGTAGTTGCAAACTCATCCTTTTAGAAACTTGTTTGGGCTGTTGAGAGGAGTAAAAAACCATCAAAAATTTCAATCCTGCATGATTCTACCAAGAACTGTGATTCTTCATTCAAAACCTGATTTTTGCTATTGGGCTCTATTGAATAATGAATGTTTTGAATTTTCTCCAAAAGTAAAGTAGTTGCAAACTCATGCTTTTAGAGACTTGTTTGGGCTCATGAGAGGAGTAGAAAAACATCAAAAATTTCAGTCCTGCATGATTCTACCAAGAAATGTGTGTTCATTGAAACCGCTGGTTTTTGATAGTTTGGGCCCTATTGAATAATGAATGTTTTGAATTTTCTCCAAAAGTAAAGTAGTTGCAAACTCATCCTTTTAGAAACTTGTTTGGGCTGTTGAGAGGAGTAAAAAACCATCAAAAATTTCAATCCTGCATGATTCTACCAAGAAATGTGATTCTTCATTCAAAACCTGATTTTTGCTATTGGGCTCTATTGAATAATGAATGTTTTGAATTTTCTCCAAAAGTAAAGTAGTTGCAAACTCATGCTTTTAGAGACTTGTTTGGGCTCATGAGAGGAGTAGAAAAACATCAAAAATTTCAGTCCTGCATGATTCTTCCAAGAAATGTGTGTTCATTGAAACCGCTGGTTTTTGATAGTTTGGGCCCTATTGAATAATGAATGTTTTGAATTTTCTCCAAAAGTAAAGTAGTTGCAAACTCATCCTTTTAGAAACTTGTTTGGGCTGTTGAGAGGAGTAAAAAACCATCAAAAATTTCAATCCTGCATGATTCTACCAAGAAATGTGATTCTTCATTCAAAACCTGATTTTTGCTATTGGGCTCTATTGAATAATGAATGTTTTGAATTTTCTCCAAAAGTAAAGTAGTTGCAAACTCATGCTTTTAGAGACTTGTTTGGGCTCATGAGAGGAGTAGAAAAACATCAAAAATTTCAGTCCTGCATGATTCTTCCAAGAAATGTGTGTTCATTGAAACCGCTGGTTTTTGATAGTTTGGGCCCTATTGAATAATGAATGTTTTGAATTTTCTCCAAAAGTAAAGTAGTTGCAAACTCATCCTTTTAGAAACTTGTTTGGGCTGTTGAGAGGAGTAAAAAGCCATCAAAAATTTCAATCCTGCATGATTCTACCAAGAAATGTGATTCTTCATTCAAAACCTGATTTTTGCTATTGGGCTCTATTGAATAATGAATGTTTTGAATTTTCTCCAAAAGTAAAGTAGTTGCAAACTCATGCTTTTAGAGACTTGTTTGGGCTCATGAGAGGAGTAGAAAAACATCAAAAATTTCAGTCCTGCATGATTCTACCAAGAAATGTGTGTTCATTGAAACCGCTGGTTTTTGATAGTTTGGGCCCTATTGAATAATGAATGTTTTGAATTTTCTCCAAAAGTAAAGTAGTTGCAAACTCATCCTTTTAGAAACTTGTTTGGGCTGTTGAGAGGAGTAAAAAACCATCAAAAATTTCAATCCTGCATGCTTCTACCAAGAAATGTGATTCTTCATTCAAAACCTGATTTTTGCTATTGGGCTCTATTGAATAATGAATGTTTTGAATTTTCTCCAAAAGTAAAGTAGTTGCAAACTCATGCTTTTAGAGACTTGTTTGGGCTCATGAGAGGAGTAGAAAAACATCAAAAATTTCAGTCCTGCATGATTCTACCAAGAAATGTGTGTTCATTCAAACCGCTGGTTTTTGATAGTTTGGGCCCTATTGAATAATGAATGTTTTGAATTTTCTCCAAAAGTAAAGTAGTTGCAAACTCATCCTTTTAGAAACTTGTTTGGGCTGTTGAGAGGAGTAAAAAACCATCAAAAATTTCAATCCTGCATGATTCTACCAAGAAATGTGATTCTTCATTCAAAACCTGATTTTTGCTATTGGGCTCTATTGAATAATGAATGTTTTGAATTTTCTCCAAAAGTAAAGTAGTTGCAAACTCATGCTTTTAGAGACTTGTTTGGGCTCATGAGAGGAGTAGAAAAACATCAAAAATTTCAGTCCTGCATGATTCTACCAAGAAATGTGTGTTCATTGAAACCGCTGGTTTTTGATAGTTTGGGCCCTATTGAATAATGAATGTTTTGAATTTTCTACAAAAGTAAAGTAGTTGCAAACTCATCCTTTTAGAAACTTGTTTGGGTTGTTGAGAGGAGTAAAAAAACCATCAAAAATTTCAATCCTACATGATTTTACCAAGAAATGTGATTCTTCATTCAAAACCTGATTTTTGCTATTGGGCTCTATTGAATAATGAATGTTTTGAATTTTCTCCAAAAGTAAAGTAGTTGCAAACTCATGCTTTTAGAGACTTGTTTGGGCTCATGAGAGGAGTAGAAAAACATCAAAAATTTCAGTCCTGCATGATTCTACCAAGAAATGTGTGTTCATTGAAACCGCTGTTTTTTGATAGTTTGGGCCCTATTGAATAATGAATGTTTTGAATTTTCTCCAAAAGTAAAGTAGTTGCAAACTCATCCTTTTAGAAACTTGTTTGGGCTGTTGAGAGGAGTAAAAAACCATCAAAAATTTCAATCCTGCATGATTCTACCAAGAAATGTGATTCTTCATTCAAAACCTGATTTTTGCTATTGGGCTCTATTGAATAATGAATGTTTTGAATTTTCTCCAAAAGTAAAGTAGTTGCAAACTCATGCTTTTAGAGACTTGTTTGGGCTCATGAGAGGAGTAGAAAAACATCAAAAATTTCAGTCCTGCATGATTCTACCAAGAAATGTGTGTTCATTGAAACCGCTGGTTTTTGATAGTTTGGGCCCTATTGAATAATGAATGTTTTGAATTTTCTCCAAAAGTAAAGCAGTTGCAAACTCATCCTTTTAGAAACTTGTTTGGGCTGTTGAGAGGAGTAAAAAACCATCAAAAATTTCAATCCTGCATGATTCTACCAAGAAATGTGATTCTTCATTCAAAACCTGATTTTTGCTATTGGGCTCTATTGAATAATGAATGTTTTGAATTTTCTCCAAAAGTAAAGTAGTTGCAAACTCATGCTTTTAGAGACTTGTTTGGGCTCATGAGAGGAGTAGAAAAACATCAAAAATTTCAGTCCTGCATGATTCTACCAAGAAATGTGTGTTCATTGAAACCGCTGGTTTTTGATAGTTTGGGCCCTATTGAATAATGAATGTTTTGAATTTTCTCCAAAAGTAAAGTAGTTGCAAACTCATCCTTTTAGAAACTTGTTTGGGCTGTTGAGAGGAGTAAAAAACCATCAAAAATTTCAATCCTGCATGATTCTACCAAGAAATGTGATTCTTCATTCAAAACCTGATTTTTGCTATTGGGCTCTATTGAATAATGAATGTTTTGAATTTTCTCCAAAAGTAAAGTAGTTGCAAACTCATCCTTTTAGAAACTTGTTTGGGCTGTTGAGAGGAGTAAAAAACCATCAAAAATTTCAATCCTGCATGATTCTACCAAGAACTGTGATTCTTCATTCAAAACCTGATTTTTGCTATTGGGCTCTATTGAATAATGAATGTTTTGAATTTTCTCCAAAAGTAAAGTAGTTGCAAACTCATGCTTTTAGAAACTTGTTTGGGCTCATGAGAGGAGTAGAAAAACATCAAAAATTTCAGCCCTGCATGATTCTTCCAAGAAATGTGTGTTCATTGAAACCGCTGGTTTTTGATAGTTTGGGCCCTATTGAATAATGAATGTTTTGAATTTTCTCCAAAAGTAAAGTAGTTGCAAACTCATCCTTTTAGAAACTTGTTTGGGCTGTTGAGAGGAGTAAAAAACCATCAAAAATTTCAATCCTGCATGATTCTACCAAGAACTGTGATTCTTCATTCAAAACCTGATTTTTGCTATTGGGCTCTATTGAATAATGAATGTTTTGAATTTTCTCCAAAAGTAAAGTAGTTGCAAACTCATGCTTTTAGAGACTTGTTTGGGCTCATGAGAGGAGTAGAAAAACATCAAAAATTTCAGTCCTGCATGATTCTACCAAGAAATGTGTGTTCATTGAAACCGCTGGTTTTTGATAGTTTGGGCCCTATTGAATAATGAATGTTTTGAATTTTCTCCAAAAGTAAAGTAGTTGCAAACTCATCCTTTTAGAAACTTGTTTGGGCTGTTGAGAGGAGTAAAAAACCATCAAAAATTTCAATCCTGCATGATTCTACCAAGAAATGTGATTCTTCATTCAAAACCTGAATTTTGCTATTGGGCTCTATTGAATAATGAATGTTTTGAATTTTCTCCAAAAGTAAAGTAGTTGCAAACTCATGCTTTTAGAAACTTGTTTGGGCTCATGAGAGGAGTAGAAAAACATCAAAAATTTGAGTCCTGCATGATTCTACCAAGAAATGTGTGTTCATTCAAACCGCTGGTTTTTGATAGTTTGTGCCCTATTGAATAATGAATGTTTTGAATTTTCTCCAAAAGTAAAGCAGTTGCAAACTCATCCTTTTAGAAACTTGTTTGGGCTGTAGAGAGGAGTAAAAAACCATCAAAAATTTCAATCCTGCATGATTCTACCAAGAAATGTGATTCTTCATTCAAAACCTGATTTTTGCTATTGGGCTCTATAGAATAATGAATGTTTTGAATTTTCTCCAAAAGTAAAGTAGTTGCAAACTCATGCTTTTAGAGACTTGTTTGGGCTCATGAGAGGAGTAGAAAAACATCAAAAATTTCAGTCCTGCATGATTCTACCAAGAAATGTGTGTTCATTGAAACCGCTGGTTTTTGATAGTTTGGGCCCTATTGAATAATGAATGTTTTGAATTTTCTCCAAAAGTAAAGCAGTTGCAAACTCATCCTTTTAGAAACTTGTTTGGGCTGTTGAGAGGAGTAAAAAACCATCAAAAATTTCAATCCTGCATGATTCTACCAAGAAATGTGATTCTTCATTCAAAACCTGATTTTTGCTACTGGGCTCTATTGAATAATGAATGTTTTGAATTTTCTCCAAAAGTAAAGTAGTTGCAAACTCATGCTTTTAGAGACTTGTTTGGGCTCATGAGAGGAGTAGAAAAACATCAAAAATTTCAGTCCTGCATGATTCTTCCAAGAAATGTGTGTTCATTGAAACCGCTGGTTTTTGATAGTTTGGGCCCTATTGAATAATGAATGTTTTGAATTTTCTCCGAAAGTAAAGTAGTTGCAAACTCATCCTTTTAGAAACTTGTTTGGGCTGTTGAGAGGAGTAAAAAACCATCAAAAATTTCAATCCTGCATGATTCTACCAAGAAATGTGATTCTTCATTCAAAACCTGATTTTTGCTATTGGGCTCTATTGAATAATGAATGTTTTGAATTTTCTCCAAAAGTAAAGTAGTTGCAAACTCATGCTTTTAGAGACTTGTTTGGGCTCATGAGAGGAGTAGAAAAACATCAAAAATTTCAGTCCTGCATGATTCTTCCAAGAAATGTGTGTTCATTGAAACCGCTGGTTTTTGATAGTTTGGGCCCTATTGAATAATGAATGTTTTGAATTTTCTCCAAAAGTAAAGTAGTTGCAAACTCATCCTTTTAGAAACTTGTTTGGGCTGTTGAGAGGAGTAAAAAACCATCAACAATTTCAATCCTGCATGATTCTACCAAGAAATGTGATTCTTCATTCAAAACCTGATTTTTGCTATTGGGCTCTATTGAATAATGAATGTTTTGAATTTTCTCCAAAAGTAAAGTAGTTGCAAACTCATGCTTTTAGAGACTTGTTTGGGCTCATGAGAGGAGTAGAAAAACATCAAAAATTTCAGTCCTGCATGATTCTTCCAAGAAATGTGTGTTCATTGAAACCGCTGGTTTTTGATAGTTTGGGCCCTATTGAATAATGAATGTTTTGAATTTTCTCCAAAAGTAAAGTAGTTGCAAACTCATCCTTTTAGAAACTTGTTTGGGCTGTTGAGAGGAGTAAAAAGCCATCAAAAATTTCAATCCTGCATGATTCTACCAAGAAATGTGATTCTTCATTCAAAACCTGATTTTTGCTATTGGGCTCTATTGAATAATGAATGTTTTGAATTTTCTCCAAAAGTAAAGTAGTTGCAAACTCATGCTTTTAGAGACTTGTTTGGGCTCATGAGAGGAGTAGAAAAACATCAAAAATTTCAGTCCTGCATGATTCTTCCAAGAAATGTGTATTCATTGAAACCGCTGGTTTTTGATAGTTTGGGCCCTATTGAATAATGAATGTTTTGAATTTTCTCCAAAAGTAAAGTAGTTGCAAACTCATCCTTTTAGAAACTTGTTTGGGCTGTTGAGAGGAGTAAAAAACCATCAAAAATTTCAATCCTGCATGATTCTACCAAGAAATGTGATTCTTCATTCAAAACCTGATTTTTGCTATTGGGCTCTATTGAATAATGAATGTTTTGAATTTTCTCCAAAAGTAAAGTAGTTGCAAACTCATGCTTTTAGAGACTTGTTTGGGCTCATGAGAGGAGTAGAAAAACATCAAAAATTTCAGTCCTGCATGATTCTTCCAAGAAATGTGTGTTCATTGAAACCGCTGGTTTTTGATAGTGTGGGCCCTATTGAATAATGAATGTTTTGAATTTTCTCCAAAAGTAAAGTAGTTGCAAACTCATCCTTTTAGAAACTTGTTTGGGCTGTTGAGAGGAGTAAAAAACCATCAAAAATTTCAATCCTGCATGATTCTACCAAGAAATGTGATTCTTCATTCAAAACCTGATTTTTGCTATTGGGCTCTATTGAATAATGAATGTTTTGAATTTTCTCCAAAAGTAAAGTAGTTGCAAACTCATGCTTTTAGAGACTTGTTTGGGCTCATGAGAGGAGTAGAAAAACATCAAAAATTTCAGTCCTGCATGATTCTACCAAGAAATGTGTGTTCATTGAAACCGCTGGTTTTTGATAGTTTGGGCCCTATTGAATAATGAATGTTTTGAATTTTCTCCAAAAGTAAAGTAGTTGCAAACTCATCCTTTTAGAAACTTGTTTGGGCTGTTGAGAGGAGTAAAAAACCATCAAAAATTTCAATCCTGCATGATTCTACCAAGAAATGTGATTCTTCATTCAAAACCTGATTTTTGCTATTGGGCTCTATTGAATAATGAATGTTTTGAATTTTCTCCAAAAGTAAAGTAGTTGCAAACTCATGCTTTTAGAGACTTGTTTGGGCTCATGAGAGGAGTAGAAAAACATCAAAAATTTGAGTCCTGCATGATTCTACCAAGAAATGTGTGTTCATTCAAACCGCTGGTTTTTGATAGTTTGGGCCCTATTGAATAATGAATGTTTTGAATTTTCTCCAAAAGTAAAGCAGTTGCAAACTCATCCTTTTAGAAACTTGTTTGGGCTGTAGAGAGGAGTAAAAAACCATCAAAAATTTCAATCCTGCATCATTCTACCAAGAAATGTGATTCTTCATTCAAAACCTGATTTTTGCTATTGGGCTCTATTGAATAATGAATGTTTTGAATTTTCTCCAAAAGTAAAGTAGTTGCAAACTCATGCTTTTAGAGACTTGTTTGGGCTCATGAGAGGAGTAGAAAAACATCAAAAATTTCAGTCCTGCATGATTCTACCAAGAAATGTGTGTTCATTGAAATCGCTGGTTTTTGATAGTTTGGGCCCTATTGAATAATGAATGTTTTGAATTTTCTCCAAAAGTAAAGTAGTTGCAAACTCATCCTTTTAGAAACTTGTTTGGGCTGTTGAGAGGAGTAAAAAACCATCAAAAATTTCAATCCTGCATGATTTTACCAAGAAATGTGATTCTTCATTCAAAACCTGATTTTTGCTATTGGGCTCTATTGAATAGTGAATGTTTTGAATTTTCTCCAAAAGTAAAGTAGTTGCAAACTCATGCTTTTAGAAACTTGTTTGGGCTCATGAGAGGAGTAGAAAAACATCAAAAATTTCTGTCCTGCATGATTCTACCAAGAAATGTGTGTTCATTGAAACCGCTGTTTTTTGATAGTTTGGGCCCTATTGAATAATGAATGTTTTGAATTTTCTCCAAAAGTAAAGTAGTTGCAAACTCATCCTTTTAGAAACTTGTTTGGGCTGTTGAGAGGAGTAAAAAACCATCAAAAATTTCAATCCTGCATGATTCTACCAAGAAATGTGATTCTTCATTCAAAACCTGATTTTTGCTATTGGGCTCTATTGAATAATGAATGTTTTGAATTTTCTCCAAAAGTAAAGTAGTTGCAAACTCATGCTTTTAGAGACTTGTTTGGGCTCATGAGAGGAGTAGAAAAACATCAAAAATTTCAGTCCTGCATGATTCTACCAAGAAATGTGTGTTCATTGAAACCGCTGGTTTTTGATAGTTTGGGCCCTATTGAATAATGAATGTTTTGAATTTTCTCCAAAAGTAAAGCAGTTGCAAACTCATCCTTTTAGAAACTTGTTTGGGCTGTTGAGAGGAGTAAAAAACCATCAAAAATTTCAATCCTGCATGATTCTACCAAGAAATGTGATTCTTCATTCAAAACCTGATTTTTGCTATTGGGCTCTATTGAATAATGAATGTTTTGAATTTTCTCCAAAAGTAAAGTAGTTGCAAACTCATGCTTTTAGAGACTTGTTTGGGCTCATGAGAGGAGTAGAAAAACATCAAAAATTTCAGTCCTGCATGATTCTACCAAGAAATGTGTGTTCATTGAAACCGCTGGTTTTTGATAGTTTGGGCCCTATTGAATAATGAATGTTTTGAATTTTCTCCAAAAGTAAAGTAGTTGCAAACTCATCCTTTTAGAAACTTGTTTGGGCTGTTGAGAGGAGTAAAAAACCATCAAAAATTTCAATCCTGCATGATTCTACCAAGAAATGTGATTCTTCATTCAAAACCTGATTTTTGCTATTGGGCTCTATTGAATAATGAATGTTTTGAATTTTCTCCAAAAGTAAAGTAGTTGCAAACTCATCCTTTTAGAAACTTGTTTGGGCTGTTGAGAGGAGTAAAAAACCATCAAAAATTTCAATCCTGCATGATTCTACCAAGAAATGTGATTCTTCATTCAAAACCTGATTTTTGCTATTGGGCTCTATTGAATAATGAATGTTTTGAATTTTCTCCAAAAGTAAAGTAGTTGCAAACTCATCCTTTTAGAAACTTGTTTGGGCTGTTGAGAGGAGTAAAAAACCATCAAAAATTTCAATCCTGCATGATTCTACCAAGAAATGTGATTCTTCATTCAAAACCTGATTTTTGCTATTGGGCTCTATTGAATAATGAATGTTTTGAATTTTCTCCAAAAGTAAAGTAGTTGCAAACTCATGCTTTTAGAGACTTGTTTGGGCTCATGAGAGGAGTAGAAAAACATCAAAAATTTCAGTCCTGCATGATTCTTCCAAGAAATGTGTGTTCATTGAAACCGCTGGTTTTTGATAGTTTGGGCCCTATTGAATAATGAATGTTTTGAATTTTCTCCGAAAGTAAAGTAGTTGCAAACTCATCCTTTTAGAAACTTGTTTGGGCTGTTGAGAGGAGTAAAAAACCATCAAAAATTTCAATCCTGCATGATTCTACCAAGAAATGTGATTCTTCATTCAAAACCTGATTTTTGCTATTGGGCTCTATTGAATAATGAATGTTTTGAATTTTCTCCAAAAGTAAAGTAGTTGCAAACTCATGCTTTTAGAGACTTGTTTGGGCTCATGAGAGGAGTAGAAAAACATCAAAAATTTCAGTCCTGCATGATTCTTCCAAGAAATGTGTGTTCATTGAAACCGCTGGTTTTTGATAGTTTGGGCCCTATTGAATAATGAATGTTTTGAATTTTCTCCAAAAGTAAAGTAGTTGCAAACTCATCCTTTTAGAAACTTGTTTGGGCTGTTGAGAGGAGTAAAAAACCATCAAAAATTTCAATCCTGCATGATTCTACCAAGAAATGTGATTCTTCATTCAAAACCTGATTTTTGCTATTGGGCTCTATTGAATAATGAATGTTTTGAATTTTCTCCAAAAGTAAAGTAGTTGCAAACTCATGCTTTTAGAGACTTGTTTGGGCTCATGAGAGGAGTAGAAAAACATCAAAAATTTCAGTCCTGCATGATTCTTCCAAGAAATGTGTGTTCATTGAAACCGCTGGTTTTTGATAGTTTGGGCCCTATTGAATAATGAATGTTTTGAATTTTCTCCAAAAGTAAAGTAGTTGCAAACTCATCCTTTTAGAAACTTATTTGGGCTGTTGAGAGGAGTAAAAAGCCATCAAAAATTTCAATCCTGCATGATTCTACCAAGAAATGTGATTCTTCATTCAAAACCTGATTTTTGCTATTGGGCTCTATTGAATAATGAATGTTTTGAATTTTCTCCAAAAGTAAAGTAGTTGCAAACTCATGCTTTTAGAGACTTGTTTGGGCTCATGAGAGGAGTAGAAAAACATCAAAAATTTCAGTCCTGCATGATTCTACCAAGAAATGTGTGTTCATTGAAACCGCTGGTTTTTGATAGTTTGTTCCCTATTGAATAATGAATGTTTTGAATTTTCTCCAAAAGTAAAGTAGTTGCAAACTCATCCTTTTAGAAAGTTGTTTGGGCTGTTGAGAGGAGTAAAAAACCATCAAAAATTTCAATCCTGCATGATTCTACCAAGAAATGTGATTCTTCATTCAAAACCTGATTTTTGCTATTGGGCTCTATTGAATAATGAATGTTTTGAATTTTCTCCAAAAGTAAAGTAGTTGCAAACTCATGCTTTTAGAGACTTGTTTGGGCTCATGAGAGGAGTAGAAAAACATCAAAAATTTGAGTCCTGCATGATTCTACCAAGAAATGTGTGTTCATTCAAACCGCTGGTTTTTGATAGTTTGGGCCCTATTGAATAATGAATGTTTTGAATTTTCTCCAAAAGTAAAGCAGTTGCAAACTCATCCTTTTAGAAACTTGTTTGGGCTGTAGAGAGGAGTAAAAAACCATCAAAAATTTCAATCCTGCATCATTCTACCAAGAAATGTGATTCTTCATTCAAAACCTGATTTTTGCTATTGGGCTCTATTGAATAATGAATGTTTTGAATTTTCTCCAAAAGTAAAGTAGTTGCAAACTCATGCTTTTAGAGACTTGTTTGGGCTCATGAGAGGAGTAGAAAAACATCAAAAACTTCAGTCCTGCATGATTCTACCAAGAAATGTGTGTTCATTGAAACCGCTGGTTTTTGATAGTTTGGGCCCTATTGAATAATGAATGTTTTGAATTTTCTCCAAAAGTAAAGTAGTTGCAAACTCATCCTTTTAGAAACTTGTTTGGGCTGTTGAGAGGAGTAAAAAACCATCAAAAATTTCAATCCTGCATGCTTCTACCAAGAAATGTGATTCTTCATTCAAAACCTGATTTTTGCTATTGGGCTCTATTGAATAATGAATGTTTTGAATTTTCTCCAAAAGTAAAGTAGTTGCAAACTCATGCTTTTAGAGACTTGTTTGGGCTCATGAGAGGAGTAGAAAAACATCAAAAATTTCAGTCCTGCATGATTCTACCAAGAAATGTGTGTTCATTGAAACCGCTGGTTTTTGATAGTTTGGGCCCTATTGAATAATGAATGTTTTGAATTTTCTCCAAAAGTAAAGTAGTTGCAAACTCATCCTTTTAGAAACTTGTTTGGGCTGTTGAGAGGAGTAAAAAACCATCAAAAATTTCAATCCTGCATGATTCTACCAAGAAATGTGATTCTTCATTCAAAACCTGATTTTTGCTATTGGGCTCTATTGAATAATGAATGTTTTGAATTTTCTCCAAAAGTAAAGTAGTTGCAAACTCATGCTTTTAGAGACTTGTTTGGGCTCATGAGAGGAGTAGAAAAACATCAAAAATTTCAGTCCTGCATGATTCTACCAAGAAATGTGTGTTCATTGAAACCGCTGGTTTTTGATAGTTTGGGCCCTATTGAATAATGAATGTTTTGAATTTTCTCCAAAAGTAAAGTAGTTGCAAACTCATCCTTTTAGAAACTTGTTTGGGCTGTTGAGAGGAGTAAAAAACCATCAAAAATTTCAATCCTGCATGATTTTACCAAGAAATGTGATTCTTCATTCAAAACCTGATTTTTGCTATTGGGCTCTATTGAATAGTGAATGTTTTGAATTTTCTCCAAAAGTAAAGTAGTTGCAAACTCATGCTTTTAGAAACTTGTATGGGGTCATGAGAGGAGTAGAAAAACATCAAAAATTTCAGTCCTGCATGATTCTACCAAGAAATGTGTGTTCATTGAAACCGCTGTTTTTTGATAGTTTGGGCCCTATTGAATAATGAATGTTTTGAATTTTCTCCAAAAGTAAAGTAGTTGCAAACTCATCCTTTTAGAAACTTGTTTGGGCTGTTGAGAGGAGTAAAAAACCATCAAAAATTTCAATCCTGCATGATTTTACCAAGAAATGTGATTCTTCATTCAAAACCTGATTTTTGCTATTGGGCTCTATTGAATAATGAATGTTTTGAATTTTCTCCAAAAGTAAAGTAGTTGCAAACTCATGCTTTTAGAGACTTGTTTGGGCTTATGAGAGGAGTAGAAAAACATCAAAAATTTCAGTCCTGCATGATTCTACCAAGAAATGTGTGTTCATTGAAACCGCTGGTTTTTGATAGTTTGGGCCCTATTGAATAATGAATGTTTTGAATTTTCTCCAAAAGTAAAGTAGTTGCAAACTCATTCTTTAAGAAACTTGTTTGGGCTGTTGAGAGGAGTAAAAAACCATCAAAAATTTCAATCCTGCATGATTCTACCAAGAAATGTGATTCTTCATTCAAAACCTGATTTTTGCTATTGGGCTCTATTGAATAATGAATGTTTTGAATTTTCTCCAAAAGTAAAGTAGTTGCAAACTCATCCTTTTAGAAACTTGTTTGGGCTGTTGAGAGGAGTAAAAAACCATCAAAAATTTCAATCCTGCATGATTCTACCAAGAACTGTGATTCTTCATTCAAAACCTGATTTTTGCTATTGGGCTCTATTGAATAATGAATGTTTTGAATTTTCTCCAAAAGTAAAGTAGTTGCAAACTCATGCTTTTAGAAACTTGTTTGGGCTCATGAGAGGAGTAGAAAAACATCAAAAATTTCAGTCCTGCATGATTCTTCCAAGAAATGTGTGTTCATTGAAACCGCTGGTTTTTGATAGTTTGGGCCCTATTGAATAATGAATGTTTTGAATTTTCTCCAAAAGTAAAGTAGTTGCAAACTCATCCTTTTAGAAACTTGTTTGGGCTGTTGAGAGGAGTAAAAAACCATCAAAAATTTCAATCCTGCATGATTCTACCAAGAAATGTGATTCTTCATTCAAAACCTGATTTTTGCTATTGGGCTCTATTGAATAATGAATGTTTTGAATTTTCTCCAAAAGTAAAGTAGTTGCAAACTCATGCTTTTAGAAACTTGTTTGGGCTCATGAGAGGAGTAGAAAAACATCAAAAATTTCAGTCCTGCATGATTCTACCAAGAAATGTGTGTTCATTGAAACCGCTGGTTTTTGATAGTTTGGGCCCTATTGAATAATGAATGTTTTGAATTTTCTCCAAAAGTAAAGTAGTTGCAAACTCATCGTTTTAGAAACTTGTTTGGGCTGTTGAGAGGAGTAAAAAACCATCAAAAATTTCAATCCTGCATGATTTTACCAAGAAATGTGATTCTTCATTCAAAACCTGATTTTTGCTATTGGGCTCTATTGAATAATGAATGTTTTGAATTTTCTCCAAAAGTAAAGTAGTTGCAAACTCATGCTTTTAGAGACTTGTTTGGGCTTATGAGAGGAGTAGAAAAACATCAAAAATTTCAGTCCTGCATGATTCTACCAAGAAATGTGTGTTCATTGAAACCGCTGGTTTTTGATAGTTTGGGCCCTATTGAATAATGAATGTTTTGAATTTTCTCCAAAAGTAAAGTAGTTGCAAACTCATCCTTTTAGAAACTTGTTTGGGCTGTTGAGAGGAGTAAAAAACCATCAAAAATTTCAATCCTGCATCATTCTACCAAGAAATGTGATTCTTCATTCAAAACCTGATTTTTGCTATTGGGCTCTATTGAATAATGAATGTTTTGAATTTTCTCCAAAAGTAAAGTAGTTGCAAACTCATGCTTTTAGAGACTTGTTTGGGCTCATGAGAGGAGTAGAAAAACATCAAAAATTTCAGTCCTGCATGATTCTACCAAGAAATGTGTGTTCATTGAAACCGCTGGTTTTTGATAGTTTGGGCCCTATTGAATAATGAATGTTTTGAATTTTCTCCAAAAGTAAAGTAGTTGCAAACTCATCCTTTTAGAAACTTGTTTGGGCTGTTGAGAGGAGTAAAAAACCATCAAAAATTTCAATCCTGCATGATTTTACCAAGAAATGTGATTCTTCATTCAAAACCTGATTTTTGCTATTGGGCTCTATTGAACAGTGAATGTTTTGAATTTTCTCCAAAAGTAAAGTAGTTGCAAACTCATGCTTTTAGAAACTTGTTTGGGCTCATGAGAGGAGTAGAAAAACATCAAAAATTTGAGTCCTGCATGATTCTACCAAGAAATGTGTGTTCATTCAAACCGCTGGTTTTTGATAGTTTGGGCCCTATTGAATAATGAATGTTTTGAATTTTCTCCAAAAGTAAAGCAGTTGCAAACTCATCCTTTTAGAAACTTGTTTGGGCTGTAGAGAGGAGTAAAAAACCATCAAAAATTTCAATCCTGCATCATTCTACCAAGAAATGTGATTCTTCATTCAAAACCTGATTTTTGCTATTGGGCTCTATTGAATAATGAATGTTTTGAATTTTCTCCAAAAGTAAAGTAGTTGCAAACTCATGCTTTTAGAGACTTGTTTGGGCTCATGAGAGGAGTAGAAAAACATCAAAAATTTCAGTCCTGCATGATTCTACCAAGAAATGTGTGTTCATTGAAACCGCTGGTTTTTGATAGTTTGGGCCCTATTGAATAATGAATGTTTTGAATTTTCTCCAAAAGTAAAGTAGTTGCAAACTCATCCTTTTAGAAACTTGTTTGGGCTGTTGAGAGGAGTAAAAAACCATCAAAAATTTCAATCCTGCATGATTTTACCAAGAAATGTGATTCTTCATTCAAAACCTGATTTTTGCTATTGGGCTCTATTGAATAGTGAATGTTTTGAATTTTCTCCAAAAGTAAAGTAGTTGCAAACTCATGCTTTTAGAAACTTGTTTGGGCTCATGAGAGGAGTAGAAAAACATCAAAAATTTCAGTCCTGCATGATTCTACCAAGAAATGTGTGTTCATTGAAACCGCTGTTTTTTGATAGTTTGGGCCCTATTGAATAATGAATGTTTTGAATTTTCTCCAAAAGTAAAGTAGTTGCAAACTCATCCTTTTAGAAACTTGTTTGGGCTGTTGAGAGGAGTAAAAAACCATCAAAAATTTCAATCCTGCATGATTTTACCAAGAAATGTGATTCTTCATTCAAAACCTGATTTTTGCTATTGGGCTCTATTGAATAATGAATGTTTTGAATTTTCTCCAAAAGTAAAGTAGTTGCAAACTCATGCTTTTAGAGACTTGTTTGGGCTTATGAGAGGAGTAGAAAAACATCAAAAATTTCAGTCCTGCATGATTCTACCAAGAAATGTGTGTTCATTGAAACCGCTGGTTTTTGATAGTTTGGGCCCTATTGAATAATGAATGTTTTGAATTTTCTCCAAAAGTAAAGTAGTTGCAAACTCATCCTTTTAGAAACTTGTTTGGGCTGTTGAGAGGAGTAAAAAACCATCAAAAATTTCAATCCTGCATGATTCTACCAAGAAATGTGATTCTTCATTCAAAACCTGATTTTTGCTATTGGGCTCTATTGAATAATGAATGTTTTGAATTTTCTCCAAAAGTAAAGTAGTTGCAAACTCATCCTTTTAGAAACTTGTTTGGGCTGTTGAGAGGAGTAAAAAACCATCAAAAATTTCAATCCTGCATGATTCTACCAAGAAATGTGATTCTTCATTCAAAACCTGATTTTTGCTATTGGGCTCTATTGAATAATGAATGTTTTGAATTTTCTCCAAAATTAAAGTAGTTGCAAACTCATGCTTTTAGAGACTTGTTTGGGCTCATGAGAGGAGTAGAAAAACATCAAAAATTTGAGTCCTGCATGATTCTACCAAGAAATGTGTGTTCATTCAAACCGCTGGTTTTTGATAGTTTGGGCCCTATTGAATAATGAATGTTTTGAATTTTCTCCAAAAGTAAAGCAGTTGCAAACTCATCCTTTTAGAAACTTGTTTGGGCTGTAGAGAGGAGTAAAAAACCATCAAAAATTTCAATCCTGCATCATTCTACCAAGAAATGTGATTCTTCATTCAAAACCTGATTTTTGCTATTGGGCTCTATTGAATAATGAATGTTTTGAATTTTCTCCAAAAGTAAAGTAGTTGCAAACTCATGCTTTTAGAGACTTGTTTGGGCTCATGAGAGGAGTAGAAAAACATCAAAAACTTCAGTCCTGCATGATTCTACCAAGAAATGTGTGTTCATTGAAACCGCTGGTTTTTGATAGTTTGGGCCCTATTGAATAATGAATGTTTTGAATTTTCTCCAAAAGTAAAGTAGTTGCAAACTCATCCTTTTAGAAACTTGTTTGGGCTGTTGAGAGGAGTAAAAAACCATCAAAAATTTCAATCCTGCATGATTCTACCAAGAAATGTGATTCTTCATTCAAAACCTGATTTTTGCTATTGGGCTCTATTGAATAATGAATGTTTTGAATTTTCTCCAAAAGTAAAGTAGTTGCAAACTCATGCTTTTAGAGACTTGTTTGGGCTCATGAGAGGAGTAGAAAAACATCAAAAATTTGAGTCCTGCATGATTCTACCAAGAAATGTGTGTTCATTCAAACCGCTGGTTTTTGATAGTTTGGGCCCTATTGAATAATGAATGTTTTGAATTTTCTCCAAAAGTAAAGCAGTTGCAAACTCATCCTTTTAGAAACTTGTTTGGGCTGTAGAGAGGAGTAAAAAACCATCAAAAATTTCAATCCTGCATCATTCTACCAAGAAATGTGATTCTTCATTCAAAACCTGATTTTTGCTATTGGGCTCTATTGAATAATGAATGTTTTGAATTTTCTCCAAAAGTAAAGTAGTTGCAAACTCATGCTTTTAGAGACTTGTTTGGGCTCATGAGAGGAGTAGAAAAACATCAAAAACTTCAGTCCTGCATGATTCTACCAAGAAATGTGTGTTCATTGAAACCGCTGGTTTTTGATAGTTTGGGCCCTATTGAATAATGAATGTTTTGAATTTTCTCCAAAAGTAAAGTAGTTGCAAACTCATCCTTTTAGAAACTTGTTTGGGCTGTTGAGAGGAGTAAAAAACCATCAAAAATTTCAATCCTGCATGCTTCTACCAAGAAATGTGATTCTTCATTCAAAACCTGATTTTTGCTATTGGGCTCTATTGAATAATGAATGTTTTGAATTTTCTCCAAAAGTAAAGTAGTTGCAAACTCATGCTTTTAGAGACTTGTTTGGGCTCATGAGAGGAGTAGAAAAACATCAAAAATTTCAGTCCTGCATGATTCTACCAAGAAATGTGTGTTCATTCAAACCGCTGGTTTTTGATAGTTTGGGCCGTATTGAATAATGAATGTTTTGAATTTTCTCCAAAAGTAAAGTAGTTGCAAACTCATCCTTTTAGAAACTTGTTTGGGCTGTTGAGAGGAGTAAAAAACCATCAAAAATTTCAATCCTGCATGATTCTACCAAGAAATGTGATTCTTCATTCAAAACCTGATTTTTGCTATTGGGCTCTATTGAATAATGAATGTTTTGAATTTTCTCCAAAAGTAAAGTAGTTGCAAACTCATGCTTTTAGAGACTTGTTTGGGCTCATGAGAGGAGTAGAAAAACATCAAAAATTTCAGTCCTGCATGATTCTACCAAGAAATGTGTGTTCATTGAAACCGCTGGTTTTTGATAGTTTGGGCCCTATTGAATAATGAATGTTTTGAATTTTCTCCAAAAGTAAAGTAGTTGCAAACTCATCCTTTTAGAAACTTGTTTGGGTTGTTGAGAGGAGTAAAAAACCATCAAAAATTTCAATCCTGCATGATTTTACCAAGAAATGTGATTCTTCATTCAAAACCTGATTTTTGCTATTGGGCTCTATTGAATAATGAATGTTTTGAATTTTCTCCAAAAGTAAAGTAGTTGCAAACTCATGCTTTTAGAGACTTGTTTGGGCTCATGAGAGGAGTAGAAAAACATCAAAAACTTCAGTCCTGCATGATTCTACCAAGAAATGTGTGTTCATTGAAACCGCTGGTTTTTGATAGTTTGGGCCCTATTGAATAATGAATGTTTTGAATTTTCTCCAAAAGTAAAGTAGTTGCAAACTCATCCTTTTAGAAACTTGTTTGGGCTGTTGAGAGGAGTAAAAAACCATCAAAAATTTCAATCCTGCATGATTCTACCAAGAAATGTGATTCTTCATTCAAAACCTGATTTTTGCTATTGGGCTCTATTGAATAATGAATGTTTTGAATTTTCTCCAAAAGTAAAGTAGTTGCAAACTCATGCTTTTAGAGACTTGTTTGGGCTCATGAGAGGAGTAGAAAAACATCAAAAATTTCAGTCCTGCATGATTCTACCAAGAAATGTGTGTTCATTCAAACCGCTGGTTTTTGATAGTTTGGACCCTATTGAATAATGAATGTTTTGAATTTTCTCCAAAAGTAAAGCAGTTGCAAACTCATCCTTTTAGAAACTTGTTTGGGCTGTAGAGAGGAGTAAAAAACCATCAAAAATTTCAATCCTGCATCATTCTACCAAGAAATGTGATTCTTCATTCAAAACCTGATTTTTGCTATTGGGCTCTATTGAATAATGAATGTTTTGAATTTTCTCCAAAAGTAAAGTAGTTGCAAACTCATGCTTTTAGAGACTTGTTTGGGCTCATGAGAGGAGTAGAAAAACATCAAAAACTTCAGTCCTGCATGATTCTACCAAGAAATGTGTGTTCATTGAAACCGCTGGTTTTTGATAGTTTGGGCCCTATTGAATAATGAATGTTTTGAATTTTCTCCAAAAGTAAAGTAGTTGCAAACTCATCCTTTTAGAAACTTGTTTGGGCTGTTGAGAGGAGTAAAAAACCATCAAAAATTTCAATCCTGCATGCTTCTACCAAGAAATGTGATTCTTCATTCAAAACCTGATTTTTGCTATTGGGCTCTATTGAATAATGAATGTTTTGAATTTTCTCCAAAAGTAAAGTAGTTGCAAACTCATGCTTTTAGAGACTTGTTTGGGCTCATGAGAGGAGTAGAAAAACATCAAAAATTTCAGTCCTGCATGATTCTACCAAGAAATGTGTGTTCATTCAAACCGCTGGTTTTTGATAGTTTGGGCCGTATTGAATAATGAATGTTTTGAATTTTCTCCAAAAGTAAAGTAGTTGCAAACTCATCCTTTTAGAAACTTGTTTGGGCTGTTGAGAGGAGTAAAAAACCATCAAAAATTTCAATCCTGCATGATTCTACCAAGAAATGTGATTCTTCATTCAAAACCTGATTTTTGCTATTGGGCTCTATTGAATAATGAATGTTTTGAATTTTCTCCAAAAGTAAAGTAGTTGCAAACTCATGCTTTTAGAGACTTGTTTGGGCTCATGAGAGGAGTAGAAAAACATCAAAAATTTCAGTCCTGCATGATTCTACCAAGAAATGTGTGTTCATTGAAACCGCTGGTTTTTGATAGTTTGGGCCCTATTGAATAATGAATGTTTTGAATTTTCTCCAAAAGTAAAGTAGTTGCAAACTCATCCTTTTAGAAACTTGTTTGGGTTGTTGAGAGGAGTAAAAAACCATCAAAAATTTCAATCCTGCATGATTTTACCAAGAAATGTGATTCTTCATTCAAAACCTGATTTTTGCTATTGGGCTCTATTGAATAATGAATGTTTTGAATTTTCTCCAAAAGTAAAGTAGTTGCAAACTCATGCTTTTAGAGACTTGTTTGGGCTCATGAGAGGAGTAGAAAAACATCAAAAATTTCAGTCCTGCATGATTCTACCAAGAAATGTGTGTTCATTGAAACCGCTGGTTTTTGATAGTTTGGGCCCTATTGAATAATGAATGTTTTGAATTTTCTCCAAAAGTAAAGTAGTTGCAAACTCATCCTTTTAGAAACTTGTTTGGGCTGTTGAGAGGAGTAAAAAACCATCAAAAATTTCAATCCTGCATGATTCTACCAAGAAATGTGATTCTTCATTCAAAACCTGATTTTTGCTATTGGGCTCTATTGAATAATGAATGTTTTGAATTTTCTCCAAAAGTAAAGTAGTTGCAAACTCATGCTTTTAGAGACTTGTTTGGGCTCATGAGAGGAGTAGAAAAACATCAAAAATTTCAGTCCTGCATGATTCTTCCAAGAAATGTGTGTTCATTGAAACCGCTGGTTTTTGATAGTTTGGGCCCTATTGAATAATGAATGTTTTGAATTTTCTCCAAAAGTAAAGTAGTTGCAAACTCATCCTTTTAGAAACTTGTTTGGGCTGTTGAGAGGAGTAAAAAACCATCAAAAATTTCAATCCTGCATGATTCTACCAAGAAATGTGATTCTTCATTCAAAACCTGATTTTTGCTATTGGGCTCTATTGAATAATGAATGTTTTGAATTTTCTCCAAAAGTAAAGTAGTTGCAAACTCATGCTTTTAGAGACTTGTTTGGGCTCATGAGAGGAGTAGAAAAACATCAAAAATTTCAGTCCTGCATGATTCTACCAAGAAATGTGTGTTCATTGAAACCGCTGGTTTTTGATAGTTTGGGCCCTATTGAATAATGAATGTTTTGAATTTTCTCCAAAAGTAAAGTAGTTGCAAACTCATCCTTTTAGAAACTTGTTTGGGCTGTTGAGAGGAGTAAAAAACCATCAAAAATTTCAATCCTGCATGATTCTACCAAGAAATGTGATTCTTCATTCAAAACCTGATTTTTGCTATTGGGCTCTATTGAATAATGAATGTTTTGAATTTTCTCCAAAAGTAAAGTAGTTGCAAACTCATGCTTTTAGAGACTTGTTTGGGCTCATGAGAGGAGTAGAAAAACATCAAAAACTTCAGTCCTGCATGATTCTACCAAGAAATGTGTGTTCATTGAAACCGCTGGTTTTTGATAGTTTGGGCCCTATTGAATAATGAATGTTTTGAATTTTCTCCAAAAGTAAAGTAGTTGCAAACTCATCCTTTTAGAAACTTGTTTGGGCTGTTGAGAGGAGTAAAAAACCATCAAAAATTTCAATCCTGCATGCTTCTACCAAGAAAAGTGATTCTTCATTCAAAACCTGATTTTTGCTATTGGGCTCTATTGAATAATGAATGTTTTGAATTTTCTCCAAAAGTAAAGTAGTTGCAAACTCATGCTTTTAGAGACTTGTTTGGGCTCATGAGAGGAGTAGAAAAACATCAAAAATTTCAGTCCTGCATGATTCTACCAAGAAATGTGTGTTCATTCAAACCGCTGGTTTTTGATAGTTTGGGCCCTATTGAATAATGAATGTTTTGAATTTTCTCCAAAAGTAAAGTAGTTGCAAACTCATCCTTTTAGAAACTTGTTTGGGCTGTTGAGAGGAGTAAAAAACCATCAAAAATTTCAATCCTGCATGATTCTACCAAGAAATGTGATTCTTCATTCAAAACCTGATTTTTGCTATTGGGCTCTATTGAATAATGAATGTTTTGAATTTTCTCCAAAAGTAAAGTAGTTGCAAACTCATGCTTTTAGAGACTTGTTTGGGCTCATGAGAGGAGTAGAAAAACATCAAAAATTTCAGTCCTGCATGATTCTACCAAGAAATGTGTGTTCATTGAAACCGCTGGTTTTTGATAGTTTGGGCCCTATTGAATAATGAATGTTTTGAATTTTCTCCAAAAGTAAAGTAGTTGCAAACTCATCCTTTTAGAAACTTGTTTGGGCTGTTGAGAGGAGTAAAAAACCATCAAAAATTTCAATCCTGCATGATTTTACCAAGAAATGTGATTCTTCATTCAAAACCTGATTTTTGCTATTGGGCTCTATTGAATAGTGAATGTTTTGAATTTTCTCCAAAAGTAAAGTAGTTGCAAACTCATGCTTTTAGAAACTTGTTTGGGCTCATGAGAGGAGTAGAAAAACATCAAAAATTTCAGTCCTGCATGATTCTACCAAGAAATGTGTGTTCATTGAAACCGCTGTTTTTTGATAGTTTGGGCCCTATTGAATAATGAATGTTTTGAATTTTCTCCAAAAGTAAAGTAGTTGCAAACTCATCCTTTTAGAAACTTGTTTGGGCTGTTGAGAGGAGTAAAAAACCATCAAAAATTTCAATCCTGCATGATTTTACCAAGAAATGTGATTCTTCATTCAAAACCTGATTTTTGCTATTGGGCTCTATTGAATAATGAATGTTTTGAATTTTCTCCAAAAGTAAAGTAGTTGCAAACTCATGCTTTTAGAGACTTGTTTGGGCTTATGAGAGGAGTAGAAAAACATCAAAAATTTCAGTCCTGCATGATTCTACCAAGAAATGTGTGTTCATTGAAACCGCTGGTTTTTGATAGTTTGGGCCCTATTGAATAATGAATGTTTTGAATTTTCTCCAAAAGTAAAGTAGTTGCAAACTCATCCTTTTAGAAACTTGTTTGGGCTGTTGAGAGGAGTAAAAAACCATCAAAAATTTCAATCCTGCATGATTCTACCAAGAAATGTGATTCTTCATTCAAAACCTGATTTTTGCTATTGGGCTCTATTGAATAATGAATGTTTTGAATTTTCTCCAAAAGTAAAGTAGTTGCAAACTCATCCTTTTAGAAACTTGTTTGGGCTGTTGAGAGGAGTAAAAAACCATCAAAAATTTCAATCCTGCATGATTCTACCAAGAAATGTGATTCTTCATTCAAAACCTGATTTTTGCTATTGGGCTCTATTGAATAATGAATGTTTTGAATTTTCTCCAAAAGTAAAGTAGTTGCAAACTCATGCTTTTAGAGACTTGTTTGGGCTCATGAGAGGAGTAGAAAAACATCAAAAATTTGAGTCCTGCATGATTCTACCAAGAAATGTGTGTTCATTCAAACCGCTGGTTTTTGATAGTTTGGGCCCTATTGAATAATGAATGTTTTGAATTTTCTCCAAAAGTAAAGCAGTTGCAAACTCATCCTTTTAGAAACTTGTTTGGGCTGTAGAGAGGAGTAAAAAACCATCAAAAATTTCAATCCTGCATCATTCTACCAAGAAATGTGATTCTTCATTCAAAACCTGATTTTTGCTATTGGGCTCTATTGAATAATGAATGTTTTGAATTTTCTCCAAAAGTAAAGTAGTTGCAAACTCATGCTTTTAGAGACTTGTTTGGGCTCATGAGAGGAGTAGAAAAACATCAAAAATTTCAGTCCTGCATGATTCTACCAAGAAATGTGTGTTCATTGAAACCGCTGGTTTTTGATAGTTTGGGCCCTATTGAATAATGAATGTTTTGAATTTTCTCCAAAAGTAAAGTAGTTGCAAACTCATCCTTTTAGAAACTTGTTTGGGCTGTTGAGAGGAGTAAAAAACCATCAAAAATTTCAATCCTGCATGATTTTACCAAGAAATGTGATTCTTCATTCAAAACCTGATTTTTGCTATTGGGCTCTATTGAATAGTGAATGTTTTGAATTTTCTCCAAAAGTAAAGTAGTTGCAAACTCATGCTTTTAGAAACTTGTTTGGGCTCATGAGAGGAGTAGAAAAACATCAAAAATTTCAGTCCTGCATGATTCTACCAAGAAATGTGTGTTCATTGAAACCGCTGTTTTTTGATAGTTTGGGCCCTATTGAATAATGAATGTTTTGAATTTTCTCCAAAAGTAAAGTAGTTGCAAACTCATCCTTTTAGAAACTTGTTTGGGCTGTTGAGAGGAGTAAAAAACCATCAAAAATTTCAATCCTGCATGATTTTACCAAGAAATGTGATTCTTCATTCAAAACCTGATTTTTGCTATTGGGCTCTATTGAATAATGAATGTTTTGAATTTTCTCCAAAAGTAAAGTAGTTGCAAACTCATGCTTTTAGAGACTTGTTTGGGCTCATGAGAGGAGTAGAAAAACATCAAAAATTTGAGTCCTGCATGATTCTACCAAGAAATGTGTGTTCATTCAAACCGCTGGTTTTTGATAGTTTGGGCCCTATTGAATAATGAATGTTTTGAATTTTCTCCAAAAGTAAAGCAGTTGCAAACTCATCCTTTTAGAAACTTGTTTGGGCTGTAGAGAGGAGTAAAAAACCATCAAAAATTTCAATCCTGCATCATTCTACCAAGAAATGTGATTCTTCATTCAAAACCTGATTTTTGCTATTGGGCTCTATTGAATAATGAATGTTTTGAATTTTCTCCAAAAGTAAAGTAGTTGCAAACTCATGCTTTTAGAGACTTGTTTGGGCTCATGAGAGGAGTAGAAAAACATCAAAAACTTCAGTCCTGCATGATTCTACCAAGAAATGTGTGTTCATTGAAACCGCTGGTTTTTGATAGTTTGGGCCCTATTGAATAATGAATGTTTTGAATTTTCTCCAAAAGTAAAGTAGTTGCAAACTCATCCTTTTAGAAACTTGTTTGGGCTGTTGAGAGGAGTAAAAAACCATCAAAAATTTCAATCCTGCATGCTTCTACCAAGAAATGTGATTCTTCATTCAAAACCTGATTTTTGCTATTGGGCTCTATTGAATAATGAATGTTTTGAATTTTCTCCAAAAGTAAAGTAGTTGCAAACTCATGCTTTTAGAGACTTGTTTGGGCTCATGAGAGGAGTAGAAAAACATCAAAAATTTCAGTCCTGCATGATTCTACCAAGAAATGTGTGTTCATTCAAACCGCTGGTTTTTGATAGTTTGGGCCGTATTGAATAATGAATGTTTTGAATTTTCTCCAAAAGTAAAGTAGTTGCAAACTCATCCTTTTAGAAACTTGTTTGGGCTGTTGAGAGGAGTAAAAAACCATCAAAAATTTCAATCCTGCATGATTCTACCAAGAAATGTGATTCTTCATTCAAAACCTGATTTTTGCTATTGGGCTCTATTGAATAATGAATGTTTTGAATTTTCTCCAAAAGTAAAGTAGTTGCAAACTCATGCTTTTAGAGACTTGTTTGGGCTCATGAGAGGAGTAGAAAAACATCAAAAATTTCAGTCCTGCATGATTCTACCAAGAAATGTGTGTTCATTGAAACCGCTGGTTTTTGATAGTTTGGGCCCTATTGAATAATGAATGTTTTGAATTTTCTCCAACAGTAAAGTAGTTGCAAACTCATCCTTTTAGAAACTTGTTTGGGCTGTTGAGAGGAGTAAAAAACCATCAAAAATTTCAATCCTGCATGATTTTGCCAAGAAATGTGATTCTTCATTCAAAACCTGATTTTTGCTATTGGGCTCTATTGAATAATGAATGTTTTGAATTTTCTCCAAAAGTAAAGTAGTTGCAAACTCATGCTTTTAGAGACTTGTTTGGGCTCATGAGAGGAGTAGAAAAACATCAAAAATTTCAGTCCTGCATGATTCTACCAAGAAATGTGTGTTCATTCAAACCGCTGGTTTTTGATAGTTTGGGCCCTATTGAATAATGAATGTTTTGAATTTTCTCCAAAAGTAAAGCAGTTGCAAACTCATCCTTTTAGAAACTTGTTTGGGCTGTAGAGAGGAGTAAAAAACCATCAAAAATTTCAATCCTGCATCATTCTACCAAGAAATGTGATTCTTCATTCAAAACCTGATTTTTGCTATTGGGCTCTATTGAATAATGAATGTTTTGAATTTTCTCCAAAAGTAAAGTAGTTGCAAACTCATGCTTTTAGAGACTTGTTTGGGCTCATGAGAGGAGTAGAAAAACATCAAAAATTTCAGTCCTGCATGATTCTACCAAGAAATGTGTGTTCATTGAAACCGCTGGTTTTTGATAGTTTGGGCCCTATTGAATAATGAATGTTTTGAATTTTCTCCAAAAGTAAAGTAGTTGCAAACTCATCCTTTTAGAAACTTGTTTGGGCTGTTGAGAGGAGTAAAAAACCATCAAAAATTTCAATCCTGCATGATTCTACCAAGAAATGTGATTCTTCATTCAAAACCTGATTTTTGCTATTGGGCTCTATTGAATAATGAATGTTTTGAATTTTCTCCAAAAGTAAAGTAGTTGCAAACTCATGCTTTTAGAGACTTGTTTGGGCTCATGAGAGGAGTAGAAAAACATCAAAAATTTGAGTCCTGCATGATTCTACCAAGAAATGTGTGTTCATTCAAACCGCTGGTTTTTGATAGTTTGGGCCCTATTGAATAATGAATGTTTTGAATTTTCTCCAAAAGTAAAGCAGTTGCAAACTCATCCTTTTAGAAACTTGTTTGGGCTGTAGAGAGGAGTAAAAAACCATCAAAAATTTCAATCCTGCATCATTCTACCAAGAAATGTGATTCTTCATTCAAAACCTGATTTTTGCTATTGGGCTCTATTGAATAATGAATGTGTTGAATTTTCTCCAAAAGTAAAGTAGTTGCAAACTCATGCTTTTAGAGACTTGTTTGGGCTCATGAGAGGAGTAGAAAAACATCAAAAACTTCAGTCCTGCATGATTCTACCAAGAAATGTGTGTTCATTGAAACCGCTGGTTTTTGATAGTTTGGGCCCTATTGAATAATGAATGCTTTGAATTTTCTCCAAAAGTAAAGTAGTTGCAAACTCATCCTTTTAGAAACTTGTTTGGGCTGTTGAGAGGAGTAAAAAACCATCAAAAATTTCAATCCTGCATGCTTCTACCAAGAAATGTGATTCTTCATTCAAAACCTGATTTTTGCTATTGGGCTCTATTGAATAATGAATGTTTTGAATTTTCTCCAAAAGTAAAGTAGTTGCAAACTCATGCTTTTAGAGACTTGTTTGGGCTCATGAGAGGAGTAGAAAAACATCAAAAATTTCAGTCCTGCATGATTCTACCAAGAAATGTGTGTTCATTCAAACCGCTGGTTTTTGATAGTTTGGGCCCTATTGAATAATGAATGTTTTGAATTTTCTCCAAAAGTAAAGTAGTTGCAAACTCATCCTTTTAGAAACTTGTTTGGGCTGTTGAGAGGAGTAAAAAACCATCAAAAATTTCAATCCTGCATGATTTTACCAAGAAATGTGATTCTTCATTCAAAACCTGATTTTTGCTATTGGGCTCTATTGAATAGTGAATGTTTTGAATTTTCTCCAAAAGTAAAGTAGTTGCAAACTCATGCTTTTAGAAACTTGTTTGGGCTCATGAGAGGAGTAGAAAAACATCAAAAATTTCAGTCCTGCATGATTCTACCAAGAAATGTGTGTTCATTGAAACCGCTGTTTTTTGATAGTTTGGGCCCTATTGAATAATGAATGTTTTGAATTTTCTCCAAAAGTAAAGTAGTTGCAAACTCATCCTTTTAGAAACTTGTTTGGGCTGTTGAGAGGAGTAAAAAACCATCAAAAATTTCAATCCTGCATGATTTTACCAAGAAATGTGATTCTTCATTCAAAACCTGATTTTTGCTATTGGGCTCTATTGAATAATGAATGTTTTGAATTTTCTCCAAAAGTAAAGTAGTTGCAAACTCATGCTTTTAGAGACTTGTTTGGGCTTATGAGAGGAGTAGAAAAACATCAAAAATTTCAGTCCTGCATGATTCTACCAAGAAATGTGTGTTCATTGAAACCGCTGGTTTTTGATAGTTTGGGCCCTATTGAATAATGAATGTTTTGAATTTTCTCCAAAAGTAAAGTAGTTGCAAACTCATCCTTTTAGAAACTTGTTTGGGCTGTTGAGAGGAGTAAAAAACCATCAAAAATTTCAATCCTGCATGATTCTACCAAGAAATGTGATTCTTCATTCAAAACCTGATTTTTGCTATTGGGCTCTATTGAATAATGAATGTTTTGAATTTTCTCCAAAAGTAAAGTAGTTGCAAACTCATCCTTTTAGAAACTTGTTTGGGCTGTTGAGAGGAGTAAAAAACCATCAAAAATTTCAATCCTGCATGATTCTACCAAGAAATGTGATTCTTCATTCAAAACCTGATTTTTGCTATTGGGCTCTATTGAATAATGAATGTTTTGAATTTTCTCCAAAAGTAAAGTAGTTGCAAACTCATGCTTTTAGAGACTTGTTTGGGCTCATGAGAGGAGTAGAAAAACATCAAAAATTTGAGTCCTGCATGATTCTACCAAGAAATGTGTGTTCATTCAAACCGCTGGTTTTTGATAGTTTGGGCCCTATTGAATAATGAATGTTTTGAATTTTCTCCAAAAGTAAAGCAGTTGCAAACTCATCCTTTTAGAAACTTGTTTGGGCTGTAGAGAGGAGTAAAAAACCATCAAAAATTTCAATCCTGCATCATTCTACCAAGAAATGTGATTCTTCATTCAAAACCTGATTTTTGCTATTGGGCTCTATTGAATAATGAATGTTTTGAATTTTCTCCAAAAGTAAAGTAGTTGCAAACTCATGCTTTTAGAGACTTGTTTGGGCTCATGAGAGGAGTAGAAAAACATCAAAAATTTCAGTCCTGCATGATTCTACCAAGAAATGTGTGTTCATTGAAACCGCTGGTTTTTGATAGTTTGGGCCCTATTGAATAATGAATGTTTTGAATTTTCTCCAAAAGTAAAGTAGTTGCAAACTCATCCTTTTAGAAACTTGTTTGGGCTGTTGAGAGGAGTAAAAAACCATCAAAAATTTCAATCCTGCATGATTTTACCAAGAAATGTGATTCTTCATTCAAAACCTGATTTTTGCTATTGGGCTCTATTGAATAGTGAATGTTTTGAATTTTCTCCAAAAGTAAAGTAGTTGCAAACTCATGCTTTTAGAAACTTGTTTGGGCTCATGAGAGGAGTAGAAAAACATCAAAAATTTCAGTCCTGCATGATTCTACCAAGAAATGTGTGTTCATTGAAACCGCTGTTTTTTGATAGTTTGGGCCCTATTGAATAATGAATGTTTTGAATTTTCTCCAAAAGTAAAGTAGTTGCAAACTCATCCTTTTAGAAACTTGTTTGGGCTGTTGAGAGGAGTAAAAAACCATCAAAAATTTCAATCCTGCATGATTTTACCAAGAAATGTGATTCTTCATTCAAAACCTGATTTTTGCTATTGGGCTCTATTGAATAATGAATGTTTTGAATTTTCTCCAAAAGTAAAGTAGTTGCAAACTCATGCTTTTAGAGACTTGTTTGGGCTCATGAGAGGAGTAGAAAAACATCAAAAATTTGAGTCCTGCATGATTCTACCAAGAAATGTGTGTTCATTCAAACCGCTGGTTTTTGATAGTTTGGGCCCTATTGAATAATGAATGTTTTGAATTTTCTCCAAAAGTAAAGCAGTTGCAAACTCATCCTTTTAGAAACTTGTTTGGGCTGTAGAGAGGAGTAAAAAACCATCAAAAATTTCAATCCTGCATCATTCTACCAAGAAATGTGATTCTTCATTCAAAACCTGATTTTTGCTATTGGGCTCTATTGAATAATGAATGTTTTGAATTTTCTCCAAAAGTAAAGTAGTTGCAAACTCATGCTTTTAGAGACTTGTTTGGGCTCATGAGAGGAGTAGAAAAACATCAAAAACTTCAGTCCTGCATGATTCTACCAAGAAATGTGTGTTCATTGAAACCGCTGGTTTTTGATAGTTTGGGCCCTATTGAATAATGAATGTTTTGAATTTTCTCCAAAAGTAAAGTAGTTGCAAACTCATCCTTTTAGAAACTTGTTTGGGCTGTTGAGAGGAGTAAAAAACCATCAAAAATTTCAATCCTGCATGCTTCTACCAAGAAATGTGATTCTTCATTCAAAACCTGATTTTTGCTATTGGGCTCTATTGAATAATGAATGTTTTGAATTTTCTCCAAAAGTAAAGTAGTTGCAAACTCATGCTTTTAGAGACTTGTTTGGGCTCATGAGAGGAGTAGAAAAACATCAAAAATTTCAGTCCTGCATGATTCTACCAAGAAATGTGTGTTCATTCAAACCGCTGGTTTTTGATAGTTTGGGCCGTATTGAATAATGAATGTTTTGAATTTTCTCCAAAAGTAAAGTAGTTGCAAACTCATCCTTTTAGAAACTTGTTTGGGCTGTTGAGAGGAGTAAAAAACCATCAAAAATTTCAATCCTGCATGATTCTACCAAGAAATGTGATTCTTCATTCAAAACCTGATTTTTGCTATTGGGCTCTATTGAATAATGAATGTTTTGAATTTTCTCCAAAAGTAAAGTAGTTGCAAACTCATGCTTTTAGAGACTTGTTTGGGCTCATGAGAGGAGTAGAAAAACATCAAAAATTTCAGTCCTGCATGATTCTACCAAGAAATGTGTGTTCATTGAAACCGCTGGTTTTTGATAGTTTGGGCCCTATTGAATAATGAATGTTTTGAATTTTCTCCAAAAGTAAAGTAGTTGCAAACTCATCCTTTTAGAAACTTGTTTGGGTTGTTGAGAGGAGTAAAAAACCATCAAAAATTTCAATCCTGCATGATTTTACCAAGAAATGTGATTCTTCATTCAAAACCTGATTTTTGCTATTGGGCTCTATTGAATAATGAATGTTTTGAATTTTCTCCAAAAGTAAAGTAGTTGCAAACTCATGCTTTTAGAGACTTGTTTGGGCTCATGAGAGGAGTAGAAAAACATCAAAAATTTCAGTCCTGCATGATTCTACCAAGAAATGTGTGTTCATTGAAACCGCTGGTTTTTGATAGTTTGGGCCCTATTGAATAATGAATGTTTTGAATTTTCTCCAAAAGTAAAGTAGTTGCAAACTCATCCTTTTAGAAACTTGTTTGGGCTGTTGAGAGGAGTAAAAAACCATCAAAAATTTCAATCCTGCATGATTTTACCAAGAAATGTGATTCTTCATTCAAAACCTGATTTTTGCTATTGGGCTCTATTGAATAGTGAATGTTTTGAATTTTCTCCAAAAGTAAAGTAGTTGCAAACTCATGCTTTTAGAAACTTGTTTGGGCTCATGAGAGGAGTAGAAAAACATCAAAAATTTCAGTCCTGCATGATTCTACCAAGAAATGTGTGTTCATTGAAACCGCTGTTTTTTGATAGTTTGGGCCCTATTGAATAATGAATGTTTTGAATTTTCTCCAAAAGTAAAGTAGTTGCAAACTCATCCTTTTAGAAACTTGTTTGGGCTGTTGAGAGGAGTAAAAAACCATCAAAAATTTCAATCCTGCATGATTTTACCAAGAAATGTGATTCTTCATTCAAAACCTGATTTTTGCTATTGGGCTCTATTGAATAATGAATGTTTTGAATTTTCTCCAAAAGTAAAGTAGTTGCAAACTCATGCTTTTAGAGACTTGTTTGGGCTCATGAGAGGAGTAGAAAAACATCAAAAATTTGAGTCCTGCATGATTCTACCAAGAAATGTGTGTTCATTCACACCGCTGGTTTTTGATAGTTTGGGCCCTATTGAATAATGAATGTTTTGAATTTTCTCCAAAAGTAAAGCAGTTGCAAACTCATCCTTTTAGAAACTTGTTTGGGCTGTAGAGAGGAGTAAAAAACCATCAAAAATTTCAATCCTGCATCATTCTACCAAGAAATGTGATTCTTCATTCAAAACCTGATTTTTGCTATTGGGCTCTATTGAATAATGAATGTTTTGAATTTTCTCCAAAAGTAAAGTAGTTGCAAACTCATGCTTTTAGAGACTTGTTTGGGCTCATGAGAGGAGAAGAAAAACATCAAAAACTTCAGTCCTGCATGATTCTACCAAGAAATGTGTGTTCATTGAAACCGCTGGTTTTTGATAGTTTGGGCCCTATTGAATAATGAATGTTTTGAATTTTCTCCAAAAGTAAAGTAGTTGCAAACTCATCCTTTTAGAAACTTGTTTGGGCTGTTGAGAGGAGTAAAAAACCATCAAAAATTTCAATCCTGCATGCTTCTACCAAGAAATGTGATTCTTCATTCAAAACCTGATTTTTGCTATTGGGCTCTATTGAATAATGAATGTTTTGAATTTTCTCCAAAAGTAAAGTAGTTGCAAACTCATGCTTTTAGAGACTTGTTTGGGCTCATGAGAGGAGTAGAAAAACATCAAAAATTTCAGTCCTGCATGATTCTACCAAGAAATGTGTGTTCATTCAAACCGCTGGTTTTTGATAGTTTGGGCCCTATTGAATAATGAATGTTTTGAATTTTCTCCAAAAGTAAAGTAGTTGCAGACTCATTCTTTTAGAAACTTGTTTGGGCTGTTGAGAGGAGTAAAAAACCATCAAAAATTTCAATCCTGCATGATTCTACCAAGAAATGTGATTCTTCATTCAAAACCTGATTTTTGCTATTGGGCTCTATTGAATAATGAATGTTTTGAATTTTCTCCAAAAGTAAAGTAGTTGCAAACTCATGCTTTTAGAGACTTGTTTGGGCTCATGAGAGGAGTAGAAAAACATCAAAAATTTCAGTCCTGCATGATTCTACCAAGAAATGTGTGTTCATTGAAACCGCTGGTTTTTGATAGTTTGGGCCCTATTGAATAATGAATGTTTTGAATTTTCTCCAAAAGTAAAGTAGTTGCAAACTCATCCTTTTAGAAACTTGTTTGGGCTGTTGAGAGGAGTAAAAAACCATCAAAAATTTCAATCCTGCATGATTTTACCAAGAAATGTGATTCTTCATTCAAAACCTGATTTTTGCTATTGGGCTCTATTGAATAGTGAATGTTTTGAATTTTCTCCAAAAGTAAAGTAGTTGCAAACTCATGCTTTTAGAAACTTGTTTGGGCTCATGAGAGGAGTAGAAAAACATCAAAAATTTCAGTCCTGCATGATTCTACCAAGAAATGTGTGTTCATTGAAACCGCTGTTTTTTGATAGTTTGGGCCCTATTGAATAATGAATGTTTTGAATTTTCTCCAAAAGTAAAGTAGTTGCAAACTCATCCTTTTAGAAACTTGTTTGGGCTGTTGAGAGGAGTAAAAAACCATCAAAAATTTCAATCCTGCATGATTTTACCAAGAAATGTGATTCTTCATTCAAAACCTGATTTTTGCTATTGGGCTCTATTGAATAATGAATGTTTTGAATTTTCTCCAAAAGTAAAGTAGTTGCAAACTCATGCTTTTAGAGACTTGTTTGGGCTTATGAGAGGAGTAGAAAAACATCAAAAATTTCAGTCCTGCATGATTCTACCAAGAAATGTGTGTTCATTGAAACCGCTGGTTTTTGATAGTTTGGGCCCTATTGAATAATGAATGTTTTGAATTTTCTCCAAAAGTAAAGTAGTTGCAAACTCATCCTTTTAGAAACTTGTTTGGGCTGTTGAGAGGAGTAAAAAACCATCAAAAATTTCAATCCTGCATGATTCTACCAAGAAATGTGATTCTTCATTCAAAACCTGATTTTTGCTATTGGGCTCTATTGAATAATGAATGTTTTGAATTTTCTCCAAAAGTAAAGTAGTTGCAAACTCATCCTTTTAGAAACTTGTTTGGGCTGTTGAGAGGAGTAAAAAACCATCAAAAATTTCAATCCTGCATGATTCTACCAAGAAATGTGATTCTTCATTCAAAACCTGATTTTTGCTATTGGGCTCTATTGAATAATGAATGTTTTGAATTTTCTCCAAAAGTAAAGTAGTTGCAAACTCATGCTTTTAGAGACTTGTTTGGGCTCATGAGAGGAGTAGAAAAACATCAAAAATTTGAGTCCTGCATGATTCTACCAAGAAATGTGTGTTCATTCAAACCGCTGGTTTTTGATAGTTTGGGCCCTATTGAATAATGAATGTTTTGAATTTTCTCCAAAAGTAAAGCAGTTGCAAACTCATCCTTTTAGAAACTTGTTTGGGCTGTAGAGAGGAGTAAAAAACCATCAAAAATTTCAATCCTGCATCATTCTACCAAGAAATGTGATTCTTCATTCAAAACCTGATTTTTGCTATTGGGCTCTATTGAATAATGAATGTTTTGAATTTTCTCCAAAAGTAAAGTAGTTGCAAACTCATGCTTTTAGAGACTTGTTTGGGCTCATGAGAGGAGTAGAAAAACATCAAAAACTTCAGTCCTGCATGATTCTACCAAGAAATGTGTGTTCATTGAAACCGCTGGTTTTTGATAGTTTGGGCCCTATTGAATAATGAATGTTTTGAATTTTCTCCAAAAGTAAAGTAGTTGCAAACTCATCCTTTTAGAAACTTGTTTGGGCTGTTGAGAGGAGTAAAAAACCATCAAAAATTTCAATCCTGCATGCTTCTACCAAGAAATGTGATTCTTCATTCAAAACCTGATTTTTGCTATTGGGCTCTATTGAATAATGAATGTTTTGAATTTTCTCCAAAAGTAAAGTAGTTGCAAACTCATGCTTTTAGAGACTTGTTTGGGCTCATGAGAGGAGTAGAAAAACATCAAAAATTTCAGTCCTGCATGATTCTACCAAGAAATGTGTGTTCATTGAAACCGCTGGTTTTTGATAGTTTGGGCCCTATTGAATAATGAATGTTTTGAATTTTCTCCAAAAGTAAAGTAGTTGCAAACTCATCCTTTTAGAAACTTGTTTGGGCTGTTGAGAGGAGTAAAAAACCATCAAAAATTTCAATCCTGCATGATTTTACCAAGAAATGTGATTCTTCATTCAAAACCTGATTTTTGCTATTGGGCTCTATTGAATAATGAATGTTTTGAATTTTCTCCAAAAGTAAAGTAGTTGCAAACTCATGCTTTTAGAGACTTGTTTGGGCTCATGAGAGGAGTAGAAAAACATCAAAAATTTCAGTCCTGCATGATTCTACCAAGAAATGTGTGTTCATTGAAACCGCTGGTTTTTGACAGTTTGGGCCCTATTGAATAATGAATGTTTTGAATTTTCTCCAAAAGTAAAGTAGTTGCAAACTCATCCTTTTAGAAACTTGTTTGGGCTGTTGAGAGGAGTAAAAAACCATCAAAAATTTCAATCCTGCATGATTCTACCAAGAAATGTGATTCTTCATTCAAAACCTGATTTTTGCTATTGGGCTCTATTGAATAATGAATGTTTTGAATTTTCTCCAAAAGTAAAGTAGTTGCAAACTCATGCTTTTAGAGACTTGTTTGGGCTCATGAGAGGAGTAGAAAAACATCAAAAATTTCAGTCCTGCATGATTCTTCCAAGAAATGTGTGTTCATTGAAACCGCTGGTTTTTGATAGTTTGGGCCCTATTGAATAATGAATGTTTTGAATTTTCTCCAAAAGTAAAGTAGTTGCAAACTCATCCTTTTAGAAACTTGTTTGGGCTGTTGAGAGGAGTAAAAAACCATCAAAAATTTCAATCCTGCATGATTCTACCAAGAAATGTGATTCTTCATTCAAAACCTGATTTTTGCTATTGGGCTCTATTGAATAATGAATGTTTTGAATTTTCTCCAAAAGTAAAGTAGTTGCAAACTCATGCTTTTAGAGACTTGTTTGGGCTCATGAGAGGAGTAGAAAAACATCAAAAATTTCAGTCCTGCATGATTCTACCAAGAAATGTGTGTTCATTGAAACCGCTGGTTTTTGATAGTTTGGGCCCTATTGAATAATGAATGTTTTGAATTTTCTCCAAAAGTAAAGTAGTTGCAAACTCATCCTTTTAGAAACTTGTTTGGGATGTTGAGAGGAGTAAAAAACCATCAAAAATTTCAATCCTGCATGATTCTACCAAGAAATGTGATTCTTCATTCAAAACCTGATTTTTGCTATTGGGCTCTATTGAATAATGAATGTTTTGAATTTTCTCCAAAAGTAAAGTAGTTGCAAACTCATGCTTTTAGAGACTTGTTTGGGCTCATGAGAGGAGTAGAAAAACATCAAAAATTTGAGTCCTGCATGATTCTACCAAGAAATGTGTGTTCATTCAAACCGCTGGTTTTTGATAGTTTGGGCCCTATTGAATAATGAATGTTTTGAATTTTCTCCAAAAGTAAAGCAGTTGCAAACTCATCCTTTTAGAAACTTGTTTGGGCTGTAGAGAGGAGTAAAAAACCATCAAAAATTTCAATCCTGCATCATTCTACCAAGAAATGTGATTCTTCATTCAAAACCTGATTTTTGCTATTGGGCTCTATTGAATAATGAATGTTTTGAATTTTCTCCAAAAGTAAAGTAGTTGCAAACTCATGCTTTTAGAGACTTGTTTGGGCTCATGAGAGGAGTAGAAAAACATCAAAAACTTCAGTCCTGCATGATTCTACCAAGAGATGTGTGTTCATTGAAACCGCTGGTTTTTGATAGTTTGGGCCCTATTGAATAATGAATGTTTTGAATTTTCTCCAAAAGTAAAGTAGTTGCAAACTCATCCTTTTAGAAACTTGTTTGGGCTGTTGAGAGGAGTAAAAAACCATCAAAAATTTCAATCCTGCATGCTTCTACCAAGAAATGTGATTCTTCATTCAAAACCTGATTTTTGCTATTGGGCTCTATTGAATAATGAATGTTTTGAATTTTCTCCAAAAGTAAAGTAGTTGCAAACTCATGCTTTTAGAGACTTGTTTGGGCTCATGAGAGGAGTAGAAAAACATCAAAAATTTCAGTCCTGCATGATTCTACCAAGAAATGTGTGTTCATTCAAACCGCTGGTTTTTGATAGTTTGGGCCCTATTGAATAATGAATGTTTTGAATTTTCTCCAAAAGTAAAGTAGTTGCAAACTCATCCTTTTAGAAACTTGTTTGGGCTGTTGAGAGGAGTAAAAAACCATCAAAAATTTCAATCCTGCATGATTCTACCAAGAAATGTGATTCTTCATTCAAAACCTGATTTTTGCTATTGGGCTCTATTGAATAATGAATGTTTTGAATTTTCTCCAAAATAAAGTAGTTGCAAACTCATGCCTTTAGAGACTTGTTTGGGCTCATGAGAGGAGTAGAAAAACATCAAAAATTTCAGTCCTGCATGATTCTACCAAGAAATGTGTGTTCATTGAAACCGCTGGTTTTTGATAGTTTGGGCCCTATTGAATAATGAATGTTTTGAATTTTCTCCAAAAGTAAAGTAGTTGCAAACTCATCCTTTTAGAAACTTGTTTGGGCTGTTGAGAGGAGTAAAAAACCATCAAAAATTTCAATCCTGCATGATTTTACCAAGAAATGTGATTCTTCATTCAAAACCTGATTTTTGCTATTGGGCTCTATTGAATAGTGAATGTTTTGAATTTTCTCCAAAAGTAAAGTAGTTGCAAACTCATGCTTTTAGAAACTTGTTTGGGCTCATGAGAGGAGTAGAAAAACATCAAAAATTTCAGTCCTGCATGATTCTACCAAGAAATGTGTGTTCATTGAAACCGCTGTTTTTTGATAGTTTGGGCCCTATTGAATAATGAATGTTTTGAATTTTCTCCAAAAGTAAAGTAGTTGCAAACTCATCCTTTTAGAAACTTGTTTGGGCTGTTGAGAGGAGTAAAAAACCATCAAAAATTTCAATCCTGCATGATTTTACCAAGAAATGTGATTCTTCATTCAAAACCTGATTTTTGCTATTGGGCTCTATTGAATAATGAATGTTTTGAATTTTCTCCAAAAGTAAAGTAGTTGCAAACTCATGCCTTTAGAGACTTGTTTGGACTCATGAGAGGAGTAGAAAAACATCAAAAATTTCAGTCCTGCATGATTCTACCAAGAAATGTGTGTTCATTGAAACCGCTGGTTTTTGATAGTTTGGGCCCTATTGAATAATGAATGTTTTGAATTTTCTCCAAAAGTAAAGTAGTTGCAAACTCATCCTTTTAGAAACTTGTTTGGGCTGTTGAGAGGAGTAAAAAACCATCAAAAATTTCAATCCTGCATGATTTTACCAAGAAATGTGATTCTTCATTCAAAACCTGATTTTTGCTATTGGGCTCTATTGAATAGTGAATGTTTTGAATTTTCTCCAAAAGTAAAGTAGTTGCAAACTCATGCTTTTAGAAACTTGTTTGGGCTCATGAGAGGAGTAGAAAAACATCAAAAATTTCAGTCCTGCATGATTCTACCAAGAAATGTGTGTTCATTGAAACCGCTGTTTTTTGATAGTTTGGGCCCTATTGAATAATGAATGTTTTGAATTTTCTCCAAAAGTAAAGTAGTTGCAAACTCATCCTTTTAGAAACTTGTTTGGGCTGTTGAGAGGAGTAAAAAACCATCAAAAATTTCAATCCTGCATGATTTTACCAAGAAATGTGATTCTTCATTCAAAACCTGATTTTTGCTATTGGGCTCTATTGAATAATGAATGTTTTGAATTTTCTCCAAAAGTAAAGTAGTTGCAAACTCATGCTTTTAGAGACTTGTTTGGGCTTATGAGAGGAGTAGAAAAACATCAAAAATTTCAGTCCTGCATGATTCTACCAAGAAATGTGTGTTCATTGAAACCGCTGGTTTTTGATAGTTTGGGCCCTATTGAATAATGAATGTTTTGAATTTTCTCCAAAAGTAAAGTAGTTGCAAACTCATCCTTTTAGAAACTTGTTTGGGCTGTTGAGAGGAGTAAAAAACCATCAAAAATTTCAATCCTGCATGATTCTACCAAGAAATGTGATTCTTCATTCAAAACCTGATTTTTGCTATTGGGCTCTATTGAATAATGAATGTTTTGAATTTTCTCCAAAAGTAAAGTAGTTGCAAACTCATCCTTTTAGAAACTTGTTTGGGCTGTTGAGAGGAGTAAAAAACCATCAAAAATTTCAATCCTGCATGATTCTACCAAGAAATGTGATTCTTCATTCAAAACCTGATTTTTGCTATTGGGCTCTATTGAATAATGAATGTTTTGAATTTTCTCCAAAAGTAAAGTAGTTGCAAACTCATGCCTTTAGAGACTTGTTTGGGCTCATGAGAGGAGTAGAAAAACATCAAAAATTTCAGTCCTGCATGATTCTACCAAGAAATGTGTGTTCATTGAAACCGCTGGTTTTTGATAGTTTGGGCCCTATTGAATAATGAATGTTTTGAATTTTCTCCAAAAGTAAAGTAGTTGCAAACTCATCCTTTTAGAAACTTGTTTGGGCTGTTGAGAGGAGTAAAAAACCATCAAAAATTTCAATCCTGCATGATTTTACCAAGAAATGTGATTCTTCATTCAAAACCTGATTTTTGCTATTGGGCTCTATTGAATAGTGAATGTTTTGAATTTTCTCCAAAAGTAAAGTAGTTGCAAACTCATGCTTTTAGAAACTTGTTTGGGCTCATGAGAGGAGTAGAAAAACATCAAAAATTTCAGTCCTGCATGATTCTACCAAGAAATGTGTGTTCATTGAAACCGCTGTTTTTTGATAGTTTGGGCCCTATTGAATAATGAATGTTTTGAATTTTCTCCAAAAGTAAAGTAGTTGCAAACTCATCCTTTTAGAAACTTGTTTGGGCTGTTGAGAGGAGTAAAAAACCATCAAAAATTTCAATCCTGCATGATTTTACCAAGAAATGTGATTCTTCATTCAAAACCTGATTTTTGCTATTGGGCTCTATTGAATAATGAATGTTTTGAATTTTCTCCAAAAGTAAAGTAGTTGCAAACTCATGCCTTTAGAGACTTGTTTGGACTCATGAGAGGAGTAGAAAAACATCAAAAATTTCAGTCCTGCATGATTCTACCAAGAAATGTGTGTTCATTGAAACCGCTGGTTTTTGATAGTTTGGGCCCTATTGAATAATGAATGTTTTGAATTTTCTCCAAAAGTAAAGTAGTTGCAAACTCATCCTTTTAGAAACTTGTTTGGGCTGTTGAGAGGAGTAAAAAACCATCAAAAATTTCAATCCTGCATGATTTTACCAAGAAATGTGATTCTTCATTCAAAACCTGATTTTTGCTATTGGGCTCTATTGAATAGTGAATGTTTTGAATTTTCTCCAAAAGTAAAGTAGTTGCAAACTCATGCTTTTAGAAACTTGTTTGGGCTCATGAGAGGAGTAGAAAAACATCAAAAATTTCAGTCCTGCATGATTCTACCAAGAAATGTGTGTTCATTGAAACCGCTGTTTTTTGATAGTTTGGGCCCTATTGAATAATGAATGTTTTGAATTTTCTCCAAAAGTAAAGTAGTTGCAAACTCATCCTTTTAGAAACTTGTTTGGGCTGTTGAGAGGAGTAAAAAACCATCAAAAATTTCAATCCTGCATGATTTTACCAAGAAATGTGATTCTTCATTCAAAACCTGATTTTTGCTATTGGGCTCTATTGAATAATGAATGTTTTGAATTTTCTCCAAAAGTAAAGTAGTTGCAAACTCATGCTTTTAGAGACTTGTTTGGGCTTATGAGAGGAGTAGAAAAACATCAAAAATTTCAGTCCTGCATGATTCTACCAAGAAATGTGTGTTCATTGAAACCGCTGGTTTTTGATAGTTTGGGCCCTATTGAATAATGAATGTTTTGAATTTTCTCCAAAAGTAAAGTAGTTGCAAACTCATCCTTTTAGAAACTTGTTTGGGCTGTTGAGAGGAGTAAAAAACCATCAAAAATTTCAATCCTGCATGATTCTACCAAGAAATGTGATTCTTCATTCAAAACCTGATTTTTGCTATTGGGCTCTATTGAATAATGAATGTTTTGAATTTTCTCCAAAAGTAAAGTAGTTGCAAACTCATCCTTTTAGAAACTTGTTTGGGCTGTTGAGAGGAGTAAAAAACCATCAAAAATTTCAATCCTGCATGATTCTACCAAGAAATGTGATTCTTCATTCAAAACCTGATTTTTGCTATTGGGCTCTATTGAATAATGAATGTTTTGAATTTTCTCCAAAAGTAAAGTAGTTGCAAACTCATGCCTTTAGAGACTTGTTTGGGCTCATGAGAGGAGTAGAAAAACATCAAAAATTTCAGTCCTGCATGATTCTACCAAGAAATGTGTGTTCATTGAAACCGCTGGTTTTTGATAGTTTGGGCCCTATTGAATAATGAATGTTTTGAATTTTCTCCAAAAGTAAAGTAGTTGCAAACTCATCCTTTTAGAAACTTGTTTGGGCTGTTGAGAGGAGTAAAAAACCATCAAAAATTTCAATCCTGCATGATTTTACCAAGAAATGTGATTCTTCATTCAAAACCTGATTTTTGCTATTGGGCTCTATTGAATAATGAATGTTTTGAATTTTCTCCAAAAGTAAAGTAGTTGCAAACTCATGCCTTTAGAGACTTGTTTGGGCTCATGAGAGGAGTAGAAAAACATCAAAAATTTCAGTCCTGCATGATTCTACCAAGAAATGTGTGTTCATTGAAACCGCTGGTTTTTGATAGTTTGGGCCCTATTGAATAATGAATGTTTTGAATTTTCTCCAAAAGTAAAGTAGTTGCAAACTCATCCTTTTAGAAACTTGTTTGGGCTGTTGAGAGGAGTAAAAAACCATCAAAAATTTCAATCCTGCATGATTTTACCAAGAAATGTGATTCTTCATTCAAAACCTGATTTTTGCTATTGGGCTCTATTGAATAGTGAATGTTTTGAATTTTCTCCAAAAGTAAAGTAGTTGCAAACTCATGCTTTTAGAAACTTGTTTGGGCTCATGAGAGGAGTAGAAAAACATCAAAAATTTCAGTCCTGCATGATTCTACCAAGAAATGTGTGTTCATTGAAACCGCTGTTTTTTGATAGTTTGGGCCCTATTGAATAATGAATGTTTTGAATTTTCTCCAAAAGTAAAGTAGTTGCAAACTCATCCTTTTAGAAACTTGTTTGGGCTGTTGAGAGGAGTAAAAAACCATCAAAAATTTCAATCCTGCATGATTTTACCAAGAAATGTGATTCTTCATTCAAAACCTGATTTTTGCTATTGGGCTCTATTGAATAATGAATGTTTTGAATTTTCTCCAAAAGTAAAGTAGTTGCAAACTCATGCCTTTAGAGACTTGTTTGGACTCATGAGAGGAGTAGAAAAACATCAAAAATTTCAGTCCTGCATGATTCTACCAAGAAATGTGTGTTCATTGAAACCGCTGGTTTTTGATAGTTTGGGCCCTATTGAATAATGAATGTTTTGAATTTTCTCCAAAAGTAAAGTAGTTGCAAACTCATCCTTTTAGAAACTTGTTTGGGCTGTTGAGAGGAGTAAAAAACCATCAAAAATTTCAATCCTGCATGATTTTACCAAGAAATGTGATTCTTCATTCAAAACCTGATTTTTGCTATTGGGCTCTATTGAATAGTGAATGTTTTGAATTTTCTCCAAAAGTAAAGTAGTTGCAAACTCATGCTTTTAGAAACTTGTTTGGGCTCATGAGAGGAGTAGAAAAACATCAAAAATTTCAGTCCTGCATGATTCTACCAAGAAATGTGTGTTCATTGAAACCGCTGTTTTTTGATAGTTTGGGCCCTATTGAATAATGAATGTTTTGAATTTTCTCCAAAAGTAAAGTAGTTGCAAACTCATCCTTTTAGAAACTTGTTTGGGCTGTTGAGAGGAGTAAAAAACCATCAAAAATTTCAATCCTGCATGATTTTACCAAGAAATGTGATTCTTCATTCAAAACCTGATTTTTGCTATTGGGCTCTATTGAATAATGAATGTTTTGAATTTTCTCCAAAAGTAAAGTAGTTGCAAACTCATGCTTTTAGAGACTTGTTTGGGCTTATGAGAGGAGTAGAAAAACATCAAAAATTTCAGTCCTGCATGATTCTACCAAGAAATGTGTGTTCATTGAAACCGCTGGTTTTTGATAGTTTGGGCCCTATTGAATAATGAATGTTTTGAATTTTCTCCAAAAGTAAAGTAGTTGCAAACTCATCCTTTTAGAAACTTGTTTGGGCTGTTGAGAGGAGTAAAAAACCATCAAAAATTTCAATCCTGCATGATTCTACCAAGAAATGTGATTCTTCATTCAAAACCTGATTTTTGCTATTGGGCTCTATTGAATAATGAATGTTTTGAATTTTCTCCAAAAGTAAAGTAGTTGCAAACTCATCCTTTTAGAAACTTGTTTGGGCTGTTGAGAGGAGTAAAAAACCATCAAAAATTTCAATCCTGCATGATTCTACCAAGAAATGTGATTCTTCATTCAAAACCTGATTTTTGCTATTGGGCTCTATTGAATAATGAATGTTTTGAATTTTCTCCAAAAGTAAAGTAGTTGCAAACTCATGCCTTTAGAGACTTGTTTGGGCTCATGAGAGGAGTAGAAAAACATCAAAAATTTCAGTCCTGCATGATTCTACCAAGAAATGTGTGTTCATTGAAACCGCTGGTTTTTGATAGTTTGGGCCCTATTGAATAATGAATGTTTTGAATTTTCTCCAAAAGTAAAGTAGTTGCAAACTCATCCTTTTAGAAACTTGTTTGGGCTGTTGAGAGGAGTAAAAAACCATCAAAAATTTCAATCCTGCATGATTTTACCAAGAAATGTGATTCTTCATTCAAAACCTGATTTTTGCTATTGGGCTCTATTGAATAGTGAATGTTTTGAATTTTCTCCAAAAGTAAAGTAGTTGCAAACTCATGCTTTTAGAAACTTGTTTGGGCTCATGAGAGGAGTAGAAAAACATCAAAAATTTCAGTCCTGCATGATTCTACCAAGAAATGTGTGTTCATTGAAACCGCTGTTTTTTGATAGTTTGGGCCCTATTGAATAATGAATGTTTTGAATTTTCTCCAAAAGTAAAGTAGTTGCAAACTCATCCTTTTAGAAACTTGTTTGGGCTGTTGAGAGGAGTAAAAAACCATCAAAAATTTCAATCCTGCATGATTTTACCAAGAAATGTGATTCTTCATTCAAAACCTGATTTTTGCTATTGGGCTCTATTGAATAATGAATGTTTTGAATTTTCTCCAAAAGTAAAGTAGTTGCAAACTCATGCCTTTAGAGACTTGTTTGGACTCATGAGAGGAGTAGAAAAACATCAAAAATTTCAGTCCTGCATGATTCTACCAAGAAATGTGTGTTCATTGAAACCGCTGGTTTTTGATAGTTTGGGCCCTATTGAATAATGAATGTTTTGAATTTTCTCCAAAAGTAAAGTAGTTGCAAACTCATCCTTTTAGAAACTTGTTTGGGCTGTTGAGAGGAGTAAAAAACCATCAAAAATTTCAATCCTGCATGATTTTACCAAGAAATGTGATTCTTCATTCAAAACCTGATTTTTGCTATTGGGCTCTATTGAATAGTGAATGTTTTGAATTTTCTCCAAAAGTAAAGTAGTTGCAAACTCATGCTTTTAGAAACTTGTTTGGGCTCATGAGAGGAGTAGAAAAACATCAAAAATTTCAGTCCTGCATGATTCTACCAAGAAATGTGTGTTCATTGAAACCGCTGTTTTTTGATAGTTTGGGCCCTATTGAATAATGAATGTTTTGAATTTTCTCCAAAAGTAAAGTAGTTGCAAACTCATCCTTTTAGAAACTTGTTTGGGCTGTTGAGAGGAGTAAAAAACCATCAAAAATTTCAATCCTGCATGATTTTACCAAGAAATGTGATTCTTCATTCAAAACCTGATTTTTGCTATTGGGCTCTATTGAATAATGAATGTTTTGAATTTTCTCCAAAAGTAAAGTAGTTGCAAACTCATGCTTTTAGAGACTTGTTTGGGCTTATGAGAGGAGTAGAAAAACATCAAAAATTTCAGTCCTGCATGATTCTACCAAGAAATGTGTGTTCATTGAAACCGCTGGTTTTTGATAGTTTGGGCCCTATTGAATAATGAATGTTTTGAATTTTCTCCAAAAGTAAAGTAGTTGCAAACTCATCCTTTTAGAAACTTGTTTGGGCTGTTGAGAGGAGTAAAAAACCATCAAAAATTTCAATCCTGCATGATTCTACCAAGAAATGTGATTCTTCATTCAAAACCTGATTTTTGCTATTGGGCTCTATTGAATAATGAATGTTTTGAATTTTCTCCAAAAGTAAAGTAGTTGCAAACTCATCCTTTTAGAAACTTGTTTGGGCTGTTGAGAGGAGTAAAAAACCATCAAAAATTTCAATCCTGCATGATTCTACCAAGAAATGTGATTCTTCATTCAAAACCTGATTTTTGCTATTGGGCTCTATTGAATAATGAATGTTTTGAATTTTCTCCAAAAGTAAAGTAGTTGCAAACTCATGCCTTTAGAGACTTGTTTGGGCTCATGAGAGGAGTAGAAAAACATCAAAAATTTCAGTCCTGCATGATTCTACCAAGAAATGTGTGTTCATTGAAACCGCTGGTTTTTGATAGTTTGGGCCCTATTGAATAATGAATGTTTTGAATTTTCTCCAAAAGTAAAGTAGTTGCAAACTCATCCTTTTAGAAACTTGTTTGGGCTGTTGAGAGGAGTAAAAAACCATCAAAAATTTCAATCCTGCATGATTTTACCAAGAAATGTGATTCTTCATTCAAAACCTGATTTTTGCTATTGGGCTCTATTGAATAGTGAATGTTTTGAATTTTCTCCAAAAGTAAAGTAGTTGCAAACTCATGCTTTTAGAAACTTGTTTGGGCTCATGAGAGGAGTAGAAAAACATCAAAAATTTCAGTCCTGCATGATTCTACCAAGAAATGTGTGTTCATTGAAACCGCTGTTTTTTGATAGTTTGGGCCCTATTGAATAATGAATGTTTTGAATTTTCTCCAAAAGTAAAGTAGTTGCAAACTCATCCTTTTAGAAACTTGTTTGGGCTGTTGAGAGGAGTAAAAAACCATCAAAAATTTCAATCCTGCATGATTTTACCAAGAAATGTGATTCTTCATTCAAAACCTGATTTTTGCTATTGGGCTCTATTGAATAATGAATGTTTTGAATTTTCTCCAAAAGTAAAGTAGTTGCAAACTCATGCCTTTAGAGACTTGTTTGGGCTCATGAGAGGAGTAGAAAAACATCAAAAATTTCAGTCCTGCATGATTCTACCAAGAAATGTGTGTTCATTGAAACCGCTGGTTTTTGATAGTTTGGGCCCTATTGAATAATGAATGTTTTGAATTTTCTCCAAAAGTAAAGTAGTTGCAAACTCATCCTTTTAGAAACTTGTTTGGGCTGTTGAGAGGAGTAAAAAACCATCAAAAATTTCAATCCTGCATGATTTTACCAAGAAATGTGATTCTTCATTCAAAACCTGATTTTTGCTATTGGGCTCTATTGAATAGTGAATGTTTTGAATTTTCTCCAAAAGTAAAGTAGTTGCAAACTCATGCTTTTAGAAACTTGTTTGGGCTCATGAGAGGAGTAGAAAAACATCAAAAATTTCAGTCCTGCATGATTCTACCAAGAAATGTGTGTTCATTGAAACCGCTGTTTTTTGATAGTTTGGGCCCTATTGAATAATGAATGTTTTGAATTTTCTCCAAAAGTAAAGTAGTTGCAAACTCATCCTTTTAGAAACTTGTTTGGGCTGTTGAGAGGAGTAAAAAACCATCAAAAATTTCAATCCTGCATGATTTTACCAAGAAATGTGATTCTTCATTCAAAACCTGATTTTTGCTATTGGGCTCTATTGAATAATGAATGTTTTGAATTTTCTCCAAAAGTAAAGTAGTTGCAAACTCATGCTTTTAGAGACTTGTTTGGGCTTATGAGAGGAGTAGAAAAACATCAAAAATTTCAGTCCTGCATGATTCTACCAAGAAATGTGTGTTCATTGAAACCGCTGGTTTTTGATAGTTTGGGCCCTATTGAATAATGAATGTTTTGAATTTTCTCCAAAAGTAAAGTAGTTGCAAACTCATCCTTTTAGAAACTTGTTTGGGCTGTTGAGAGGAGTAAAAAACCATCAAAAATTTCAATCCTGCATGATTTTACCAAGAAATGTGATTCTTCATTCAAAACCTGATTTTTGCTATTGGGCTCTATTGAATAGTGAATGTTTTGAATTTTCTCCAAAAGTAAAGTAGTTGCAAACTCATGCTTTTAGAAACTTGTTTGGGCTCATGAGAGGAGTAGAAAAACATCAAAAATTTCAGTCCTGCATGATTCTACCAAGAAATGTGTGTTCATTGAAACCGCTGTTTTTTGATAGTTTGGGCCCTATTGAATAATGAATGTTTTGAATTTTCTCCAAAAGTAAAGTAGTTGCAAACTCATCCTTTTAGAAACTTGTTTGGGCTGTTGAGAGGAGTAAAAAACCATCAAAAATTTCAATCCTGCATGATTTTACCAAGAAATGTGATTCTTCATTCAAAACCTGATTTTTGCTATTGGGCTCTATTGAATAATGAATGTTTTGAATTTTCTCCAAAAGTAAAGTAGTTGCAAACTCATGCTTTTAGAGACTTGTTTGGGCTTATGAGAGGAGTAGAAAAACATCAAAAATTTCAGTCCTGCATGATTCTACCAAGAAATGTGTGTTCATTGAAACCGCTGGTTTTTGATAGTTTGGGCCCTATTGAATAATGAATGTTTTGAATTTTCTCCAAAAGTAAAGTAGTTGCAAACTCATCCTTTTAGAAACTTGTTTGGGCTGTTGAGAGGAGTAAAAAACCATCAAAAATTTCAATCCTGCATGATTCTACCAAGAAATGTGATTCTTCATTCAAAACCTGATTTTTGCTATTGGGCTCTATTGAATAATGAATGTTTTGAATTTTCTCCAAAAGTAAAGTAGTTGCAAACTCATCCTTTTAGAAACTTGTTTGGGCTGTTGAGAGGAGTAAAAAACCATCAAAAATTTCAATCCTGCATGATTCTACCAAGAAATGTGATTCTTCATTCAAAACCTGATTTTTGCTATTGGGCTCTATTGAATAATGAATGTTTTGAATTTTCTCCAAAAGTAAAGTAGTTGCAAACTCATGCTTTTAGAGACTTGTTTGGGCTCATGAGAGGAGTAGAAAAACATCAAAAATTTGAGTCCTGCATGATTCTACCAAGAAATGTGTGTTCATTCAAACCGCTGGTTTTTGATAGTTTGGGCCCTATTGAATAATGAATGTTTTGAATTTTCTCCAAAAGTAAAGCAGTTGCAAACTCATCCTTTTAGAAACTTGTTTGGGCTGTAGAGAGGAGTAAAAAACCATCAAAAATTTCAATCCTGCATCATTCTACCAAGAAATGTGATTCTTCATTCAAAACCTGATTTTTGCTATTGGGCTCTATTGAATAATGAATGTTTTGAATTTTCTCCAAAAGTAAAGTAGTTGCAAACTCATGCTTTTAGAGACTTGTTTGGGCTCATGAGAGGAGTAGAAAAACATCAAAAACTTCAGTCCTGCATGATTCTACCAAGAAATGTGTGTTCATTGAAACCGCTGGTTTTTGATAGTTTGGGCCCTATTGAATAATGAATGTTTTGAATTTTCTCCAAAAGTAAAGTAGTTGCAAACTCATCCTTTTAGAAACTTGTTTGGGCTGTTGAGAGGAGTAAAAAACCATCAAAAATTTCAATCCTGCATGCTTCTACCAAGAAATGTGATTCTTCATTCAAAACCTGATTTTTGCTATTGGGCTCTATTGAATAATGAATGTTTTGAATTTTCTCCAAAAGTAAAGTAGTTGCAAACTCATGCTTTTAGAGACTTGTTTGGGCTCATGAGAGGAGTAGAAAAACATCAAAAATTTCAGTCCTGCATGATTCTACCAAGAAATGTGTGTTCATTCAAACCGCTGGTTTTTGATAGTTTGGGCCGTATTGAATAATGAATGTTTTGAATTTTCTCCAAAAGTAAAGTAGTTGCAAACTCATCCTTTTAGAAACTTGTTTGGGCTGTTGAGAGGAGTAAAAAACCATCAAAAATTTCAATCCTGCATGATTCTACCAAGAAATGTGATTCTTCATTCAAAACCTGATTTTTGCTATTGGGCTCTATTGAATAATGAATGTTTTGAATTTTCTCCAAAAGTAAAGTAGTTGCAAACTCATGCTTTTAGAGACTTGTTTGGGCTCATGAGAGGAGTAGAAAAACATCAAAAATTTCAGTCCTGCATGATTCTACCAAGAAATGTGTGTTCATTGAAACCGCTGGTTTTTGATAGTTTGGGCCCTATTGAATAATGAATGTTTTGAATTTTCTCCAAAAGTAAAGTAGTTGCAAACTCATCCTTTTAGAAACTTGTTTGGGTTGTTGAGAGGAGTAAAAAACCATCAAAAATTTCAATCCTGCATGATTTTACCAAGAAATGTGATTCTTCATTCAAAACCTGATTTTTGCTATTGGGCTCTATTGAATAATGAATGTTTTGAATTTTCTCCAAAAGTAAAGTAGTTGCAAACTCATGCTTTTAGAGACTTGTTTGGGCTCATGAGAGGAGTAGAAAAACATCAAAAATTTCAGTCCTGCATGATTCTACCAAGAAATGTGTGTTCATTGAAACCGCTGGTTTTTGATAGTTTGGGCCCTATTGAATAATGAATGTTTTGAATTTTCTCCAAAAGTAAAGTAGTTGCAAACTCATCCTTTTAGAAACTTGTTTGGGCTGTTGAGAGGAGTAAAAAACCATCAAAAATTTCAATCCTGCATGATTTTACCAAGAAATGTGATTCTTCATTCAAAACCTGATTTTTGCTATTGGGCTCTATTGAATAATGAATGTTTTGAATTTTCTCCAAAAGTAAAGTAGTTGCAAACTCATGCTTTTAGAGACTTGTTTGGGCTCATGAGAGGAGTAGAAAAACATCAAAAATTTCAGTCCTGCATGATTCTACCAAGAAATGTGTGTTCATTCAAACCGCTGGTTTTTGATAGTTTGGGCCCTATTGAATAATGAATGTTTTGAATTTTCTCCAAAAGTAAAGCAGTTGCAAACTCATCCTTTTAGAAACTTGTTTGGGCTGTAGAGAGGAGTAAAAAACCATCAAAAATTTCAATCCTGCATCATTCTACCAAGAAATGTGATTCTTCATTCAAAACCTGATTTTTGCTATTGGGCTCTATTGAATAATGAATGTTTTGAATTTTCTCCAAAAGTAAAGTAGTTGCAAACTCATGCTTTTAGAGACTTGTTTGGGCTCATGAGAGGAGTAGAAAAACATCAAAAATTTCAGTCCTGCATGATTCTACCAAGAAATGTGTGTTCATTGAAACCGCTGGTTTTTGATAGTTTGGGCCCTATTGAATAATGAATGTTTTGAATTTTCTCCAAAAGTAAAGTAGTTGCAAACTCATCCTTTTAGAAACTTGTTTGGGCTGTTGAGAGGAGTAAAAAACCATCAAAAATTTCAATCCTGCATGATTCTACCAAGAAATGTGATTCTTCATTCAAAACCTGATTTTTGCTATTGGGCTCTATTGAATAATGAATGTTTTGAATTTTCTCCAAAAGTAAAGTAGTTGCAAACTCATGCTTTTAGAGACTTGTTTGGGCTCATGAGAGGAGTAGAAAAACATCAAAAATTTGAGTCCTGCATGATTCTACCAAGAAATGTGTGTTCATTCAAACCGCTGGTTTTTGATAGTTTGGGCCCTATTGAATAATGAATGTTTTGAATTTTCTCCAAAAGTAAAGCAGTTGCAAACTCATCCTTTTAGAAACTTGTTTGGGCTGTAGAGAGGAGTAAAAAACCATCAAAAATTTCAATCCTGCATCATTCTACCAAGAAATGTGATTCTTCATTCAAAACCTGATTTTTGCTATTGGGCTCTATTGAATAATGAATGTTTTGAATTTTCTCCAAAAGTAAAGTAGTTGCAAACTCATGCTTTTAGAGACTTGTTTGGGCTCATGAGAGGAGTAGAAAAACATCAAAAATTTCAGTCCTGCATGATTCTACCAAGAAATGTGTGTTCATTGAAACCGCTGGTTTTTGATAGTTTGGGCCCTATTGAATAATGAATGTTTTGAATTTTCTCCAAAAGTAAAGTAGTTGCAAACTCATCCTTTTAGAAACTTGTTTGGGCTGTTGAGAGGAGTAAAAAACCATCAAAAATTTCAATCCTGCATGATTTTACCAAGAAATGTGATTCTTCATTCAAAACCTGATTTTTGCTATTGGGCTCTATTGAATAGTGAATGTTTTGAATTTTCTCCAAAAGTAAAGTAGTTGCAAACTCATGCTTTTAGAAACTTGTTTGGGCTCATGAGAGGAGTAGAAAAACATCAAAAATTTCAGTCCTGCATGATTCTACCAAGAAATGTGTGTTCATTGAAACCGCTGTTTTTTGATAGTTTGGGCCCTATTGAATAATGAATGTTTTGAATTTTCTCCAAAAGTAAAGTAGTTGCAAACTCATCCTTTTAGAAACTTGTTTGGGCTGTTGAGAGGAGTAAAAAACCATCAAAAATTTCAATCCTGCATGATTTTACCAAGAAATGTGATTCTTCATTCAAAACCTGATTTTTGCTATTGGGCTCTATTGAATAATGAATGTTTTGAATTTTCTCCAAAAGTAAAGTAGTTGCAAACTCATGCTTTTAGAGACTTGTTTGGGCTTATGAGAGGAGTAGAAAAACATCAAAAATTTCAGTCCTGCATGATTCTACCAAGAAATGTGTGTTCATTGAAACCGCTGGTTTTTGATAGTTTGGGCCCTATTGAATAATGAATGTTTTGAATTTTCTCCAAAAGTAAAGTAGTTGCAAACTCATCCTTTTAGAAACTTGTTTGGGCTGTTGAGAGGAGTAAAAAACCATCAAAAATTTCAATCCTGCATGATTCTACCAAGAAATGTGATTCTTCATTCAAAACCTGATTTTTGCTATTGGGCTCTATTGAATAATGAATGTTTTGAATTTTCTCCAAAAGTAAAGTAGTTGCAAACTCATCCTTTTAGAAACTTGTTTGGGCTGTTGAGAGGAGTAAAAAACCATCAAAAATTTCAATCCTGCATGATTCTACCAAGAAATGTGATTCTTCATTCAAAACCTGATTTTTGCTATTGGGCTCTATTGAATAATGAATGTTTTGAATTTTCTCCAAAAGTAAAGTAGTTGCAAACTCATGCTTTTAGAGACTTGTTTGGGCTCATGAGAGGAGTAGAAAAACATCAAAAATTTGAGTCCTGCATGATTCTACCAAGAAATGTGTGTTCATTCAAACCGCTGGTTTTTGATAGTTTGGGCCCTATTGAATAATGAATGTTTTGAATTTTCTCCAAAAGTAAAGCAGTTGCAAACTCATCCTTTTAGAAACTTGTTTGGGCTGTAGAGAGGAGTAAAAAACCATCAAAAATTTCAATCCTGCATCATTCTACCAAGAAATGTGATTCTTCATTCAAAACCTGATTTTTGCTATTGGGCTCTATTGAATAATGAATGTTTTGAATTTTCTCCAAAAGTAAAGTAGTTGCAAACTCATGCTTTTAGAGACTTGTTTGGGCTCATGAGAGGAGTAGAAAAACATCAAAAATTTCAGTCCTGCATGATTCTACCAAGAAATGTGTGTTCATTGAAACCGCTGGTTTTTGATAGTTTGGGCCCTATTGAATAATGAATGTTTTGAATTTTCTCCAAAAGTAAAGTAGTTGCAAACTCATCCTTTTAGAAACTTGTTTGGGCTGTTGAGAGGAGTAAAAAACCATCAAAAATTTCAATCCTGCATGATTTTACCAAGAAATGTGATTCTTCATTCAAAACCTGATTTTTGCTATTGGGCTCTATTGAATAGTGAATGTTTTGAATTTTCTCCAAAAGTAAAGTAGTTGCAAACTCATGCTTTTAGAAACTTGTTTGGGCTCATGAGAGGAGTAGAAAAACATCAAAAATTTCAGTCCTGCATGATTCTACCAAGAAATGTGTGTTCATTGAAACCGCTGTTTTTTGATAGTTTGGGCCCTATTGAATAATGAATGTTTTGAATTTTCTCCAAAAGTAAAGTAGTTGCAAACTCATCCTTTTAGAAACTTGTTTGGGCTGTTGAGAGGAGTAAAAAACCATCAAAAATTTCAATCCTGCATGATTTTACCAAGAAATGTGATTCTTCATTCAAAACCTGATTTTTGCTATTGGGCTCTATTGAATAATGAATGTTTTGAATTTTCTCCAAAAGTAAAGTAGTTGCAAACTCATGCTTTTAGAGACTTGTTTGGGCTTATGAGAGGAGTAGAAAAACATCAAAAATTTCAGTCCTGCATGATTCTACCAAGAAATGTGTGTTCATTGAAACCGCTGGTTTTTGATAGTTTGGGCCCTATTGAATAATGAATGTTTTGAATTTTCTCCAAAAGTAAAGTAGTTGCAAACTCATCCTTTTAGAAACTTGTTTGGGCTGTTGAGAGGAGTAAAAAACCATCAAAAATTTCAATCCTGCATGATTCTACCAAGAAATGTGATTCTTCATTCAAAACCTGATTTTTGCTATTGGGCTCTATTGAATAATGAATGTTTTGAATTTTCTCCAAAAGTAAAGTAGTTGCAAACTCATCCTTTTAGAAACTTGTTTGGGCTGTTGAGAGGAGTAAAAAACCATCAAAAATTTCAATCCTGCATGATTCTACCAAGAAATGTGATTCTTCATTCAAAACCTGATTTTTGCTATTGGGCTCTATTGAATAATGAATGTTTTGAATTTTCTCCAAAAGTAAAGTAGTTGCAAACTCATGCTTTTAGAGACTTGTTTGGGCTCATGAGAGGAGTAGAAAAACATCAAAAATTTGAGTCCTGCATGATTCTACCAAGAAATGTGTGTTCATTCAAACCGCTGGTTTTTGATAGTTTGGGCCCTATTGAATAATGAATGTTTTGAATTTTCTCCAAAAGTAAAGCAGTTGCAAACTCATCCTTTTAGAAACTTGTTTGGGCTGTAGAGAGGAGTAAAAAACCATCAAAAATTTCAATCCTGCATCATTCTACCAAGAAATGTGATTCTTCATTCAAAACCTGATTTTTGCTATTGGGCTCTATTGAATAATGAATGTTTTGAATTTTCTCCAAAAGTAAAGTAGTTGCAAACTCATGCTTTTAGAGACTTGTTTGGGCTCATGAGAGGAGTAGAAAAACATCAAAAACTTCAGTCCTGCATGATTCTACCAAGAAATGTGTGTTCATTGAAACCGCTGGTTTTTGATAGTTTGGGCCCTATTGAATAATGAATGTTTTGAATTTTCTCCAAAAGTAAAGCAGTTGCAAACTCATCCTTTTAGAAACTTGTTTGGGCTGTAGAGAGGAGTAAAAAACCATCAAAAATTTCAATCCTGCATCATTCTACCAAGAAATGTGATTCTTCATTCAAAACCTGATTTTTGCTATTGGGCTCTATTGAATAATGAATGTTTTGAATTTTCTCCAAAAGTAAAGTAGTTGCAAACTCATGCTTTTAGAGACTTGTTTGGGCTCATGAGAGGAGTAGAAAAACATCAAAAACTTCAGTCCTGCATGATTCTACCAAGAAATGTGTGTTCATTGAAACCGCTGGTTTTTGATAGTTTGGGCCCTATTGAATAATGAATGTTTTGAATTTTCTCCAAAAGTAAAGTAGTTGCAAACTCATCCTTTTAGAAACTTGTTTGGGCTGTTGAGAGGAGTAAAAAACCATCAAAAATTTCAATCCTGCATGCTTCTACCAAGAAATGTGATTCTTCATTCAAAACCTGATTTTTGCTATTGGGCTCTATTGAATAATGAATGTTTTGAATTTTCTCCAAAAGTAAAGTAGTTGCAAACTCATGCTTTTAGAGACTTGTTTGGGCTCATGAGAGGAGTAGAAAAACATCAAAAATTTCAGTCCTGCATGATTCTACCAAGAAATGTGTGTTCATTCAAACCGCTGGTTTTTGATAGTTTGGGCCGTATTGAATAATGAATGTTTTGAATTTTCTCCAAAAGTAAAGTAGTTGCAAACTCATCCTTTTAGAAACTTGTTTGGGCTGTTGAGAGGAGTAAAAAACCATCAAAAATTTCAATCCTGCATGCTTCTACCAAGAAATGTGATTCTTCATTCAAAACCTGATTTTTGCTATTGGGCTCTATTGAATAATGAATGTTTTGAATTTTCTCCAAAAGTAAAGTAGTTGCAAACTCATGCTTTTAGAGACTTGTTTGGGCTCATGAGAGGAGTAGAAAAACATCAAAAATTTCAGTCCTGCATGATTCTACCAAGAAATGTGTGTTCATTCAAACCGCTGGTTTTTGATAGTTTGGGCCGTATTGAATAATGAATGTTTTGAATTTTCTCCAAAAGTAAAGTAGTTGCAAACTCATCCTTTTAGAAACTTGTTTGGGCTGTTGAGAGGAGTAAAAAACCATCAAAAATTTCAATCCTGCATGATTCTACCAAGAAATGTGATTCTTCATTCAAAACCTGATTTTTGCTATTGGGCTCTATTGAATAATGAATGTTTTGAATTTTCTCCAAAAGTAAACTGGTTGCAAACTCATCCTTTTAGAAACTTGTTTGGGCTGCTGAGAGGAGTAAAAAACCATCAAAAATTTCAATCCTGCATGATTCTACCAAGAAATGTGATTCTTCATTCAAAACCTGATTTTTGCTATTGGGCTCTATTGAATAATGAATGTTTTGAATTTCCTCCAAAAGTAAAGTAGTTGCAAACTCATGCTTTTAGAGACTTGTTTGGGCTCATGAGAGGAGTAGAAAAACATCAAAAATTTGAGTCCTGCATGATTCTACCAAGAAATGTGTGTTCATTCAAACCGCTGGTTTTTGATAGTTTGGGCCCTATTGAATAATGAATGTTTTGAATTTTCTCCAAAAGTAAAGCAGTTGCAAACTCATCCTTTTAGAAACTTGTTTGGGCTGTAGAGAGGAGTAAAAAACCATCAAAAATTTCAATCCTGCATCATTCTACCAAGAAATGTGATTCTTCATTCAAAACCTGATTTTTGCTATTGGGCTCTATTGAATAATGAATGTTTTGAATTTTCTCCAAAAGTAAAGTAGTTGCAAACTCATGCTTTTAGAGACTTGTTTGGGCTCATGAGAGGAGTAGAAAAACATCAAAAATTTCAGTCCTGCATGATTCTACCAAGAAATGTGTGTTCATTGAAACCGCTGGTTTTTGATAGTTTGGGCCCTATTGAATAATGAATGTTTTGAATTTTCTCCAAAAGTAAAGTAGTTGCAAACTCATCCTTTTAGAAACTTGTTTGGGTTGTTGAGAGGAGTAAAAAACCATCAAAAATTTCAATCCTGCATGATTTTACCAAGAAATGTGATTCTTCATTCAAAACCTGATTTTTGCTATTGGGCTCTATTGAATAATGAATGTTTTGAATTTTCTCCAAAAGTAAAGTAGTTGCAAACTCATGCTTTTAGAGACTTGTTTGGGCTCATGAGAGGAGTAGAAAAACATCAAAAATTTCAGTCCTGCATGATTCTACCAAGAAATGTGTGTTCATTGAAACCGCTGGTTTTTGATAGTTTGGGCCCTATTGAATAATGAATGTTTTGAATTTTCTCCAAAAGTAAAGTAGTTGCAAACTCATCCTTTTAGAAACTTGTTTGGGCTGTTGAGAGGAGTAAAAAACCATCAAAAATTTCAATCCTGCATGATTCTACCAAGAAATGTGATTCTTCATTCAAAACCTGATTTTTGCTATTGGGCTCTATTGAATAATGAATGTTTTGAATTTTCTCCAAAAGTAAAGTAGTTGCAAACTCATGCTTTTAGAGACTTGTTTGGGCTCATGAGAGGAGTAGAAAAACATCAAAAATTTCAGTCCTGCATGATTCTACCAAGAAATGTGTGTTCATTGAAACCGCTGTTTTTTGATAGTTGGGGCCCTATTGAATAATGAATGTTTTGAATTTTCTCCAAAAGTAAAGTAGTTGCAAACTCATCCTTTTAGAAACTTGTTTGGGCTGTTGAGAGGAGTAAAAAACCATCAAAAATTTCAATCCTGCATGATTTTACCAAGAAATGTGATTCTTCATTCAAAACCTGATTTTTGCTATTGGGCTCTATTGAATAATGAATGTTTTGAATTTTCTCCAAAAGTAAAGTAGTTGCAAACTCATGCTTTTAGAGACTTGTTTGGGCTTATGAGAGGAGTAGAAAAACATCAAAAATTTCAGTCCTGCATGATTCTACCAAGAAATGTGTGTTCATTGAAACCGCTGGTTTTTGATAGTTTGGGCCCTATTGAATAATGAATGTTTTGAATTTTCTCCAAAAGTAAAGTAGTTGCAAACTCATCCTTTTAGAAACTTGTTTGGGCTGTTGAGAGGAGTAAAAAACCATCAAAAATTTCAATCCTGCATGATTCTACCAAGAAATGTGATTCTTCATTCAAAACCTGATTTTTGCTATTGGGCTCTATTGAATAATGAATGTTTTGAATTTTCTCCAAAAGTAAACTGGTTGCAAACTCATCCTTTTAGAAACTTGTTTGGGCTGCTGAGAGGAGTAAAAAACCATCAAAAATTTCAATCCTGCATGATTCTACCAAGAAATGTGATTCTTCATTCAAAACCTGATTTTTGCTATTGGGCTCTATTGAATAATGAATGTTTTGAATTTCCTCCAAAAGTAAAGTAGTTGCAAACTCATGCTTTTAGAGACTTGTTTGGGCTCATGAGAGGAGTAGAAAAACATCAAAAATTTGAGTCCTGCATGATTCTACCAAGAAATGTGTGTTCATTGAAACCGCTGGTTTTTGATAGTTTGGGCCCTATTGAATAATGAATGTTTTGAATTTTCTCCAAAAGTAAAGCAGTTGCAAACTCATCCTTTTAGAAACTTGTTTGGGCTGTAGAGAGGAGTAAAAAACCATCAAAAATTTCAATCCTGCATCATTCTACCAAGAAATGTGATTCTTCATTCAAAACCTGATTTTTGCTATTGGGCTCTATTGAATAATGAATGTTTTGAATTTTCTCCAAAAGTAAAGTAGTTGCAAACTCATGCTTTTAGAGACTTGTTTGGGCTCATGAGAGGAGTAGAAAAACATCAAAAATTTCAGTCCTGCATGATTCTACCAAGAAATGTGTGTTCATTGAAACCGCTGGTTTTTGATAGTTTGGGCCCTATTGAATAATGAATGTTTTGAATTTTCTCCAAAAGTAAAGTAGTTGCAAACTCATCCTTTTAGAAACTTGTTTGGGCTGTTGAGAGGAGTAAAAAACCATCAAAAATTTCAATCCTGCATGATTTTACCAAGAAATGTGATTCTTCATTCAAAACCTGATTTTTGCTATTGGGCTCTATTGAATAGTGAATGTTTTGAATTTTCTCCAAAAGTAAAGTAGTTGCAAACTCATGCTTTTAGAAACTTGTTTGGGCTCATGAGAGGAGTAGAAAAACATCAAAAATTTCAGTCCTGCATGATTCTACCAAGAAATGTGTGTTCATTGAAACCGCTGTTTTTTGATAGTTTGGGCCCTATTGAATAATGAATGTTTTGAATTTTCTCCAAAAGTAAAGTAGTTGCAAACTCATCCTTTTAGAAACTTGTTTGGGCTGTTGAGAGGAGTAAAAAACCATCAAAAATTTCAATCCTGCATGATTTTACCAAGAAATGTGATTCTTCATTCAAAACCTGATTTTTGCTATTGGGCTCTATTGAATAATGAATGTTTTGAATTTTCTCCAAAAGTAAAGTAGTTGCAAACTCATGCTTTTAGAGACTTGTTTGGGCTTATGAGAGGAGTAGAAAAACATCAAAAATTTCAGTCCTGCATGATTCTACCAAGAAATGTGTGTTCATTGAAACCGCTGGTTTTTGATAGTTTGGGCCCTATTGAATAATGAATGTTTTGAATTTTCTCCAAAAGTAAAGTAGTTGCAAACTCATCCTTTTAGAAACTTGTTTGGGCTGTTGAGAGGAGTAAAAAACCATCAAAAATTTCAATCCTGCATGATTCTACCAAGAAATGTGATTCTTCATTCAAAACCTGATTTTTGCTATTGGGCTCTATTGAATAATGAATGTTTTGAATTTTCTCCAAAAGTAAAGTAGTTGCAAACTCATCCTTTTAGAAACTTGTTTGGGCTGTTGAGAGGAGTAAAAAACCATCAAAAATTTCAATCCTGCATGATTCTACCAAGAAATGTGATTCTTCATTCAAAACCTGATTTTTGCTATTGGGCTCTATTGAATAATGAATGTTTTGAATTTTCTCCAAAAGTAAAGTAGTTGCAAACTCATGCTTTTAGAGACTTGTTTGGGCTCATGAGAGGAGTAGAAAAACATCAAAAATTTGAGTCCTGCATGATTCTACCAAGAAATGTGTGTTCATTCAAACCGCTGGTTTTTGATAGTTTGGGCCCTATTGAATAATGAATGTTTTGAATTTTCTCCAAAAGTAAAGCAGTTGCAAACTCATCCTTTTAGAAACTTGTTTGGGCTGTAGAGAGGAGTAAAAAACCATCAAAAATTTCAATCCTGCATCATTCTACCAAGAAATGTGATTCTTCATTCAAAACCTGATTTTTGCTATTGGGCTCTATTGAATAATGAATGTTTTGAATTTTCTCCAAAAGTAAAGTAGTTGCAAACTCATGCTTTTAGAGACTTGTTTGGGCTCATGAGAGGAGTAGAAAAACATCAAAAACTTCAGTCCTGCATGATTCTACCAAGAAATGTGTGTTCATTGAAACCGCTGGTTTTTGATAGTTTGGGCCCTATTGAATAATGAATGTTTTGAATTTTCTCCAAAAGTAAAGTAGTTGCAAACTCATCCTTTTAGAAACTTGTTTGGGCTGTTGAGAGGAGTAAAAAACCATCAAAAATTTCAATCCTGCATGCTTCTACCAAGAAATGTGATTCTTCATTCAAAACCTGATTTTTGCTATTGGGCTCTATTGAATAATGAATGTTTTGAATTTTCTCCAAAAGTAAAGTAGTTGAAAACTCATGCTTTTAGAGACTTGTTTGGGCTCATGAGAGGAGTAGAAAAACATCAAAAATTTCAGTCCTGCATGATTCTACCAAGAAATGTGTGTTCATTGAAACCGCTGGTTTTTGATAGTTTGGGCCCTATTGAATAATGAATGTTTTGAATTTTCTCCAAAAGTAAAGTAGTTGCAAACTCATCCTTTTAGAAACTTGTTTGGGCTGTTGAGAGGAGTAAAAAACCATCAAAAATTTCAATCCTGCATGATTCTACCAAGAAATGTGATTCTTCATTCAAAACCTGATTTTTGCTATTGGGCTCTATTGAATAATGAATGTTTTGAATTTTCTCCAAAAGTAAAGTAGTTGCAAACTCATCCTTTTAGAAACTTGTTTGGGCTGTTGAGAGGAGTAAAAAACCATCAAAAATTTCAATCCTGCATGATTCTACCAAGAAATGTGATTCTTCATTCAAAACCTGATTTTTGCTATTGGGCTCTATTGAATAATGAATGTTTTGAATTTTCTCCAAAAGTAAAGTAGTTGCAAACTCATGCTTTTAGAGACTTGTTTGGGCTCATGAGAGGAGAAGAAAAACATCAAAAATTTGAGTCCTGCATGATTCTACCAAGAAATGTGTGTTCATTCAAACCGCTGGTTTTTGATAGTTTGGGCCCTATTGAATAATGAATGTTTTGAATTTTCTCCAAAAGTAAAGCAGTTGCAAACTCATCCTTTTAGAAACTTGTTTGGGCTGTAGAGAGGAGTAAAAAACCATCAAAAATTTCAATCCTGCATCATTCTACCAAGAAATGTGATTCTTCATTCAAAACCTGATTTTTGCTATTGGGCTCTATTGAATAATGAATGTTTTGAATTTTCTCCAAAAGTAAAGTAGTTGCAAACTCATGCTTTTAGAGACTTGTTTGGGCTCATGAGAGGAGTAGAAAAACATCAAAAACTTCAGTCCTGCATGATTCTACCAAGAAATGTGTGTTCATTGAAACCGCTGGTTTTTGATAGTTTGGGCCCTATTGAATAATGAATGTTTTGAATTTTCTCCAAAAGTAAAGTAGTTGCAAACTCATCCTTTTAGAAACTTGTTTGGGCTGTTGAGAGGAGTAAAAAACCATCAAAAATTTCAATCCTGCATGCTTCTACCAAGAAATGTGATTCTTCATTCAAAACCTGATTTTTGCTATTGGGCTCTATTGAATAATGAATGTTTTGAATTTTCTCCAAAAGTAAAGTAGTTGCAAACTCATGCTTTTAGAGACTTGTTTGGGCTCATGAGAGGAGTAGAAAAACATCAAAAATTTCAGTCCTGCATGATTCTACCAAGAAATGTGTGTTCATTGAAACCGCTGGTTTTTGATAGTTTGGGCCCTATTGAATAATGAATGTTTTGAATTTTCTCCAAAAGTAAAGTAGTTGCAAACTCATCCTTTTAGAAACTTGTTTGGGCTGTTGAGAGGAGTAAAAAACCATCAAAAATTTCAATCCTGCATGATTCTACCAAGAAATGTGATTCTTCATTCAAAACCTGATTTTTGCTATTGGGCTCTATTGAATAATGAATGTTTTGAATTTTCTCCAAAAGTAAAGTAGTTGCAAACTCATCCTTTTAGAAACTTGTTTGGGCTGTTGAGAGGAGTAAAAAACCATCAAAAATTTCAATCCTGCATGATTCTACCAAGAACTGTGATTCTTCATTCAAAACCTGATTTTTGCTATTGGGCTCTATTGAATAATGAATGTTTTGAATTTTCTCCAAAAGTAAAGTAGTTGCAAACTCATCCTTTTAGAAACTTGTTTGGGCTGTTGAGAGGAGTAAAAAACCATCAAAAATTTCAATCCTGCATGCTTCTACCAAGAAATGTGATTCTTCATTCAAAACCTGATTTTTGCTATTGGGCTCTATTGAATAATGAATGTTTTGAATTTTCTCCAAAAGTAAAGTAGTTGCAAACTCATGCTTTTAGAGACTTGTTTGGGCTCATGAGAGGAGTAGAAAAACATCAAAAATTTCAGTCCTGCATGATTCTACCAAGAAATGTGTGTTCATTCAAACCGCTGGTTTTTGATAGTTTGGGCCCTATTGAATAATGAATGTTTTGAATTTTCTCCAAAAGTAAAGTAGTTGCAAACTCATCCTTTTAGAAACTTGTTTGGGCTGTTGAGAGGAGTAAAAAACCATCAAAAATTTCAATCCTGCATGATTCTACCAAGAAATGTGATTCTTCATTCAAAACCTGATTTTTGCTATTGGGCTCTATTGAATAATGAATGTTTTGAATTTTCTCCAAAAGTAAAGTAGTTGCAAACTCATGCTTTTAGAAACTTGTTTGGGCTCATGAGAGGAGTAGAAAAACATCAAAAATTTCAGCCCTGCATGATTCTTCCAAGAAATGTGTGTTCATTGAAACCGCTGGTTTTTGATAGTTTGGGCCCTATTGAATAATGAATGTTTTGAATTTTCTCCAAAAGTAAAGTAGTTGCAAACTCATCCTTTTAGAAACTTGTTTGGGCTGTTGAGAGGAGTAAAAAACCATCAAAAATTTCAATCCTGCATGATTCTACCAAGAAATGTGATTCTTCATTCAAAACCTGATTTTTGCTATTGGGCTCTATTGAATAATGAATGTTTTGAATTTTCTCCAAAAGTAAAGTAGTTGCAAACTCATGCTTTTAGAGACTTGTTTGGGCTCATGAGAGGAGTAGAAAAACATCAAAAATTTCAGTCCTGCATGATTCTACCAAGAAATGTGTGTTCATTGAAACCGCTGGTTTTTGATAGTTTGGGCCCTATTGAATAATGAATGTTTTGAATTTTCTCCAAAAGTAAAGTAGTTGCAAACTCATCCTTTTAGAAACTTGTTTGGGCTGTTGAGAGGAGTAAAAAACCATCAAAAATTTCAATCCTGCATGATTCTACCAAGAAATGTGATTCTTCATTCAAAACCTGAATTTTGCTATTGGGCTCTATTGAATAATGAATGTTTTGAATTTTCTCCAAAAGTAAAGTAGTTGCAAACTCATGCTTTTAGAAACTTGTTTGGGCTCATGAGAGGAGTAGAAAAACATCAAAAATTTGAGTCCTGCATGATTCTACCAAGAAATGTGTGTTCATTCAAACCGCTGGTTTTTGATAGTTTGTGCCCTATTGAATAATGAATGTTTTGAATTTTCTCCAAAAGTAAAGCAGTTGCAAACTCATCCTTTTAGAAACTTGTTTGGGCTGTAGAGAGGAGTAAAAAACCATCAAAAATTTCAATCCTGCATGATTCTACCAAGAAATGTGATTCTTCATTCAAAACCTGATTTTTGCTATTGGGCTCTATTGAATAATGAATGTTTTGAATTTTCTCCAAAAGTAAAGTAGTTGCAAACTCATGCTTTTAGAGACTTGTTTGGGCTCATGAGAGGAGTAGAAAAACATCAAAAATTTCAGTCCTGCATGATTCTACCAAGAAATGTGTCTTCATTGAAACCGCTGGTTTTTGATAGTTTGGGCCCTATTGAATAATGAATGTTTTGAATTTTCTCCAAAAGTAAAGCAGTTGCAAACTCATCCTTTTAGAAACTTGTTTGGGCTGTTGAGAGGAGTAAAAAACCATCAAAAATTTCAATCCTGCATGATTCTACCAAGAAATGTGATTCTTCATTCAAAACCTGATTTTTGCTATTGGGCTCTATTGAATAATGAATGTTTTGAATTTTCTCCAAAAGTAAAGTAGTTGCAAACTCATGCTTTTAGAGACTTGTTTGGGCTCATGAGAGGAGTAGAAAAACATCAAAAATTTCAGTCCTGCATGATTCTACCAAGAAATGTGTGTTCATTGAAACCGCTGGTTTTTGATAGTTTGGGCCCTATTGAATAATGAATGTTTTGAATTTTCTCCGAAAGTAAAGTAGTTGCAAACTCATCCTTTTAGAAACTTGTTTGGGCTGTTGAGAGGAGTAAAAAACCATCAAAAATTTCAATCCTGCATGATTCTACCAAGAAATGTGATTCTTCATTCAAAAACTGATTTTTGCTATTGGGCTCTATTGAATAATGAATGTTTTGAATTTTCTCCAAAAGTAAAGTAGTTGCAAACTCATGCTTTTAGAGACTTGTTTGGGCTCATGAGAGGAGTAGAAAAACATCAAAAATTTCAGTCCTGCATGATTCTTCCAAGAAATGTGTGTTCATTGAAACCGCTGGTTTTTGATAGTTTGGGCCCTATTTAATAATGAATGTTTTGAATTTTCTCCAAAAGTAAAGTAGTTGCAAACTCATCCTTTTAGAAACTTGTTTGGGCTGTTGAGAGGAGTAAAAAACCATCAAAAATTTCAATCCTGCATGATTCTACCAAGAAATGTGATTCTTCATTCAAAACCTGATTTTTGCTATTGGGCTCTATTGAATAATGAATGTTTTGAATTTTCTCCAAAAGTAAAGTAGTTGCAAACTCATGCTTTTAGAGACTTGTTTGGGCTCATGAGAGGAGTAGAAAAACATCAAAAATTTCAGTCCTGCATGATTCTTCCAAGAAATGTGTGTTCATTGAAACCGCTGGTTTTTGATAGTTTGGGCCCTATTGAATAATGAATGTTTTGAATTTTCTCCAAAAGTAAAGTAGTTGCAAACTCATCCTTTTAGAAACTTGTTTGGGCTGTTGAGAGGAGTAAAAAACCATCAAAAATTTCAATCCTGCATGATTCTACCAAGAAATGTGATTCTTCATTCAAAACCTGATTTTTGCTATTGGGCTCTATTGAATAATGAATGTTTTGAATTTTCTCCAAAAGTAAAGTAGTTGCAAACTCATCCTTTTAGAAACTTGTTTGGGCTGTTGAGAGGAGTAAAAAACCATCAAAAATTTCAATCCTGCATGATTCTACCAAGAACTGTGATTCTTCATTCAAAACCTGATTTTTGCTATTGGGCTCTATTGAATAATGAATGTTTTGAATTTTCTCCAAAAGTAAAGTAGTTGCAAACTCATCCTTTTAGAAACTTGTTTGGGCTGTTGAGAGGAGTAAAAAACCATCAAAAATTTCAATCCTGCATGCTTCTACCAAGAAATGTGATTCTTCATTCAAAACCTGATTTTTGCTATTGGGCTCTATTGAATAATGAATGTTTTGAATTTTCTCCAAAAGTAAAGTAGTTGCAAACTCATGCTTTTAGAGACTTGTTTGGGCTCATGAGAGGAGTAGAAAAACATCAAAAATTTCAGTCCTGCATGATTCTACCAAGAAATGTGTGTTCATTCAAACCGCTGGTTTTTGATAGTTTGGGCCCTATTGAATAATGAATGTTTTGAATTTTCTCCAAAAGTAAAGTAGTTGCAAACTCATCCTTTTAGAAACTTGTTTGGGCTGTTGAGAGGAGTAAAAAACCATCAAAAATTTCAATCCTGCATGATTCTACCAAGAAATGTGATTCTTCATTCAAAACCTGATTTTTGCTATTGGGCTCTATTGAATAATGAATGTTTTGAATTTTCTCCAAAAGTAAAGTAGTTGCAAACTCATGCTTTTAGAAACTTGTTTGGGCTCATGAGAGGAGTAGAAAAACATCAAAAATTTCAGCCCTGCATGATTCTTCCAAGAAATGTGTGTTCATTGAAACCGCTGGTTTTTGATAGTTTGGGCCCTATTGAATAATGAATGTTTTGAATTTTCTCCAAAAGTAAAGTAGTTGCAAACTCATCCTTTTAGAAACTTGTTTGGGCTGTTGAGAGGAGTAAAAAACCATCAAAAATTTCAATCCTGCATGATTCTACCAAGAAATGTGATTCTTCATTCAAAACCTGATTTTTGCTATTGGGCTCTATTGAATAATGAATGTTTTGAATTTTCTCCAAAAGTAAAGTAGTTGCAAACTCATGCTTTTAGAGACTTGTTTGGGCTCATGAGAGGAGTAGAAAAACATCAAAAATTTCAGTCCTGCATGATTCTACCAAGAAATGTGTGTTCATTGAAACCGCTGGTTTTTGATAGTTTGGGCCCTATTGAATAATGAATGTTTTGAATTTTCTCCAAAAGTAAAGTAGTTGCAAACTCATCCTTTTAGAAACTTGTTTGGGCTGTTGAGAGGAGTAAAAAACCATCAAAAATTTCAATCCTGCATGATTCTACCAAGAAATGTGATTCTTCATTCAAAACCTGAATTTTGCTATTGGGCTCTATTGAATAATGAATGTTTTGAATTTTCTCCAAAAGTAAAGTAGTTGCAAACTCATGCTTTTAGAAACTTGTTTGGGCTCATGAGAGGAGTAGAAAAACATCAAAAATTTGAGTCCTGCATGATTCTACCAAGAAATGTGTGTTCATTCAAACCGCTGGTTTTTGATAGTTTGTGCCCTATTGAATAATGAATGTTTTGAATTTTCTCCAAAAGTAAAGCAGTTGCAAACTCATCCTTTTAGAAACTTGTTTGGGCTGTAGAGAGGAGTAAAAAACCATCAAAAATTTCAATCCTGCATGATTCTACCAAGAAATGTGATTCTTCATTCAAAACCTGATTTTTGCTATTGGGCTCTATTGAATAATGAATGTTTTGAATTTTCTCCAAAAGTAAAGTAGTTGCAAACTCATGCTTTTAGAGACTTGTTTGGGCTCATGAGAGGAGTAGAAAAACATCAAAAATTTCAGTCCTGCATGATTCTACCAAGAAATGTGTGTTCATTGAAACCGCTGGTTTTTGATAGTTTGGGCCCTATTGAATAATGAATGTTTTGAATTTTCTCCAAAAGTAAAGCAGTTGCAAACTCATCCTTTTAGAAACTTGTTTGGGCTGTTGAGAGGAGTAAAAAACCATCAAAAATTTCAATCCTGCATGATTCTACCAAGAAATGTGATTCTTCATTCAAAACCTGATTTTTGCTATTGGGCTCTATTGAATAATGAATGTTTTGAATTTTCTCCAAAAGTAAAGTAGTTGCAAACTCATGCTTTTAGAGACTTGTTTGGGCTCATGAGAGGAGTAGAAAAACATCAAAAATTTCAGTCCTGCATGATTCTACCAAGAAATGTGTGTTCATTGAAACCGCTGGTTTTTGATAGTTTGGGCCCTATTGAATAATGAATGTTTTGAATTTTCTCCGAAAGTAAAGTAGTTGCAAACTCATCCTTTTAGAAACTTGTTTGGGCTGTTGAGAGGAGTAAAAAACCATCAAAAATTTCAATCCTGCATGATTCTACCAAGAAATGTGATTCTTCATTCAAAACCTGATTTTTGCTATTGGGCTCTATTGAATAATGAATGTTTTGAATTTTCTCCAAAAGTAAAGTAGTTGCAAACTCATGCTTTTAGAGACTTGTTTGGGCTCATGAGAGGAGTAGAAAAACATCAAAAATTTCAGTCCTGCATGATTCTTCCAAGAAATGTGTGTTCATTGAAACCGCTGGTTTTTGATAGTTTGGGCCCTATTGAATAATGAATGTTTTGAATTTTCTCCAAAAGTAAAGTAGTTGCAAACTCATCCTTTTAGAAACTTGTTTGGGCTGTTGAGAGGAGTAAAAAACCATCAAAAATTTCAATCCTGCATGATTCTACCAAGAAATGTGATTCTTCATTCAAAACCTGATTTTTGCTATTGGGCTCTATTGAATAATGAATGTTTTGAATTTTCTCCAAAAGTAAAGTAGTTGCAAACTCATGCTTTTAGAGACTTGTTTGGGCTCATGAGAGGAGTAGAAAAACATCAAAAATTTCAGTCCTGCATGATTCTACCAAGAAATGTGTGTTCATTGAAACCGCTGGTTTTTGATAGTTTGGGCCCTATTGAATAATGAATGTTTTGAATTTTCTCCAAAAGTAAAGTAGTTGCAAACTCATCCTTTTAGAAACTTGTTTGGGCTGTTGAGAGGAGTAAAAAACCATCAAAAATTTCAATCCTGCATGATTCTACCAAGAAATGTGATTCTTCATTCAAAACCTGATTTTTGCTATTGGGCTCTATTGAATAATGAATGTTTTGAATTTTCTCCAAAAGTAAAGTAGTTGCAAACTCATGCTTTTAGAGACTTGTTTGGGCTCATGAGAGGAGTAGAAAAACATCAAAAATTTGAGTCCTGCATGATTCTACCAAGAAATGTGTGTTCATTCAAACCGCTGGTTTTTGATAGTTTGGGCCCTATTGAATAATGAATGTTTTGAATTTTCTCCAAAAGTAAAGCAGTTGCAAACTCATCCTTTTAGAAACTTGTTTGGGCTGTAGAGAGGAGTAAAAAACCATCAAAAATTTCAATCCTGCATCATTCTACCAAGAAATGTGATTCTTCATTCAAAACCTGATTTTTGCTATTGGGCTCTATTGAATAATGAATGTTTTGAATTTTCTCCAAAAGTAAAGTAGTTGCAAACTCATGCTTTTAGAGACTTGTTTGGGCTCATGAGAGGAGTAGAAAAACATCAAAAACTTCAGTCCTGCATGATTCTACCAAGAAATGTGTGTTCATTGAAACCGCTGGTTTTTGATAGTTTGGGCCCTATTGAATAATGAATGTTTTGAATTTTCTCCAAAAGTAAAGTAGTTGCAAACTCATCCTTTTAGAAACTTGTTTGGGCTGTTGAGAGGAGTAAAAAACCATCAAAAATTTCAATCCTGCATGCTTCTACCAAGAAATGTGATTCTTCATTCAAAACCTGATTTTTGCTATTGGGCTCTATTGAATAATGAATGTTTTGAATTTTCTCCAAAAGTAAAGTAGTTGCAAACTCATGCTTTTAGAGACTTGTTTGGGCTCATGAGAGGAGTAGAAAAACATCAAAAATTTCAGTCCTGCATGATTCTACCAAGAAATGTGTGTTCATTCAAACCGCTGGTTTTTGATAGTTTGGGCCCTATTGAATAATGAATGTTTTGAATTTTCTCCAAAAGTAAAGTAGTTGCAAACTCATCCTTTTAGAAACTTGTTTGGGCTGTTGAGAGGAGTAAAAAACCATCAAAAATTTCAATCCTGCATGATTCTACCAAGAAATGTGATTCTTCATTCAAAACCTGATTTTTGCTATTGGGCTCTATTGAATAATGAATGTTTTGAATTTTCTCCAAAAGTAAAGTAGTTGCAAACTCATGCTTTTAGAGACTTGTTTGGGCTCATGAGAGGAGTAGAAAAACATCAAAAATTTCAGTCCTGCATGATTCTACCAAGAAATGTGTGTTCATTGAAACCGCTGGTTTTTGATAGTTTGGGCCCTATTGAATAATGAATGTTTTGAATTTTCTCCAAAAGTAAAGTAGTTGCAAACTCATCCTTTTAGAAACTTGTTTGGGCTGTTGAGAGGAGTAAAAAACCATCAAAAATTTCAATCCTGCATGATTTTACCAAGAAATGTGATTCTTCATTCAAAACCTGATTTTTGCTATTGGGCTCTATTGAATAGTGAATGTTTTGAATTTTCTCCAAAAGTAAAGTAGTTGCAAACTCATGCTTTTAGAAACTTGTATGGGGTCATGAGAGGAGTAGAAAAACATCAAAAATTTCAGTCCTGCATGATTCTACCAAGAAATGTGTGTTCATTGAAACCGCTGTTTTTTGATAGTTTGGGCCCTATTGAATAATGAATGTTTTGAATTTTCTCCAAAAGTAAAGTAGTTGCAAACTCATCCTTTTAGAAACTTGTTTGGGCTGTTGAGAGGAGTAAAAAACCATCAAAAATTTCAATCCTGCATGATTTTACCAAGAAATGTGATTCTTCATTCAAAACCTGATTTTTGCTATTGGGCTCTATTGAATAATGAATGTTTTGAATTTTCTCCATAAGTAAAGTAGTTGCAAACTCATGCTTTTAGAGACTTGTTTGGGCTTATGAGAGGAGTAGAAAAACATCAAAAATTTCAGTCCTGCATGATTCTACCAAGAAATGTGTGTTCATTGAAACCGCTGGTTTTTGATAGTTTGGGCCCTATTGAATAATGAATGTTTTGAATTTTCTCCAAAAGTAAAGTAGTTGCAAACTCATCCTTTTAGAAACTTGTTTGGGCTGTTGAGAGGAGTAAAAAACCATCAAAAATTTCAATCCTGCATGATTCTACCAAGAAATGTGATTCTTCATTCAAAACCTGATTTTTGCTATTGGGCTCTATTGAATAATGAATGTTTTGAATTTTCTCCAAAAGTAAAGTAGTTGCAAACTCATCCTTTTAGAAACTTGTTTGGGCTGTTGAGAGGAGTAAAAAACCATCAAAAATTTCAATCCTGCATGATTCTACCAAGAACTGTGATTCTTCATTCAAAACCTGATTTTTGCTATTGTGCTCTATTGAATAATGAATGTTTTGAATTTTCTCCAAAAGTAAAGTAGTTGCAAACTCATGCTTTTAGAAACTTGTTTGGGCTCATGAGAGGAGTAGAAAAACATCAAAAATTTCAGTCCTGCATGATTCTTCCAAGAAATGTGTGTTCATTGAAACCGCTGGTTTTTGATAGTTTGGGCCCTATTGAATAATGAATGTTTTGAATTTTCTCCAAAAGTAAAGTAGTTGCAAACTCATCCTTTTAGAAACTTGTTTGGGCTGTTGAGAGGAGTAAAAAACCATCAAAAATTTCAATCCTGCATGATTCTACCAAGAAATGTGATTCTTCATTCAAAACCTGATTTTTGCTATTGGGCTCTATTGAATAATGAATGTTTTGAATTTTCTCCAAAAGTAAAGTAGTTGCAAACTCATGCTTTTAGAGAATTGTTTGGGCTCATGAGAGGAGTAGAAAAACATCAAAAATTTCAGTCCTGCATGATTCTACCAAGAAATGTGTGTTCATTCAAACCGCTGGTTTTTGATAGTTTGGGCCCTATTGAATAATGAATGTTTTGAATTTTCTCCAAAAGTAAAGTAGTTGCAAACTCATCCTTTTAGAAACTTGTTTGGGCTGTTGAGAGGAGTAAAAAACCATCAAAAATTTCAATCCTGCATGATTTTACCAAGAAATGTGATTCTTCATTCAAAACCTGATTTTTGCTATTGGGCTCTATTGAATAGTGAATGTTTTGAATTTTCTCCAAAAGTAAAGTAGTTGCAAACTCATGCTTTTAGAAACTTGTTTGGGCTCATGAGAGGAGTAGAAAAACATCAAAAATTTCAGTCCTGCATGATTCTACCAAGAAATGTGTGTTCATTGAAACCGCTGGTTTTTGATAGTTTGGGCCCTATTGAATAATGAAAGTTTTGAATTTTCTCCAAAAGTAAAGTAGTTGCAAACTCATCCTTTTAGAAACTTGTTTGGGCTGTTGAGAGGAGTAAAAAACCATCAAAAATTTCAATCCTGCATGATTTTACCAAGAAATGTGATTCTTCATTCAAAACCTGATTTTTGCTATTGGGCTCTATTGAATAATGAATGTTTTGAATTTTCTCCAAAAGTAAAGTAGTTGCAAACTCATGCTTTTAGAGACTTGTTTGAGCTCATGAGAGGAGTAGAAAAACATCAAAAATTTCAGTCCTGCATGATTCTACCAAGAAATGTGTGTTCATTGAAACCGCTGGTTTTTGATAGTTTGGGCCCTATTGAATAATGAATGTTTTGAATTTTCTCCAAAAGTAAAAGAGTTGCAAACTCATCCTTTTAGAAACTTGTTTGGGCTGTTGAGAGGAGTAAAAAACCATCAAAAATTTCAATCCTGCATGATTCTACCAAGAAATGTGATTCTTCATTCAAAACCTGATTTTTGCTATTGGGCTCTATTGAATAATGAATGTTTTGAATTTTCTCCAAAAGTAAAGTAGTTGCAAACTCATCCTTTTAGAAACTTGTTTGGGCTGTTGAGAGGAGTAAAAAACCATCAAAAATTTCAATCCTGCATGATTCTACCAAGAACTGTGATTCTTCATTCAAAACCTGATTTTTGCTATTGGGCTCTATTGAATAATGAATGTTTTGAATTTTCTCCAAAAGTAAAGTAGTTGCAAACTCATGCTTTTAGAAACTTGTTTGGGCTCATGAGAGGAGTAGAAAAACATCAAAAATTTCAGTCCTGCATGATTCTTCCAAGAAATGTGTGTTCATTGAAACCGCTGGTTTTTGATAGTTTGGGCCCTATTGAATAATGAATGTTTTGAATTTTCTCCAAAAGTAAAGTAGTTGCAAACTCATCCTTTTAGAAACTTGTTTGGGCTGTTGAGAGGAGTAAAAAACCATCAAAAATTTCAATCCTGCATGATTCTACCAAGAAATGTGATTCTTCATTCAAAACCTGATTTTTGCTATTGGGCTCTATTGAATAATGAATGTTTTGAATTTTCTCCAAAAGTAAAGTAGTTGCAAACTCATGCTTTTAGAGACTTGTTTGGGCTCATGAGAGGAGTAGAAAAACATCAAAAATTTCAGTCCTGCATGATTCTACCAAGAAATGTGTGTTCATTGAAACCGCTGGTTTTTGATAGTTTGGGCCCTATTGAATAATGAATGTTTTGAATTTTCTCCAAAAGTAAAGTAGTTGCAAACTCATCCTTTTAGAAACTTGTTTGGGCTGTTGAGAGGAGTAAAAAACCATCAAAAATTTCAATCCTGCATGATTTTACCAAGAAATGTGATTCTTCATTCAAAACCTGATTTTTGCTATTGGGCTCTATTGAATAGTGAATGTTTTGAATTTTCTCCAAAAGTAAAGTAGTTGCAAACTCATGCTTTTAGAAACTTGTTTGGGCTCATGAGAGGAGTAGAAAAACATCAAAAACTTCAGTCCTGCATGATTCTACCAAGAAATGTGTGTTCATTGAAACCGCTGGTTTTTGATAGTTTGGGCCCTATTGAATAATGAATGTTTTGAATTTTCTCCAAAAGTAAAGTAGTTGCAAACTCATCCTTTTAGAAACTTGTTTGGGCTGTTGAGAGGAGTAAAAAACCATCAAAAATTTCAATCCTGCATGATTTTACCAAGAAATGTGATTCTTCATTCAAAACCTGATTTTTGCTATTGGGCTCTATTGAATAATGAATGTTTTGAATTTTCTCCAAAAGTAAAGTAGTTGCAATCTCATGCTTTTAGAAACTTGTTTGGGCTCATGAGAGGAGTAGAAAAACATCAAAAATTTGAGTCCTGCATGATTCTACCAAGAAATGTGTGTTCATTCAAACCGCTGGTTTTTGATAGTTTGGGCCCTATTGAATAATGAATGTTTTGAATTTTCTCCAAAAGTAAAGCAGTTGCAAACTCATCCTTTTAGAAACTTGTTTGGGCTGTAGAGAGGAGTAAAAAACCATCAAAAATTTCAATCCTGCATGATTCTACCAAGAAATGTGATTCTTCATTCAAAACCTGATTTTTGCTATTGGGCTCTATTGAATAATGAATGTTTTGAATTTTCTCCAAAAGTAAAGTAGTTGCAAACTCATGCTTTTAGAGACTTGTTTGGGCTCATGAGAGGAGTAGAAAAACATCAAAAACTTCAGTCCTGCATGATTCTACCAAGAAATGTGTGTTCATTGAAACCGCTGGTTTTTGATAGTTTGGGCCCTATTGAATAATGAATGTTTTGAATTTTCTCCAAAAGTAAAGTAGTTGCAAACTCATCCTTTTAGAAACTTGTTTGGGCTGTTGAGAGGAGTAAAAAACCATCAAAAATTTCAATCCTGCATGCTTCTACCAAGAAATGTGATTCTTCATTCAAAACCTGATTTTTGCTATTGGGCTCTATTGAATAATGAATGTTTTGAATTTTCTCCAAAAGTAAAGTAGTTGCAAACTCATGCTTTTAGAGACTTGTTTGGGCTCATGAGAGGAGTAGAAAAACATCAAAAATTTCAGTCCTGCATGATTCTACCAAGAAATGTGTGTTCATTCAAACCGCTGGTTTTTGATAGTTTGGGCCCTATTGAATAATGAATGTTTTGAATTTTCTCCAAAAGTAAAGTAGTTGCAAACTCATCCTTTTACAAACTTGTTTGGGCTGTTGAGAGGAGTAAAAAACCATCAAAAATTTCAATCCTGCATGATTCTACCAAGAAATGTGATTCTTCATTCAAAACCTGATTTTTGCTATTGGGCTCTATTGAAAAGTGAATGTTTTGAATTTTCTCCAAAAGTAAAGTAGTTGCAAACTCATGCTTTTAGAGACTTGTTTGGGCTCATGAGAGGAGTAGAAAAACATCAAAAATTTCAGTCCTGCATGATTCTACCAAGAAATGTGTGTTCATTGAAACCGCTGGTTTTTGATAGTTTGGGCCCTATTGAATAATGAATGTTTTGAATTTTCTCCAAAAGTAAAGTAGTTGCAAACTCATGCTTTTAGAGACTTGTTTGGGCTCATGAGAGGAGTAGAAAAACATCAAAAATTTCAGTCCTGCATGATTCTACCAAGAAATGTGTGTTCATTGAAACCGCTGGTTTTTGATAGTTTGGGCCCTATTGAATAATGAATGTTTTGAATTTTCTCCAAAAGTAAAGTAGTTGCAAACTCATCCTTTTAGAAACTTGTTTGGGCTGTTGAGAGGAGTAAAAAACCATCAAAAATTTCAATCCTGCATGATTTTACCAAGAAATGTGATTCTTCATTCAAAACCTGATTTTTGCTATTGGGCTCTATTGAATAGTGAATGTTTTGAATTTTCTCCAAAAGTAAAGTAGTTGCAAACTCATGCTTTTAGAAACTTGTTTGGGCTCATGAGAGGAGTAGAAAAACATCAAAAATTTCAGTCCTGCATGATTCTACCAAGAAATGTGTGTTCATTGAAACCGCTGGTTTTTGATAGTTTGGGCCCTATTGAATAATGAATGTTTTGAATTTTCTCCAAAAGTAAAGTAGTTGCAAACTCATCCTTTTAGAAACTTGTTTGGGCTGTTGAGAGGAGTAAAAAACCATCAAAAATTTCAATCCTGCATGATTTTACCAAGAAATGTGATTCTTCATTCAAAACCTGATTTTTGCTATTGGGCTCTATTGAATAATGAATGTTTTGAATTTTCTCCAAAAGTAAAGTAGTTGCAAACTCATGCTTTTAGAGACTTGTTTGGGCTCATGAGAGGAGTAGAAAAACATCAAAAATTTCAGTCCTGCATGATTCTACCAAGAAATGTGTGTTCATTGAAACCGCTGGTTTTTGATAGTTTGGGCCCTATTGAATAATGAATGTTTTGAATTTTCTCCAAAAGTAAAGCAGTTGCAAACTCATCCTTTTAGAAACTTGTTTGGGCTGTTGAGAGGAGTAAAAAACCATCAAAAATTTCAATCCTGCATGATTCTACCAAGAAATGTGATTCTTCATTCAAAACCTGATTTTTGCTATTGGGCTCTATTGAATAATGAATGTTTTGAATTTTCTCCAAAAGTAAAGTAGTTGCAAACTCATCCTTTTAGAAACTTGTTTGGGCTGTTGAGAGGAGTAAAAAACCATCAAAAATTTCAATCCTGCATGATTCTACCAAGAAATGTGATTCTTCATTCAAAACCTGATTTTTGCTATTGGGCTCTATTGAATAATGAATGTTTTGAATTTTCTCCAAAAGTAAAGTAGTTGCAAACTCATGCTTTTAGAAACTTGTTTGGGCTCATGAGAGGAGTAGAAAAACATCAAAAATTTGAGTCCTGCATGATTCTACCAAGAAATGTGTGTTCATTCAAACCGCTGGTTTTTGATAGTTTGGGCCCTATTGAATAATGAATGTTTTGAATTTCCTCCAAAAGTAAAGCAGTTGCAAACTCATCCTTTTAGAAACTTGTTTGGGCTGTAGAGAGGAGTAAAAAACCATCAAAAATTTCAATCCTGCATGATTCTACCAAGAAATGTGATTCTTCATTCAAAACCTGATTTTTGCTATTGGGCTCTATTGAATAATGAATGTTTTGAATTTTCTCCAAAAGTAAAGTAGTTGCAAACTCATGCTTTTAGAGACTTGTTTGGGCTCATGAGAGGAGTAGAAAAACATCAAAAATTTCAGTCCTGCATGATTCTACCAAGAAATGTGTGTTCATTGAAACCGCTGGTTTTTGATAGTTTGGGCCCTATTGAATAATGAATGTTTTGAATTTTCTCCAAAAGTAAAGCAGTTGCAAACTCATCCTTTTAGAAACTTGTTTGGGCTGTTGAGAGGAGTAAAAAACCATCAAAAATTTCAATCCTGCATGATTCTACCAAGAAATGTGATTCTTCATTCAAAACCTGATTTTTGCTATTGGGCTCTATTGAATAGTGAATGTTTTGAATTTTCTCCAAAAGTAAAGTAGTTGCAAACTCATGCTTTTAGAAACTTGTATGGGGTCATGAGAGGAGTAGAAAAACATCAAAAATTTCAGTCCTGCATGATTCTACCAAGAAATGTGTGTTCATTGAAACCGCTGTTTTTTGATAGTTTGGGCCCTATTGAATAATGAATGTTTTGAATTTTCTCCAAAAGTAAAGTAGTTGCAAACTCATCCTTTTAGAAACTTGTTTGGGCTGTTGAGAGGAGTAAAAAACCATCAAAAATTTCAATCCTGCATGATTTTACCAAGAAATGTGATTCTTCATTCAAAACCTGATTTTTGCTATTGGGCTCTATTGAATAATGAATGTTTTGAATTTTCTCCATAAGTAAAGTAGTTGCAAACTCATGCTTTTAGAGACTTGTTTGGGCTTATGAGAGGAGTAGAAAAACATCAAAAATTTCAGTCCTGCATGATTCTACCAAGAAATGTGTGTTCATTGAAACCGCTGGTTTTTGATAGTTTGGGCCCTATTGAATAATGAATGTTTTGAATTTTCTCCAAAAGTAAAGTAGTTGCAAACTCATCCTTTTAGAAACTTGTTTGGGCTGTTGAGAGGAGTAAAAAACCATCAAAAATTTCAATCCTGCATGATTCTACCAAGAAATGTGATTCTTCATTCAAAACCTGATTTTTGCTATTGGGCTCTATTGAATAATGAATGTTTTGAATTTTCTCCAAAAGTAAAGTAGTTGCAAACTCATCCTTTTAGAAACTTGTTTGGGCTGTTGAGAGGAGTAAAAAACCATCAAAAATTTCAATCCTGCATGATTCTACCAAGAACTGTGATTCTTCATTCAAAACCTGATTTTTGCTATTGTGCTCTATTGAATAATGAATGTTTTGAATTTTCTCCAAAAGTAAAGTAGTTGCAAACTCATGCTTTTAGAAACTTGTTTGGGCTCATGAGAGGAGTAGAAAAACATCAAAAATTTCAGTCCTGCATGATTCTTCCAAGAAATGTGTGTTCATTGAAACCGCTGGTTTTTGATAGTTTGGGCCCTATTGAATAATGAATGTTTTGAATTTTCTCCAAAAGTAAAGTAGTTGCAAACTCATCCTTTTAGAAACTTGTTTGGGCTGTTGAGAGGAGTAAAAAACCATCAAAAATTTCAATCCTGCATGATTCTACCAAGAAATGTGATTCTTCATTCAAAACCTGATTTTTGCTATTGGGCTCTATTGAATAATGAATGTTTTGAATTTTCTCCAAAAGTAAAGTAGTTGCAAACTCATGCTTTTAGAGAATTGTTTGGGCTCATGAGAGGAGTAGAAAAACATCAAAAATTTCAGTCCTGCATGATTCTACCAAGAAATGTGTGTTCATTCAAACCGCTGGTTTTTGATAGTTTGGGCCCTATTGAATAATGAATGTTTTGAATTTTCTCCAAAAGTAAAGTAGTTGCAAACTCATCCTTTTAGAAACTTGTTTGGGCTGTTGAGAGGAGTAAAAAACCATCAAAAATTTCAATCCTGCATGATTTTACCAAGAAATGTGATTCTTCATTCAAAACCTGATTTTTGCTATTGGGCTCTATTGAATAGTGAATGTTTTGAATTTTCTCCAAAAGTAAAGTAGTTGCAAACTCATGCTTTTAGAAACTTGTTTGGGCTCATGAGAGGAGTAGAAAAACATCAAAAATTTCAGTCCTGCATGATTCTACCAAGAAATGTGTGTTCATTGAAACCGCTGGTTTTTGATAGTTTGGGCCCTATTGAATAATGAAAGTTTTGAATTTTCTCCAAAAGTAAAGTAGTTGCAAACTCATCCTTTTAGAAACTTGTTTGGGCTGTTGAGAGGAGTAAAAAACCATCAAAAATTTCAATCCTGCATGATTTTACCAAGAAATGTGATTCTTCATTCAAAACCTGATTTTTGCTATTGGGCTCTATTGAATAATGAATGTTTTGAATTTTCTCCAAAAGTAAAGTAGTTGCAAACTCATGCTTTTAGAGACTTGTTTGAGCTCATGAGAGGAGTAGAAAAACATCAAAAATTTCAGTCCTGCATGATTCTACCAAGAAATGTGTGTTCATTGAAACCGCTGGTTTTTGATAGTTTGGGCCCTATTGAATAATGAATGTTTTGAATTTTCTCCAAAAGTAAAAGAGTTGCAAACTCATCCTTTTAGAAACTTGTTTGGGCTGTTGAGAGGAGTAAAAAACCATCAAAAATTTCAATCCTGCATGATTCTACCAAGAAATGTGATTCTTCATTCAAAACCTGATTTTTGCTATTGGGCTCTATTGAATAATGAATGTTTTGAATTTTCTCCAAAAGTAAAGTAGTTGCAAACTCATCCTTTTAGAAACTTGTTTGGGCTGTTGAGAGGAGTAAAAAACCATCAAAAATTTCAATCCTGCATGATTCTACCAAGAACTGTGATTCTTCATTCAAAACCTGATTTTTGCTATTGGGCTCTATTGAATAATGAATGTTTTGAATTTTCTCCAAAAGTAAAGTAGTTGCAAACTCATGCTTTTAGAAACTTGTTTGGGCTCATGAGAGGAGTAGAAAAACATCAAAAATTTCAGTCCTGCATGATTCTTCCAAGAAATGTGTGTTCATTGAAACCGCTGGTTTTTGATAGTTTGGGCCCTATTGAATAATGAATGTTTTGAATTTTCTCCAAAAGTAAAGTAGTTGCAAACTCATCCTTTTAGAAACTTGTTTGGGCTGTTGAGAGGAGTAAAAAACCATCAAAAATTTCAATCCTGCATGATTCTACCAAGAAATGTGATTCTTCATTCAAAACCTGATTTTTGCTATTGGGCTCTATTGAATAATGAATGTTTTGAATTTTCTCCAAAAGTAAAGTAGTTGCAAACTCATGCTTTTAGAGACTTGTTTGGGCTCATGAGAGGAGTAGAAAAACATCAAAAATTTCAGTCCTGCATGATTCTACCAAGAAATGTGTGTTCATTGAAACCGCTGGTTTTTGATAGTTTGGGCCCTATTGAATAATGAATGTTTTGAATTTTCTCCAAAAGTAAAGTAGTTGCAAACTCATCCTTTTAGAAACTTGTTTGGGCTGTTGAGAGGAGTAAAAAACCATCAAAAATTTCAATCCTGCATGATTTTACCAAGAAATGTGATTCTTCATTCAAAACCTGATTTTTGCTATTGGGCTCTATTGAATAGTGAATGTTTTGAATTTTCTCCAAAAGTAAAGTAGTTGCAAACTCATGCTTTTAGAAACTTGTTTGGGCTCATGAGAGGAGTAGAAAAACATCAAAAACTTCAGTCCTGCATGATTCTACCAAGAAATGTGTGTTCATTGAAACCGCTGGTTTTTGATAGTTTGGGCCCTATTGAATAATGAATGTTTTGAATTTTCTCCAAAAGTAAAGTAGTTGCAAACTCATCCTTTTAGAAACTTGTTTGGGCTGTTGAGAGGAGTAAAAAACCATCAAAAATTTCAATCCTGCATGATTTTACCAAGAAATGTGATTCTTCATTCAAAACCTGATTTTTGCTATTGGGCTCTATTGAATAATGAATGTTTTGAATTTTCTCCAAAAGTAAAGTAGTTGCAATCTCATGCTTTTAGAAACTTGTTTGGGCTCATGAGAGGAGTAGAAAAACATCAAAAATTTGAGTCCTGCATGATTCTACCAAGAAATGTGTGTTCATTCAAACCGCTGGTTTTTGATAGTTTGGGCCCTATTGAATAATGAATGTTTTGAATTTTCTCCAAAAGTAAAGCAGTTGCAAACTCATCCTTTTAGAAACTTGTTTGGGCTGTAGAGAGGAGTAAAAAACCATCAAAAATTTCAATCCTGCATGATTCTACCAAGAAATGTGATTCTTCATTCAAAACCTGATTTTTGCTATTGGGCTCTATTGAATAATGAATGTTTTGAATTTTCTCCAAAAGTAAAGTAGTTGCAAACTCATGCTTTTAGAGACTTGTTTGGGCTCATGAGAGGAGTAGAAAAACATCAAAAACTTCAGTCCTGCATGATTCTACCAAGAAATGTGTGTTCATTGAAACCGCTGGTTTTTGATAGTTTGGGCCCTATTGAATAATGAATGTTTTGAATTTTCTCCAAAAGTAAAGTAGTTGCAAACTCATCCTTTTAGAAACTTGTTTGGGCTGTTGAGAGGAGTAAAAAACCATCAAAAATTTCAATCCTGCATGCTTCTACCAAGAAATGTGATTCTTCATTCAAAACCTGATTTTTGCTATTGGGCTCTATTGAATAATGAATGTTTTGAATTTTCTCCAAAAGTAAAGTAGTTGCAAACTCATGCTTTTAGAGACTTGTTTGGGCTCATGAGAGGAGTAGAAAAACATCAAAAATTTCAGTCCTGCATGATTCTACCAAGAAATGTGTGTTCATTCAAACCGCTGGTTTTTGATAGTTTGGGCCCTATTGAATAATGAATGTTTTGAATTTTCTCCAAAAGTAAAGTAGTTGCAAACTCATCCTTTTACAAACTTGTTTGGGCTGTTGAGAGGAGTAAAAAACCATCAAAAATTTCAATCCTGCATGATTCTACCAAGAAATGTGATTCTTCATTCAAAACCTGATTTTTGCTATTGGGCTCTATTGAAAAGTGAATGTTTTGAATTTTCTCCAAAAGTAAAGTAGTTGCAAACTCATGCTTTTAGAGACTTGTTTGGGCTCATGAGAGGAGTAGAAAAACATCAAAAATTTCAGTCCTGCATGATTCTACCAAGAAATGTGTGTTCATTGAAACCGCTGGTTTTTGATAGTTTGGGCCCTATTGAATAATGAATGTTTTGAATTTTCTCCAAAAGTAAAGTAGTTGCAAACTCATGCTTTTAGAGACTTGTTTGGGCTCATGAGAGGAGTAGAAAAACATCAAAAATTTCAGTCCTGCATGATTCTACCAAGAAATGTGTGTTCATTGAAACCGCTGGTTTTTGATAGTTTGGGCCCTATTGAATAATGAATGTTTTGAATTTTCTCCAAAAGTAAAGTAGTTGCAAACTCATCCTTTTAGAAACTTGTTTGGGCTGTTGAGAGGAGTAAAAAACCATCAAAAATTTCAATCCTGCATGATTTTACCAAGAAATGTGATTCTTCATTCAAAACCTGATTTTTGCTATTGGGCTCTATTGAATAGTGAATGTTTTGAATTTTCTCCAAAAGTAAAGTAGTTGCAAACTCATGCTTTTAGAAACTTGTTTGGGCTCATGAGAGGAGTAGAAAAACATCAAAAATTTCAGTCCTGCATGATTCTACCAAGAAATGTGTGTTCATTGAAACCGCTGGTTTTTGATAGTTTGGGCCCTATTGAATAATGAATGTTTTGAATTTTCTCCAAAAGTAAAGTAGTTGCAAACTCATCCTTTTAGAAACTTGTTTGGGCTGTTGAGAGGAGTAAAAAACCATCAAAAATTTCAATCCTGCATGATTTTACCAAGAAATGTGATTCTTCATTCAAAACCTGATTTTTGCTATTGGGCTCTATTGAATAATGAATGTTTTGAATTTTCTCCAAAAGTAAAGTAGTTGCAAACTCATGCTTTTAGAGACTTGTTTGGGCTCATGAGAGGAGTAGAAAAACATCAAAAATTTCAGTCCTGCATGATTCTACCAAGAAATGTGTGTTCATTGAAACCGCTGGTTTTTGATAGTTTGGGCCCTATTGAATAATGAATGTTTTGAATTTTCTCCAAAAGTAAAGCAGTTGCAAACTCATCCTTTTAGAAACTTGTTTGGGCTGTTGAGAGGAGTAAAAAACCATCAAAAATTTCAATCCTGCATGATTCTACCAAGAAATGTGATTCTTCATTCAAAACCTGATTTTTGCTATTGGGCTCTATTGAATAATGAATGTTTTGAATTTTCTCCAAAAGTAAAGTAGTTGCAAACTCATCCTTTTAGAAACTTGTTTGGGCTGTTGAGAGGAGTAAAAAACCATCAAAAATTTCAATCCTGCATGATTCTACCAAGAAATGTGATTCTTCATTCAAAACCTGATTTTTGCTATTGGGCTCTATTGAATAATGAATGTTTTGAATTTTCTCCAAAAGTAAAGTAGTTGCAAACTCATGCTTTTAGAAACTTGTTTGGGCTCATGAGAGGAGTAGAAAAACATCAAAAATTTGAGTCCTGCATGATTCTACCAAGAAATGTGTGTTCATTCAAACCGCTGGTTTTTGATAGTTTGGGCCCTATTGAATAATGAATGTTTTGAATTTCCTCCAAAAGTAAAGCAGTTGCAAACTCATCCTTTTAGAAACTTGTTTGGGCTGTAGAGAGGAGTAAAAAACCATCAAAAATTTCAATCCTGCATGATTCTACCAAGAAATGTGATTCTTCATTCAAAACCTGATTTTTGCTATTGGGCTCTATTGAATAATGAATGTTTTGAATTTTCTCCAAAAGTAAAGTAGTTGCAAACTCATGCTTTTAGAGACTTGTTTGGGCTCATGAGAGGAGTAGAAAAACATCAAAAATTTCAGTCCTGCATGATTCTACCAAGAAATGTGTGTTCATTGAAACCGCTGGTTTTTGATAGTTTGGGCCCTATTGAATAATGAATGTTTTGAATTTTCTCCAAAAGTAAAGCAGTTGCAAACTCATCCTTTTAGAAACTTGTTTGGGCTGTTGAGAGGAGTAAAAAACCATCAAAAATTTCAATCCTGCATGATTCTACCAAGAAATGTGATTCTTCATTCAAAACCTGATTTTTGCTATTGGGCTCTATTGAATAATGAATGTTTTGAATTTTCTCCAAAAGTAAAGTAGTTGCAAACTCATGCTTTTAGAGACTTGTTTGGGCTCATGAGAGGAGTAGAAAAACATCAAAAATTTCAGTCCTGCATGATTCTACCAAGAAATGTGTGTTCATTGAAACCGCTGGTTTTTGATAGTTTGGGCCCTATTGAATAATGAATGTTTTGAATTTTCTCCGAAAGTAAAGTAGTTGCAAACTCATCCTTTTAGAAACTTGTTTGGGCTGTTGAGAGGAGTAAAAAACCATCAAAAATTTCAATCCTGCATGATTCTACCAAGAAATGTGATTCTTCATTCAAAACCTGATTTTTGCTATTGGGCTCTATTGAATAATGAATGTTTTGAATTTTCTCCAAAAGTAAAGTAGTTGCAAACTCATGCTTTTAGAGACTTGTTTGGGCTCATGAGAGGAGTAGAAAAACATCAAAAATTTCAGTCCTGCATGATTCTACCAAGAAATGTGTGTTCATTGAAACCGCTGGTTTTTGATAGTTTGGGCCCTATTGAATAATGAATGTTTTGAATTTTCTCCAAAAGTAAAGTAGTTGCAAACTCATCCTTTTAGAAACTTGTTTGGGCTGTTGAGAGGAGTAAAAAACCATCAAAAATTTCAATCCTGCATGATTCTACCAAGAAATGTGATTCTTCATTCAAAACCTGATTTTTGCTATTGGGCTCTATTGAATAATGAATGTTTTGAATTTTCTCCAAAAGTAAAGTAGTTGCAAACTCATGCTTTTAGAGACTTGTTTGGGCTCATGAGAGGAGTAGAAAAACATCAAAAATTTCAGTCCTGCATGATTCTTCCAAGAAATGTGTGTTCATTGAAACCGCTGGTTTTTGATAGTTTGGGCCCTATTGAATAATGAATGTTTTGAATTTTCTCCAAAAGTAAAGTAGTTGCAAACTCATCCTTTTAGAAACTTGTTTGGGCTGTTGAGAGGAGTAAAAAACCATCAAAAATTTCAATCCTGCATGATTTTACCAAGAAATGTGATTCTTCATTCAAAACCTGATTTTTGCTATTGGGCTCTATTGAATAATGAATGTTTTGAATTTTCTCCAAAAGTAAAGTAGTTGCAAACTCATGCTTTTAGAAACTTGTTTGGGCTCATGAGAGGAGTAGAAAAACATCAAAAATTTCAGTCCTGCATGATTCTACCAAGAAATGTGTGTTCATTGAAACCGCTGGTTTTTGATAGTTTGGGCCCTATTGAATAATGAATGTTTTGAATTTTCTCCAAAAGTAAAGTAGTTGCAAACTCATCCTTTTAGAAACTTGTTTGGGCTGTTGAGAGGAGTAAAAAACCATCAAAAATTTCAATCCTGCATGATTTTACCAAGAAATGTGATTCTTCATTCAAAACCTGATTTTTGCTATTGGGCTCTATTGAATAATGAATGTTTTGAATTTTCTCCAAAAGTAAAGTAGTTGCAAACTCATGCTTTTAGAGACTTGTTTGGGCTCATGAGAGGAGTAGAAAAACATCAAAAATTTCAGTCCTGCATGATTCTACCAAGAAATGTGTGTTCATTGAAACCGCAGGTTTTTGATAGTTTGGGCCCTATTGAATAATGAATGTTTTGAATTTTCTCCAAAAGTAAAGTAGTTGCAAACTCATCCTTTTAGAAACTTGTTTGGGCTGTTGAGAGGAGTAAAAAACCATCAAAAATTTCAATCCTGCATGATTCTACCAAGAAATGTGATTCTTCATTCAAAACCTGATTTTTGCTATTGGGCTCTATTGAATAATGAATGTTTTGAATTTTCTCCAAAAGTAAAGTAGTTGCAAACTCATGCTTTTAGAGACTTGTTTGGGCTCATGAGAGGAGTAGAAAAACATCAAAAATTTCAGTCCTGCATGATTCTTCCAAGAAATGTGTGTTCATTGAAACCGCTGGTTTTTGATAGTTTGGGCCCTATTGAATAATGAATGTTTTGAATTTTCTCCAAAAGTAAAGTAGTTGCAAACTCATCCTTTTAGAAACTTGTTTGGGCTGTTGAGAGGAGTAAAAAACCATCAAAAATTTCAATCCTGCATGATTCTACCAAGAAATGTGATTCTTCATTCAAAACCTGATTTTTGCTATTGGGCTCTATTGAATAATGAATGTTTTGAATTTTCTCCAAAAGTAAAGTAGTTGCAAACTCATGCTTTTAGAGACTTGTTTGGGCTCATGAGAGGAGTAGAAAAACATCAAAAATTTCAGTCCTGCATGATTCTACCAAGAAATGTGTGTTCATTGAAACCGCTGGTTTTTGATAGTTTGGGCCCTATTGAATAATGAATGTTTTGAATTTTCTCCAAAAGTAAAGTAGTTGCAAACTCATCCTTTTAGAAACTTGTTTGGGCTGTTGAGAGGAGTAAAAAACCACCAAAAATTTCAATCCTGCATGATTCTACCAAGAAATGTGATTCTTCATTCAAAACCTGATTTTTGCTATTGGGCTCTATTGAATAATGAATGTTTTGAATTTTCTCCAAAAGTAAAGTAGTTGCAAACTCATGCTTTTAGAGACTTGTTTGGGCTCATGAGAGGAGTAGAAAAACATCAAAAATTTCAGTCCTGCATGATTCTTCCAAGAAATGTGTGTTCATTGAAACCGCTGGTTTTTGATAGTTTGGGCCCTATTGAATAATGAATGTTTTGAATTTTCTCCAAAAGTAAAGCAGTTGCAAACTCATCCTTTTAGAAACTTGTTTGGGCTGTTGAGAGGAGTAAAAAACCATCAAAAATTTCAATCCTGCATGATTCTACCAAGAAATGTGATTCTTCATTCAAAACCTGATTTTTGCTATTGGGCTCTATTGAATAATGAATGTTTTGAATTTTCTCCAAAAGTAAAGTAGTTGCAAACTCATGCTTTTAGAGACTTGTTTGGGCTCATGAGAGGAGTAGAAAAACATCAAAAATTTCAGTCCTGCATGATTCTACCAAGAAATGTGTGTTCATTGAAACCGCTGGTTTTTGATAGTTTGGGCCCTATTGAATAATGAATGTTTTGAATTTTCTCCGAAAGTAAAGTAGTTGCAAACTCATCCTTTTAGAAACTTGTTTGGGCTGTTGAGAGGAGTAAAAAACCATCAAAAATTTCAATCCTGCATGATTCTACCAAGAAATGTGATTCTTCATTCAAAACCTGATTTTTGCTATTGGGCTCTATTGAATAATGAATGTTTTGAATTTTCTCCAAAAGTAAAGTAGTTGCAAACTCATGCTTTTAGAGACTTGTTTGGGCTCATGAGAGGAGTAGAAAAACATCAAAAATTTCAGTCCTGCATGATTCTACCAAGAAATGTGTGTTCATTGAAACCGCTGGTTTTTGATAGTTTGGGCCCTATTGAATAATGAATGTTTTGAATTTTCTCCAAAAGTAAAGTAGTTGCAAACTCATCCTTTTAGAAACTTGTTTGGGCTGTTGAGAGGAGTAAAAAACCATCAAAAATTTCAATCCTGCATGATTCTACCAAGAAATGTGATTCTTCATTCAAAACCTGATTTTTGCTATTGGGCTCTATTGAATAATGAATGTTTTGAATTTTCTCCAAAAGTAAAGTAGTTGCAAACTCATGCTTTTAGAGACTTGTTTGGGCTCATGAGAGGAGTAGAAAAACATCAAAAATTTCAGTCCTGCATGATTCTTCCAAGAAATGTGTGTTCATTGAAACCGCTGGTTTTTGATAGTTTGGGCCCTATTGAATAATGAATGTTTTGAATTTTCTCCAAAAGTAAAGTAGTTGCAAACTCATCCTTTTAGAAACTTGTTTGGGCTGTTGAGAGGAGTAAAAAACCATCAAAAATTTCAATCCTGCATGATTCTACCAAGAAATGTGATTCTTCATTCAAAACCTGATTTTTGCTATTGGGCTCTATTGAATAATGAATGTTTTGAATTTTCTCCAAAAGTAAAGTAGTTGCAAACTCATGCTTTTAGAGACTTGTTTGGGCTCATGAGAGGAGTAGAAAAACATCAAAAATTTCAGTCCTGCATGATTCTTCCAAGAAATGTGTGTTCATTGAAACCGCTGGTTTTTGATAGTTTGGGCCCTATTGAATAATGAATGTTTTGAATTTTCTCCAAAAGTAAAGTAGTTGCAAACTCATCCTTTTAGAAACTTGTTTGGGCTGTTGAGAGGAGTAAAAAACCATCAAAAATTTCAATCCTGCATGATTCTACCAAGAAATGTGATTCTTCATTCAAAACCTGATTTTTGCTATTGGGCTCTATTGAATAATGAATGTTTTGAATTTTCTCCAAAAGTAAAGTAGTTGCAAACTCATGCTTTTAGAGACTTGTTTGGGCTCATGAGAGGAGTAGAAAAACATCAAAAATTTCAGTCCTGCATGATTCTACCAAGAAATGTGTGTTCATTGAAACCGCTGGTTTTTGATAGTTTGGGCCCTATTGAATAATGAATGTTTTGAATTTTCTCCAAAAGTAAAGTAGTTGCAAACTCATCCTTTTAGAAACTTGTTTGGGCTGTTGAGAGGAGTAAAAAACCACCAAAAATTTCAATCCTGCATGATTCTACCAAGAAATGTGATTCTTCATTCAAAACCTGATTTTTGCTATTGGGCTCTATTGAATAATGAATGTTTTGAATTTTCTCCAAAAGTAAAGTAGTTGCAAACTCATGCTTTTAGAGACTTGTTTGGGCTCATGAGAGGAGTAGAAAAACATCAAAAATTTCAGTCCTGCATGATTCTTCCAAGAAATGTGTGTTCATTGAAACCGCTGGTTTTTGATAGTTTGGGCCCTATTGAATAATGAATGTTTTGAATTTTCTCCAAAAGTAAAGTAGTTGCAAACTCATCCTTTTAGAAACTTGTTTGGGCTGTTGAGAGGAGTAAAAAACCATCAAAAATTTCAATCCTGCATGATTCTACCAAGAAATGTGATTCTTCATTCAAAACCTGATTTTTGCTATTGGGCTCTATTGAATAATGAATGTTTTGAATTTTCTCCAAAAGTAAAGTAGTTGCAAACTCATGCTTTTAGAGACTTGTTTGGGCTCATGAGAGGAGTAGAAAAACATCAAAAATTTCAGTCCTGCATGATTCTTCCAAGAAATGTGTGTTCATTGAAACCGCTGGTTTTTGATAGTTTGGGCCCTATTGAATAATGAATGTTTTGAATTTTCTCCAAAAGTAAAGTAGTTGCAAACTCATCCTTTTAGAAACTTGTTTGGGCTGTTGAGAGGAGTAAAAAACTATCAAAAATTTCAATCCTGCATGATTCTACCAAGAAATGTGATTCTTCATTCAAAACCTGATTTTTGCTATTGGGCTCTATTGAATAATGAATGTTTTGAATTTTCTCCAAAAGTAAAGTAGTTGCAAACTCATGCTTTTAGAGACTTGTTTGGGCTCATGAGAGGAGTAGAAAAACATCAAAAATTTCAGTCCTGCATGATTCTACCAAGAAATGTGTGTTCATTGAAACCGCTGGTTTTTGATAGTTTGGGCCCTATTGAATAATGAATGTTTTGAATTTTCTCCAAAAGTAAAGTAGTTGCAAACTCATCCTTTTAGAAACTTGTTTGGGCTGTTGAGAGGAGTAAAAAACCACCAAAAATTTCAATCCTGCATGATTCTACCAAGAAATGTGATTCTTCATTCAAAACCTGATTTTTGCTATTGGGCTCTATTGAATAATGAATGTTTTGAATTTTCTCCAAAAGTAAAGTAGTTGCAAACTCATGCTTTTAGAGACTTGTTTGGGCTCATGAGAGGAGTAGAAAAACATCAAAAATTTCAGTCCTGCATGATTCTACCAAGAAATGTGTGTTCATTCAAACCGCTGGTTTTTGATAGTTTGGGCCCTATTGAATAATGAATATTTTGAATTTTCTCCAAAAGTAAAGCAGTTGCAAACTCATCCTTTTAGAAACTTGTTTGGGCTGTAGAGAGGAGTAAAAAACCATCAAAAATTTCAATCCTGCATCATTCTACCAAGAAATGTGATTCTTCATTCAAAACCTGATTTTTGCTATTGGGCTCTATTGAATAATGAATGTTTTGAATTTTCTCCAAAAGTAAAGTAGTTGCAAACTCATGCTTTTAGAGACTTGTTTGGGCTCATGAGAGGAGTAGAAAAACATCAAAAACTTCAGTTCTGCATGATTCTACCAAGAAATGTGTGTTCATTGAAACCGCTGGTTTTTGATAGTTTGGGCCCTATTGAATAATGAATGTTTTGAATTTTCTCCAAAAGTAAAGTAGTTGCAAACTCATCCTTTTAGAATCTTGTTTGGGCTGTTGAGAGGAGTAAAAAACCATCAAAAATTTCAATCCTGCATGCTTCTACCAAGAAATGTGATTCTTCATTCAAAACCTGATTTTTGCTATTGGGCTCTATTGAATAATGAATGTTTTGAATTTTCTCCAAAAGTAAAGTAGTTGCAAACTCATGCTTTTAGAGACTTGTTTGGGCTCATGAGAGGAGTAGAAAAACATCAAAAATTTCAGTCCTGCATGATTCTACCAAGAAATGTGTGTTCATTGAAACCGCTGGTTTTTGATAGTTTGGGCCCTATTGAATAATGAATGTTTTGAATTTTCTCCAAAAGTAAAGTAGTTGCAAACTCATCCTTTTAGAAACTTGTTTGGGCTGTTGAGAGGAGTAAAAAACCATCAAAAATTTGAATCCTGCATGATTCTACCAAGAAATGTGATTCTTCATTCAAAACCTGATTTTTGCTATTGGGCTCTATTGAATAATGAATGTTTTGAATTTTCTCCAAAAGTAAAGTAGTTGCAAACTCATGCTTTTAGAGACTTGTTTGGGCTCATGAGAGGAGTAGAAAAACATCAAAAATTTCAGTCCTGCATGATTCTACCAAGAAATGTGTGTTCATTGAAACCGCTGGTTTTTGATAGTTTGGGCCCTATTGAATAATGAATGTTTTGAATTTTCTCCAAAAGTAAAGTAGTTGCAAACTCATCCTTTTAGAAACTTGTTTGGGCTGTTGAGAGGAGTTAAAAAACCATCAAAAATTTCAATCCTGCATGATTTTACCAAGAAATGTGCTTCTTCATTCAAAACCTGATTTTTGCTATTGGGCTCTATTGAATAGTGAATGTTTTGAATTTTCTCCAAAAGTAAAGTAGTTGCAAACTCATGCTTTTAGAAACTTGTTTGGGCTCATGAGAGGAGTAGAAAAACATCAAAAATTTCAGTCCTGCATGATTCTACCAAGAAATGTGTGTTCATTGAAACCGCTGGTTTTTGATAGTTTGGGCCCTATTGAATAATGAATGTTTTGAATTTTCTCCAAAAGTAAAGTAGTTGCAAACTCATCCTTTTAGAAACTTGTTTGGGCTGTTGAGAGGAGTAAAAAACCATCAAGAATTTCAATCCTGCATGATTTTACCAAGAAATGTGATTCTTCATTCAAAACCTGATTTTTGCTATTGGGCTCTATTGAATAATGAATGTTTTGAATTTTCTCCAAAAGTAAAGTAGTTGCAAACTCATGCTTTTAGAGACTTGTTTGGGCTTATGAGAGGAGTAGAAAAACATCAAAAATTTCAGTCCTGCATGATTCTACCAAGAAATGTGTGTTCATTGAAACCGCTGGTTTTTGATAGTTTGGGCCCTATTGAATAATGAATGTTTTGAATTTTCTCCAAAAGTAAAGTAGTTGCAAACTCATCCTTTTAGAAACTTGTTTGGGCTGTTGAGAGGAGTAAAAAACCATCAAAAATTTGAATCCTGCATGATTCTACCAAGAAATGTGATTCTTCATTCAAAACCTGATTTTTGCTATTGGGCTCTATTGAATAATGAATGTTTTGAATTTTCTCCAAAAGTAAAGTAGTTGCAAACTCATCCTTTTAGAAACTTGTTTGGGCTGTTGAGAGGAGTAAAAAACCATCAAAAATTTCAATCCTGCATGATTCTACCAAGAACTGTGATTCTTCATTCAAAACCTGATTTTTGCTATTGGGCTCTATTGAATAATGAATGTTTTGAATTTTCTCCAAAAGTAAAGTAGTTGCAAACTCATGCTTTTAGAAACTTGTTTGGGCTCATGAGAGGAGTAGAAAAACATCAAAAATTTCAGTCCTGCATGATTCTTCCAAGAAATGTGTGTTCATTGAAATCGCTGGTTTTTGATAGTTTGGGCCCTATTGAATAATGAATGTTTTGAATTTTCTCCAAAAGTAAAGTAGTTGCAAACTCATCCTTTTAGAAACTTGTTTGGGCTGTTGAGAGGAGTAAAAAACCATCAAAAATTTCAATCCTGCATGATTCTACCAAGAAATGTGATTCTTCATTCAAAACCTGATTTTTGCTATTGGGCTCTATTGAATAATGAATGTTTTGAATTTTCTCCAAAAGTAAAGTAGTTGCAAACTCATGCTTTTAGAGACTTGTTTGGGCTCATGAGAGGAGTAGAAAAACATCAAAAATTTCAGTCCTGCATGATTCTACCAAGAAATGTGTGTTCATTGAAACCGCTGGTTTTTGATAGTTTGGGCCCTATTGAATAATGAATGGTTTGAATTTTCTCCAAAAGTAAAGTAGTTGCAAACTCATCCTTTTAGAAACTTGTTTGGGCTGTTGAGAGGAGTAAAAAACCATCAAAAATTTCAATCCTGCATGATTTTACCAAGAAATGTGATTCTTCATTCAAAACCTGATTTTTGCTATTGGGCTCTATTGAATAGTGAATGTTTTGAATTTTCTCCAAAAGTAAAGTAGTTGCAAACTCATGCTTTTAGAAACTTGTTTGGGCTCATGAGAGGAGTAGAAAAACATCAAAAATTTCAGTCCTGCATGATTCTACCAAGAAATGTGTGTTCATTGAAACCGCTGGTTTTTGATAGTTTGGGCCCTATTGAATAATGAATGTTTTGAATTTTCTCCAAAAGTAAAGTAGTTGCAAACTCATCCTTTTAGAAACTTGTTTGGGCTGTTGAGAGGGGTAAAAAACCATCAAAAATTTCAATCCTGCATGATTTTACCAAGAAATGTGATTCTTCATTCAAAACCTGATTTTTGCTATTGGGCTCTATTGAATAATGAATGTTTTGAATTTTCTCCAAAAGTAAAGTAGTTGCAAACTCATGCTTTTAGAGACTTGTTTGGGCTCATGAGAGGAGTAGAAAAACATCAAAAATTTCAGTCCTGCATGATTCTACCAAGAAATGTGTGTTCATTGAAACCGCTGGTTTTTGATAGTTTGGGCCCTATTGAATAATGAATGTTTTGAATTTTCTTCAAAAGTAAAGTAGTTGCAAACTCATCCTTTTAGAAACTTGTTTGGGCTGTTGAGAGGAGTAAAAAACCATCAAAAATTTCAATCCTGCATGATTCTACCAAGAAATGTGATTCTTCATTCAAAACCTGATTTTTGCTATTGGGCTCTATTGAATAATGAATGTTTTGAATTTTCTCCAAAAGTAAAGTAGTTGCAAACTCATCCTTTTAGAAACTTGTTTGGGCTGTTGAGAGGAGTAAAAAACCATCAAAAATTTCAATCCTGCATGATTCTACCAAGAACTGTGATTCTTCATTCAAAACCTGATTTTTGCTATTGGGCTCTATTGAATAATGAATGTTTTGAATTTTCTCCAAAAGTAAAGTAGTTGCAAACTCATGCTTTTAGAGACTTGTTTGGGCTCATGAGAGGAGTAGAAAAACATCAAAAATTTCAGTCCTGCATGATTCTACCAAGAAATGTGTGTTCATTCAAACCGCTGGTTTTTGATAGTTTGGGCCCTATTGAATAATGAATGTTTTGAATTTTCTCCAAAAGTAAAGCAGTTGCAAACTCATCCTTTTAGAAACTTGTTTGGGCTGTAGAGAGGAGTAAAAAACCATCAAAAATTTCAATCCTGCATCATTCTACCAAGAAATGTGATTCTTCATTCAAAACCTGATTTTTGCTATTGGGCTCTATTGAATAATGAATGTTTTGAATTTTCTCCAAAAGTAAAGTAGTTGCAAACTCATGCTTTTAGAGACTTGTTTGGGCTCATGAGAGGAGTAGAAAAACATCAAAAACTTCAGTCCTGCATGATTCTACCAAGAAATGTGTGTTCATTGAAACCGCTGGTTTTTGATAGTTTGGGCCCTATTGAATAATGAATGTTTTGAATTTTCTCCAAAAGTAAAGTAGTTGCAAACTCATCCTTTTAGAAACTTGTTTGGGCTGTTGAGAGGAGTAAAAAACCATCAAAAATTTCAATCCTGCATGCTTCTACCAAGAAATGTGATTCTTCATTCAAAACCTGATTTTTGCTATTGGGCTCTATTGAATAATGAATGTTTTGAATTTTCTCCAAAAGTAAAGTAGTTGCAAACTCATGCTTTTAGAGACTTGTTTGGGCTCATGAGAGGAGTAGAAAAACATCAAAAATTTCAGTCCTGCATGATTCTACCAAGAAATGTGTGTTCATTCAAACCGCTGGTTTTTGATAGTTTGGGCCCTATTGAATAATGAATGTTTTGAATTTTCTCCAAAAGTAAAGTAGTTGCAAACTCATCCTTTTAGAAACTTGTTTGGGCTGTTGAGAGGAGTAAAAAACCATCAAAAATTTCAATCCTGCATGATTCTACCAAGAAATGTGATTCTTCATTCAAAACCTGATTTTTGCTATTGGGCTCTATTGAATAATGAATGTTTTGAATTTTCTCCAAAAGTAAAGTAGTTGCAAACTCATGCTTTTAGAGACTTGTTTGGGCTCATGAGAGGAGTAGAAAAACATCAAAAATTTCAGTCCTGCATGATTCTACCAAGAAATGTGTGTTCATTGAAACCGCTGGTTTTTGATAGTTTGGGCCCTATTGAATAATGAATGTTTTGAATTTTCTCCAAAAGTAAAGTAGTTGCAAACTCATCCTTTTAGAAACTTGTTTGGGCTGTTGAGAGGAGTTAAAAAACCATCAAAAATTTCAATCCTGCATGATTTTACCAAGAAATGTGCTTCTTCATTCAAAACCTGATTTTTGCTATTGGGCTCTATTGAATAGTGAATGTTTTGAATTTTCTCCAAAAGTAAAGTAGTTGCAAACTCATGCTTTTAGAAACTTGTTTGGGCTCATGAGAGGAGTAGAAAAACATCAAAAATTTCAGTCCTGCATGATTCTACCAAGAAATGTGTGTTCATTGAAACCGCTGGTTTTTGATAGTTTGGGCCCTATTGAATAATGAATGTTTTGAATTTTCTCCAAAAGTAAAGTAGTTGCAAACTCATCCTTTTAGAAACTTGTTTGGGCTGTTGAGAGGAGTAAAAAACCATCAAGAATTTCAATCCTGCATGATTTTACCAAGAAATGTGATTCTTCATTCAAAACCTGATTTTTGCTATTGGGCTCTATTGAATAATGAATGTTTTGAATTTTCTCCAAAAGTAAAGTAGTTGCAAACTCATGCTTTTAGAGACTTGTTTGGGCTTATGAGAGGAGTAGAAAAACATCAAAAATTTCAGTCCTGCATGATTCTACCAAGAAATGTGTGTTCATTGAAACCGCTGGTTTTTGATAGTTTGGGCCCTATTGAATAATGAATGTTTTGAATTTTCTCCAAAAGTAAAGTAGTTGCAAACTCATCCTTTTAGAAACTTGTTTGGGCTGTTGAGAGGAGTAAAAAACCATCAAAAATTTGAATCCTGCATGATTCTACCAAGAAATGTGATTCTTCATTCAAAACCTGATTTTTGCTATTGGGCTCTATTGAATAATGAATGTTTTGAATTTTCTCCAAAAGTAAAGTAGTTGCAAACTCATCCTTTTAGAAACTTGTTTGGGCTGTTGAGAGGAGTAAAAAACCATCAAAAATTTCAATCCTGCATGATTCTACCAAGAACTGTGATTCTTCATTCAAAACCTGATTTTTGCTATTGGGCTCTATTGAATAATGAATGTTTTGAATTTTCTCCAAAAGTAAAGTAGTTGCAAACTCATGCTTTTAGAAACTTGTTTGGGCTCATGAGAGGAGTAGAAAAACATCAAAAATTTCAGTCCTGCATGATTCTTCCAAGAAATGTGTGTTCATTGAAATCGCTGGTTTTTGATAGTTTGGGCCCTATTGAATTATGAATGTTTTGAATTTTCTCCAAAAGTAAAGTAGTTGCAAACTCATCCTTTTAGAAACTTGTTTGGGCTGTTGAGAGGAGTAAAAAACCATCAAAAATTTCAATCCTGCATGATTCTACCAAGAAATGTGATTCTTCATTCAAAACCTGATTTTTGCTATTGGGCTCTATTGAATAATGAATGTTTTGAATTTTCTCCAAAAGTAAAGTAGTTGCAAACTCATGCTTTTAGAGACTTGTTTGGGCTCATGAGAGGAGTAGAAAAACATCAAAAATTTCAGTCCTGCATGATTCTACCAAGAAATGTGTGTTCATTGAAACCGCTGGTTTTTGATAGTTTGGGCCCTATTGAATAATGAATGGTTTGAATTTTCTCCAAAAGTAAAGTAGTTGCAAACTCATCCTTTTAGAAACTTGTTTGGGCTGTTGAGAGGAGTAAAAAACCATCAAAAATTTCAATCCTGCATGATTTTACCAAGAAATGTGATTCTTCATTCAAAACCTGATTTTTGCTATTGGGCTCTATTGAATAGTGAATGTTTTGAATTTTCTCCAAAAGTAAAGTAGTTGCAAACTCATGCTTTTAGAAACTTGTTTGGGCTCATGAGAGGAGTAGAAAAACATCAAAAATTTCAGTCCTGCATGATTCTACCAAGAAATGTGTGTTCATTGAAACCGCTGGTTTTTGATAGTTTGGGCCCTATTGAATAATGAATGTTTTGAATTTTCTCCAAAAGTAAAGTAGTTGCAAACTCATCCTTTTAGAAACTTGTTTGGGCTGTTGAGAGGGGTAAAAAACCATCAAAAATTTCAATCCTGCATGATTTTACCAAGAAATGTGATTCTTCATTCAAAACCTGATTTTTGCTATTGGGCTCTATTGAATAATGAATGTTTTGAATTTTCTCCAAAAGTAAAGTAGTTGCAAACTCATGCTTTTAGAGACTTGTTTGGGCTCATGAGAGGAGTAGAAAAACATCAAAAATTTCAGTCCTGCATGATTCTACCAAGAAATGTGTGTTCATTGAAACCGCTGGTTTTTGATAGTTTGGGCCCTATTGAATAATGAATGTTTTGAATTTTCTCCAAAAGTAAAGTAGTTGCAAACTCATCCTTTTAGAAACTTGTTTGGGCTGTTGAGAGGAGTAAAAAACCATCAAAAATTTCAATCCTGCATGATTCTACCAAGAAATGTGATTCTTCATTCAAAACCTGATTTTTGCTATTGGGCTCTATTGAATAATGAATGTTTTGAATTTTCTCCAAAAGTAAAGTAGTTGCAAACTCATCCTTTTAGAAACTTGTTTGGGCTGTTGAGAGGAGTAAAAAACCATCAAAAATTTCAATCCTGCATGATTCTACCAAGAACTGTGATTCTTCATTCAAAACCTGATTTTTGCTATTGGGCTCTATTGAATAATGAATGTTTTGAATTTTCTCCAAAAGTAAAGTAGTTGCAAACTCATGCTTTTAGAAACTTGTTTGGGCTCATGAGAGGAGTAGAAAAACATCAAAAATTTCAGCCCTGCATGATTCTTCCAAGAAATGTGTGTTCATTGAAACCGCTGGTTTTTGATAGTTTGGGCCCTATTGAATAATGAATGTTTTGAATTTTCTCCAAAAGTAAAGTAGTTGCAAACTCATCCTTTTAGAAACTTGTTTGGGCTGTTGAGAGGAGTAAAAAACCATCAAAAATTTCAATCCTGCATGATTCTACCAAGAAATGTGATTCTTCATTCAAAACCTGATTTTTGCTATTGGGCTCTATTGAATAATGAATGTTTTGAATTTTCTCCAAAAGTAAAGTAGTTGCAAACTCATGCTTTTAGAGACTTGGTTGGGCTCATGAGAGGAGTAGAAAAACATCAAAAATTTCAGTCCTGCATGATTCTACCAAGAAATGTGTGTTCATTGAAACCGCTGGTTTTTGATAGTTTGTGCCCTATTGAATAATGAATGTTTTGAATTTTCTCCAAAAGTAAAGTAGTTGCAAACTCATCCTTTTAGAAACTTGTTTGGGCTGTTGAGAGGAGTAAAAAACCATCAAAAATTTCAATCCTGCATGATTCTACCAAGAAATGTGATTCTTCATTCAAAACCTGATTTTTGCTATTGGGCTCTATTGAATAATGAATGTTTTGAATTTTCTCCAAAAGTAAAGTAGTTGCAAACTCATGCTTTTAGAAACTTGTTTGGGCTCATGAGAGGAGTAGAAAAACATCAAAAATTTGAGTCCTGCATGATTCTACCAAGAAATGTGTGTTCATTCAAACCGCTGGTTTTTGATAGTTTGGGCCCTATTGAATAATGAATGTTTTGAATTTTCTCCAAAAGTAAAGCAGTTGCAAACTCATCCTTTTAGAAACTTGTTTGGGCTGTAGAGAGGAGTAAAAAACCATCAAAAATTTCAATCCTGCATGATTCTACCAAGAAATGTGATTCTTCATTCAAAACCTGATTTTTGCTATTGGGCTCTATTGAATAATGAATGTTTTGAATTTTCTCCAAAAGTAAAGTAGTTGCAAACTCATGCTTTTAGAGACTTGTTTGGGCTCATGAGAGGAGTAGAAAAACATCAAAAATTTCAGTCCTGCATGATTCTACCAAGAAATGTGTGTTCATTGAAACCGCTGGTTTTTGATAGTTTGGGCACTATTGAATAATGAATGTTTTGAATTTTCTCCAAAAGTAAAGTAGTTGCAAACTCATCCTTTTAGAAACTTGTTTGGGCTGTTGAGAGGAGTAAAAAACCATCAAAAATTTCAATCCTGCATGCTTCTACCAAGAAATGTGATTCTTCATTCAAAACCTGATTTTTGCTATTGGGCTCTATTGAATAATGAATGTTTTGAATTTTCTCCAAAAGTAAAGTAGTTGCAAACTCATGCTTTTAGAGACTTGTTTGGGCTCATGAGAGGAGTAGAAAAACATCAAAAATTTCAGTCCTGCATGATTCTACCAAGAAATGTGTGTTCATTCAAACCGCTGGTTTTTGATAGTTTGGGCCCTATTGAATAATGAATGTTTTGAATTTTCTCCAAAAGTAAAGTAGTTGCAAACTCATCCTTTTAGAAACTTGTTTGGGCTGTTGAGAGGAGTAAAAAACCATCAAAAATTTCAATCCTGCATGATTCTACCAAGAAATGTGATTCTTCATTCAAAACCTGATTTTTGCTATTGGGCTCTATTGAAAAGTGAATGTTTTGAATTTTCTCCAAAAGTAAAGTAGTTGCAAACTCATGCTTTTAGAGACTTGTTTGGGCTCATTAGAGGAGTAGAAAAACATCAAAAATTTCAGTCCTGCATGATTCTACCAAGAAATGTGTGTTCATTGAAACCGCTGGTTTTTGATAGTTTGGGCCCTATTGAATAATGAATGTTTTGAATTTTCTCCAAAAGTAAAGTAGTTGCAAACTCATCCTTTTAGAAACTTGTTTGGGCTGTTGAGAGGAGTAAAAAACCATCAAAAATTTCAATCCTGCATGATTCTACCAAGAAATGTGATTCTTCATTCAAAACCTTATTTTTGCTATTGGGTTCTATTGAATAATGAATGTTTTGAATTTTCTCCAAAAGTAAAGTAGTTGCAAACTCATGCTTTTAGAGACTTGTTTGGGCTCATGAGAGGAGTAGAAAAACATCAAAAATTTCAGTCCTGCATGATTCTACCAAGAAATGTGTGTTCATTGAAACCGCTGGTTTTTGATAGTTTGGGCCCTATTGAATAATGAATGTTTTGAATTTTCTCCAAAAGTAAAGTAGTTGCAAACTCATCCTTTTAGAAACTTGTTTGGGCTGTTGAGAGGAGTAAAAAACCATCAAAAATTTCAATCCTGCATGATTTTACCAAGAAATGTGATTCTTCATTCAAAACCTGATTTTTGCTATTGGGCTCTATTGAATAGTGAATGTTTTGAATGTTCTCCAAAAGTAAACTAGTTGCAAACTCATGCTTTTAGAAACTTGTTTGGGCTCATGAGAGGAGTAGAAAAACATCAAAAATTTCAGTACTGCATGATTCTACCAAGAAATGTGTGTTCATTGAAACCGCTGGTTTTTGATAGTTTGGGCCCTATTGAATAATGAATGTTTTGAATTTTCTCCAAAAGTAAAGTAGTTGCAAACTCATCCTTTTAGAAACTTGTTTGGGCTGTTGAGAGGAGTAAAAAACCATCAAAAATTTCAATCCTGCATGATTTTACCAAGAAATGTGATTCTTCATTCAAAACCTGATTTTTGCTATTGGGCTCTATTGAATAATGAATGTTTTGAATTTTCTCCAAAAGTAAAGTAGTTGCAAACTCATGCTTTTAGAGACTTGTTTGGGCTCATGAGAGGAGTAGAAAAACATCAAAAATTTCAGTCCTGCATGATTCTACCAAGAAATGTGTGTTCATTGAAACCGCTGGTTTTTGATAGTTTGGGCCCTATTGAATAATGAATGCTTTGAATTTTCTCCAAAAGTAAAGTAGTTGCAAACTCATCCTTTTAGAAACTTGTTTGGGCTGTTGAGAGGAGTAAAAAACCATCAAAAATTTCAATCCTGCATGATTTTACCAAGAAATGTGATTCTTCATTCAAAACCTGATTTTTGCTATTGGGCTCTATTGAATAGTGAATGTTTTGAATGTTCTCCAAAAGTAAACTAGTTGCAAACTCATGCTTTTAGAAACTTGTTTGGGCTCATGAGAGGAGTAGAAAAACATCAAAAATTTCAGTCCTGCATGATTCTACCAAGAAATGTGTGTTCATTGAAACCGCTGGTTTTTGATAGTTTGGGCCCTATTGAATAATGAATGTTTTGAATTTTCTCCAAAAGTAAAGTAGTTGCAAACTCATCCTTTTAGAAACTTGTTTGGGCTGTTGAGAGGAGTAAAAAACCATCAAAAATTTCAATCCTGCATGATTTTACCAAGAAATGTGATTCTTCATTCAAAACCTGATTTTTGCTATTGGGCTCTATTGAATAATGAATGTTTTGAATTTTCTCCAAAAGTAAAGTAGTTGCAAACTCATGCTTTTAGAGACTTGTTTGGGCTCATGAGAGGAGTAGAAAAACATCAAAAATTTCAGTCCTGCATGATTCTACCAAGAAATGTGTGTTCATTGAAACCGCTGGTTTTTGATAGTTTGGGCCCTATTGAATAATGAATGCTTTGAATTTTCTCCAAAAGTAAAGTAGTTGCAAACTCATCCTTTTAGAAACTTGTTTGGGCTGTTGAGAGGAGTAAAAAACCATCAAAAATTTCAATCCTGCATGATTCTACCAAGAAATGTGATTCTTCATTCAAAACCTGATTTTTGCTATTGGGCTCTATTGAATAATGAATGTTTTGAATTTTCTCCAAAAGTAAAGTAGTTGCAAACTCATCCTTTTAGAAACTTGTTTGGGCTGTTGAGAGGAGTAAAAAACCATCAAAAATTTCAATCCTGCATGATTCTACCAAGAAATGTGATTCTTCATTCAAAACCTGATTTTTGCTATTGGGCTCTATTGAATAATGAATGTTTTGAATTTTCTCCAAAAGTAAAGTAGTTGCAAACTCATGCTTTTAGAAACTTGTTTGGGCTCATGAGAGGAGTAGAAAAACATCAAAAATTTCAGTCCTGCATGATTCTTCCAAGAAATGTGTGTTCATTGAAACCGCTGTTTTTTGATAGTTTGGGCCCTATTGAATAATGAATGTTTTGAATTTTCTCCAAAAGTAAAGTAGTTGCAAACTCATCCTTTTAGAAACTTGTTTGGGCTGTTGAGAGGAGTAAAAAACCATCAAAAATTTCAATCCTGCATGATTCTACCAAGAAATGTGATTCTTCATTCAAAACCTGATTTTTGCTATTGGGCTCTGTTGAATAATGAATGTTTTGAATTTTCTCCAAAAGTAAAGTAGTTGCAAACTCATGCTTTTAGAGACTTGTTTGGGCTCATGAGAGGAGTAGAAAAACATCAAAAATTTCAGTCCTGCATGATTCTACCAAGAAATGTGTGTTCATTGAAACCGCTGGTTTTTGATAGTTTGGGCCCTATTGAATAATGAATGTTTTGAATTTTCTCCAAAAGTAAAGTAGTTGCAAACTCATCCTTTTAGAAACTTGTTTGGGCTGTTGAGAGGAGTAAAAAACCATCAAAAATTTCAATCCTGCATGATTCTACCAAGAAATGTGATTCTTCATTCAAAACCTGATTTTTGCTATTGGGCTCTATTGAATAATGAATGTTTTGAATTTTCTCCAAAAGTAAAGTAGTTGCAAACTCATGCTTTTAGAAACTTGTTTGGGCTCATGAGAGGAGTAGAAAAACATCAAAAATTTGAGTCCTGCATGATTCTACCAAGAAATGTGTGTTCATTCAAACCGCTGGTTTTTGATAGTTTGGGCCCTATTGAATAATGAATGTTTTGAATTTTCTCCAAAAGTAAAGCAGTTGCAAACTCATCCTTTTAGAAACTTGTTTGGGCTGTAGAGAGGAGTAAAAAACCATCAAAAATTTCAATCCTGCATGATTCTACCAAGAAATGTGATTCTTCATTCAAAACCTGATTTTTGCTATTGGGCTCTATTGAATAATGAATGTTTTGAATTTTCTCCAAAAGTAAAGTAGTTGCAAACTCATGCTTTTAGAGACTTGTTTGGGCTCATGAGAGGAGTAGAAAAACATCAAAAATTTCAGTCCTGCATGATTCTACCAAGAAATGTGTGTTCATTGAAACCGCTGGTTTTTGATAGTTTGGGCACTATTGAATAATGAATGTTTTGAATTTTCTCCAAAAGTAAAGTAGTTGCAAACTCATCCTTTTAGAAACTTGTTTGGGCTGTTGAGAGGAGTAAAAAACCATCAAAAATTTCAATCCTGCATGCTTCTACCAAGAAATGTGATTCTTCATTCAAAACCTGATTTTTGCTATTGGGCTCTATTGAATAATGAATGTTTTGAATTTTCTCCAAAAGTAAAGTAGTTGCAAACTCATGCTTTTAGAGACTTGTTTGGGCTCATGAGAGGAGTAGAAAAACATCAAAAATTTCAGTCCTGCATGATTCTACCAAGAAATGTGTGTTCATTCAAACCGCTGGTTTTTGATAGTTTGGGCCCTATTGAATAATGAATGTTTTGAATTTTCTCCAAAAGTAAAGTAGTTGCAAACTCATCCTTTTAGAAACTTGTTTGGGCTGTTGAGAGGAGTAAAAAACCATCAAAAATTTCAATCCTGCATGATTCTACCAAGAAATGTGATTCTTCATTCAAAACCTGATTTTTGCTATTGGGCTCTATTGAAAAGTGAATGTTTTGAATTTTCTCCAAAAGTAAAGTAGTTGCAAACTCATGCTTTTAGAGACTTGTTTGGGCTCATTAGAGGAGTAGAAAAACATCAAAAATTTCAGTCCTGCATGATTCTACCAAGAAATGTGTGTTCATTGAAACCGCTGGTTTTTGATAGTTTGGGCCCTATTGAATAATGAATGTTTTGAATTTTCTCCAAAAGTAAAGTAGTTGCAAACTCATCCTTTTAGAAACTTGTTTGGGCTGTTGAGAGGAGTAAAAAACCATCAAAAATTTCAATCCTGCATGATTCTACCAAGAAATGTGATTCTTCATTCAAAACCTTATTTTTGCTATTGGGTTCTATTGAATAATGAATGTTTTGAATTTTCTCCAAAAGTAAAGTAGTTGCAAACTCATGCTTTTAGAGACTTGTTTGGGCTCATGAGAGGAGTAGAAAAACATCAAAAATTTCAGTCCTGCATGATTCTACCAAGAAATGTGTGTTCATTGAAACCGCTGGTTTTTGATAGTTTGGGCCCTATTGAATAATGAATGTTTTGAATTTTCTCCAAAAGTAAAGTAGTTGCAAACTCATCCTTTTAGAAACTTGTTTGGGCTGTTGAGAGGAGTAAAAAACCATCAAAAATTTCAATCCTGCATGATTTTACCAAGAAATGTGATTCTTCATTCAAAACCTGATTTTTGCTATTGGGCTCTATTGAATAGTGAATGTTTTGAATGTTCTCCAAAAGTAAACTAGTTGCAAACTCATGCTTTTAGAAACTTGTTTGGGCTCATGAGAGGAGTAGAAAAACATCAAAAATTTCAGTACTGCATGATTCTACCAAGAAATGTGTGTTCATTGAAACCGCTGGTTTTTGATAGTTTGGGCCCTATTGAATAATGAATGTTTTGAATTTTCTCCAAAAGTAAAGTAGTTGCAAACTCATCCTTTTAGAAACTTGTTTGGGCTGTTGAGAGGAGTAAAAAACCATCAAAAATTTCAATCCTGCATGATTTTACCAAGAAATGTGATTCTTCATTCAAAACCTGATTTTTGCTATTGGGCTCTATTGAATAATGAATGTTTTGAATTTTCTCCAAAAGTAAAGTAGTTGCAAACTCATGCTTTTAGAGACTTGTTTGGGCTCATGAGAGGAGTAGAAAAACATCAAAAATTTCAGTCCTGCATGATTCTACCAAGAAATGTGTGTTCATTGAAACCGCTGGTTTTTGATAGTTTGGGCCCTATTGAATAATGAATGCTTTGAATTTTCTCCAAAAGTAAAGTAGTTGCAAACTCATCCTTTTAGAAACTTGTTTGGGCTGTTGAGAGGAGTTAAAAACCATCAAAAATTTCAATCCTGCATGATTTTACCAAGAAATGTGATTCTTCATTCAAAACCTGATTTTTGCTATTGGGCTCTATTGAATAGTGAATGTTTTGAATGTTCTCCAAAAGTAAACTAGTTGCAAACTCATGCTTTTAGAAACTTGTTTGGGCTCATGAGAGGAGTAGAAAAACATCAAAAATTTCAGTCCTGCATGATTCTACCAAGAAATGTGTGTTCATTGAAACCGCTGGTTTTTGATAGTTTGGGCCCTATTGAATAATGAATGTTTTGAATTTTCTCCAAAAGTAAAGTAGTTGCAAACTCATCCTTTTAGAAACTTGTTTGGGCTGTTGAGAGGAGTAAAAAACCATCAAAAATTTCAATCCTGCATGATTTTACCAAGAAATGTGATTCTTCATTCAAAACCTGATTTTTGCTATTGGGCTCTATTGAATAATGAATGTTTTGAATTTTCTCCAAAAGTAAAGTAGTTGCAAACTCATGCTTTTAGAGACTTGTTTGGGCTCATGAGAGGAGTAGAAAAACATCAAAAATTTCAGTCCTGCATGATTCTACCAAGAAATGTGTGTTCATTGAAACCGCTGGTTTTTGATAGTTTGGGCCCTATTGAATAATGAATGCTTTGAATTTTCTCCAAAAGTAAAGTAGTTGCAAACTCATCCTTTTAGAAACTTGTTTGGGCTGTTGAGAGGAGTAAAAAACCATCAAAAATTTCAATCCTGCATGATTCTACCAAGAAATGTGATTCTTCATTCAAAACCTGATTTTTGCTATTGGGCTCTATTGAATAATGAATGTTTTGAATTTTCTCCAAAAGTAAAGTAGTTGCAAACTCATCCTTTTAGAAACTTGTTTGGGCTGTTGAGAGGAGTAAAAAACCATCAAAAATTTCAATCCTGCATGATTCTACCAAGAAATGTGATTCTTCATTCAAAACCTGATTTTTGCTATTGGGCTCTATTGAATAATGAATGTTTTGAATTTTCTCCAAAAGTAAAGTAGTTGCAAACTCATGCTTTTAGAAACTTGTTTGGGCTCATGAGAGGAGTAGAAAAACATCAAAAATTTCAGTCCTGCATGATTCTTCCAAGAAATGTGTGTTCATTGAAACCGCTGTTTTTTGATAGTTTGGGCCCTATTGAATAATGAATGTTTTGAATTTTCTCCAAAAGTAAAGTAGTTGCAAACTCATCCTTTTAGAAACTTGTTTGGGCTGTTGAGAGGAGTAAAAAACCATCAAAAATTTCAATCCTGCATGATTCTACCAAGAAATGTGATTCTTCATTCAAAACCTGATTTTTGCTATTGGGCTCTGTTGAATAATGAATGTTTTGAATTTTCTCCAAAAGTAAAGTAGTTGCAAACTCATGCTTTTAGAGACTTGTTTGGGCTCATGAGAGGAGTAGAAAAACATCAAAAATTTCAGTCCTGCATGATTCTACCAAGAAATGTGTGTTCATTGAAACCGCTGGTTTTTGATAGTTTGGGCCCTATTGAATAATGAATGTTTTGAATTTTCTCCAAAAGTAAAGTAGTTGCAAACTCATCCTTTTAGAAACTTGTTTGGGCTGTTGAGAGGAGTAAAAAACCATCAAAAATTTCAATCCTGCATGATTCTACCAAGAAATGTGATTCTTCATTCAAAACCTGATTTTTGCTATTGGGCTCTATTGAATAATGAATGTTTTGAATTTTCTCCAAAAGTAAAGTAGTTGCAAACTCATGCTTTTAGAGACTTGTTTGGGCTCATGAGAGGAGTAGAAAAACATCAAAAATTTCAGTCCTGCATGATTCTACCAAGAAATGTGTGTTCATTGAAACCGCTGGTTTTTGATAGTTTGGGCACTATTGAATAATGAATGTTTTGAATTTTCTCCAAAAGTAAAGTAGTTGCAAACTCATCCTTTTAGAAACTTGTTTGGGCTGTTGAGAGGAGTAAAAAAAACCATCAAAAATTTCAATCCTGCATGCTTCTACCAAGAAATGTGATTCTTCATTCAAAACCTGATTTTTGCTATTGGGCTCTATTGAATAATGAATGTTTTGAATTTTCTCCAAAAGTAAAGTAGTTGCAAACTCATGCTTTTAGAGACTTGTTTGGGCTCATGAAAGGAGTAGAAAAACATCAAAAATTTCAGTCCTGCATGATTCTACCAAGAAATGTGTGTTCATTCAAACCGCTGGTTTTTGATAGTTTGGGCCCTATTGAATAATGAATGTTTTGAATTTTCTCCAAAAGTAAAGTAGTTGCAAACTCATCCTTTTAGAAACTTGTTTGGGCTGTTGAGAGGAGTAAAAAACCATCAAAAATTTCAATCCTGCATGATTCTACCAAGAAATGTGATTCTTCATTCAAAACCTGATTTTTGCTATTGGGCTCTATTGAAAAGTGAATGTTTTGAATTTTCTCCAAAAGTAAAGTAGTTGCAAACTCATGCTTTTAGAGACTTGTTTGGGCTCATGAGAGGAGTAGAAAAACATCAAAAATTTCAGTCCTGCATGATTCTACCAAGAAATGTGTGTTCATTGAAACCGCTGGTTTTTGATAGTTTGGGCCCTATTGAATAATGAATGTTTTGAATTTTCTCCAAAAGTAAAGTAGTTGCAAACTCATCCTTTTAGAAACTTGTTTGGGCTGTTGAGAGGAGTAAAAAACCATCAAAAATTTCAATCCTGCATGATTCTACCAAGAAATGTGATTCTTCATTCAAAACCTGATTTTTGCTATTGGGCTCTATTGAATAATGAATGTTTTGAATTTTCTCCAAAAGTAAAGTAGTTGCAAACTCATGCTTTTAGAGAATTGTTTGGGCTCATGAGAGGAGTAGAAAAACATCAAAAATTTCAGTCCTGCATGATTCTACCAAGAAATGTGTGTTCATTGAAACCGCTGGTTTTTGATAGTTTGGGCCCTATTGAATAATGAATGTTTTGAATTTTCTCCAAAAGTAAAGTAGTTGCAAACTCATCCTTTTAGAAACTTGTTTGGGCTGTTGAGAGGAGTAAAAAACCATCAAAAATTTCAATCCTGCATGATTTTACCAAGAAATGTGATTCTTCATTCAAAACCTGATTTTTGCTATTGGGCTCTATTGAATAGTGAATGTTTTGAATGTTCTCCAAAAGTAAACTAGTTGCAAACTCATGCTTTTAGAAACTTGTTTGGGCTCATGAGAGGAGTAGAAAAACATCAAAAATTTCAGTCCTGCATGATTCTACCAAGAAATGTGTGTTCATTGAAACCGCTGGTTTTTGATAGTTTGGGCCCTATTGAATAATGAATGTTTTGAATTTTCTCCAAAAGTAAAGTAGTTGCAAACTCATCCTTTTAGAAACTTGTTTGGGCTGTTGAGAGGAGTAAAAAACCATCAAAAATTTCAATCCTGCATGATTTTACCAAGAAATGTGATTCTTCATTCAAAACCTGATTTTTGCTATTGGGCTCTATTGAATAATGAATGTTTTGAATTTTCTCCAAAAGTAAAGTAGTTGCAAACTCATGCTTTTAGAGACTTGTTTGGGCTCATGAGAGGAGTAGAAAAACATCAAAAATTTCAGTCCTGCATGATTCTACCAAGAAATGTGTGTTCATTGAAACCGCTGGTTTTTGATAGTTTGGGCCCTATTGAATAATGAATGTTTTGAATTTTCTCCAAAAGTAAAGTAGTTGCAAACTCATCCTTTTAGAAACTTGTTTGGGCTGTTGAGAGGAGTAAAAAACCATCAAAAATTTCAATCCTGCATGATTCTACCAAGAAATGTGATTCTTCATTCAAAACCTGATTTTTGCTATTGGGCTCTATTGAATAATGAATGTTTTGAATTTTCTCCAAAAGTAAAGTAGTTGCAAACTCATGCTTTTAGAGACTTGTTTGGGCTCATGAGAGGAGTAGAAAAACATCAAAAATTTCAGTCCTGCATGATTCTACCAAGAAATGTGTGTTCATTGAAACCGCTGGTTTTTGATAGTTTGGGCCCTATTGAATAATGAATGTTTTGAATTTTCTCCAAAAGTAAAGTAGTTGCAAACTCATCCTTTTAGAAACTTGTTTGGGCTGTTGAGAGGAGTAAAAAACCATCAAAAATTTCAATCCTGCATGATTTTACCAAGAAATGTGATTCTTCATTCAAAACCTGATTTTTGCTATTGGGCTCTATTGAATAGTGAATGTTTTGAATGTTCTCCAAAAGTAAACTAGTTGCAAACTCATGCTTTTAGAAACTTGTTTGGGCTCATGAGAGGAGTAGAAAAACATCAAAAATTTCAGTACTGCATGATTCTACCAAGAAATGTGTGTTCATTGAAACCGCTGGTTTTTGATAGTTTGGGCCCTATTGAATAATGAATGTTTTGAATTTTCTCCAAAAGTAAAGTAGTTGCAAACTCATCCTTTTAGAAACTTGTTTGGGCTGTTGAGAGGAGTAAAAAACCATCAAAAATTTCAATCCTGCATGATTTTACCAAGAAATGTGATTCTTCATTCAAAACCTGATTTTTGCTATTGGGCTCTATTGAATAATGAATGTTTTGAATTTTCTCCAAAAGTAAAGTAGTTGCAAACTCATGCTTTTAGAGACTTGTTTGGGCTCATGAGAGGAGTAGAAAAACATCAAAAATTTCAGTCCTGCATGATTCTACCAAGAAATGTGTGTTCATTGAAACCGCTGGTTTTTGATAGTTTGGGCCCTATTGAATAATGAATGCTTTGAATTTTCTCCAAAAGTAAAGTAGTTGCAAACTCATCCTTTTAGAAACTTGTTTGGGCTGTTGAGAGGAGTAAAAAACCATCAAAAATTTCAATCCTGCATGATTTTACCAAGAAATGTGATTCTTCATTCAAAACCTGATTTTTGCTATTGGGCTCTATTGAATAGTGAATGTTTTGAATGTTCTCCAAAAGTAAACTAGTTGCAAACTCATGCTTTTAGAAACTTGTTTGGGCTCATGAGAGGAGTAGAAAAACATCAAAAATTTCAGTCCTGCATGATTCTACCAAGAAATGTGTGTTCATTGAAACCGCTGGTTTTTGATAGTTTGGGCCCTATTGAATAATGAATGTTTTGAATTTTCTCCAAAAGTAAAGTAGTTGCAAACTCATCCTTTTAGAAACTTGTTTGGGCTGTTGAGAGGAGTAAAAAACCATCAAAAATTTCAATCCTGCATGATTTTACCAAGAAATGTGATTCTTCATTCAAAACCTGATTTTTGCTATTGGGCTCTATTGAATAATGAATGTTTTGAATTTTCTCCAAAAGTAAAGTAGTTGCAAACTCATGCTTTTAGAGACTTGTTTGGGCTCATGAGAGGAGTAGAAAAACATCAAAAATTTCAGTCCTGCATGATTCTACCAAGAAATGTGTGTTCATTGAAACCGCTGGTTTTTGATAGTTTGGGCCCTATTGAATAATGAATGTTTTGAATTTTCTCCAAAAGTAAAGTAGTTGCAAACTCATCCTTTTAGAAACTTGTTTGGGCTGTTGAGAGGAGTAAAAAACCATCAAAAATTTCAATCCTGCATGATTTTACCAAGAAATGTGATTCTTCATTCAAAACCTGATTTTTGCTATTGGGCTCTATTGAATAGTGAATGTTTTGAATGTTCTCCAAAAGTAAACTAGTTGCAAACTCATGCTTTTAGAAACTTGTTTGGGCTCATGAGAGGAGTAGAAAAACATCAAAAATTTCAGTACTGCATGATTCTACCAAGAAATGTGTGTTCATTGAAACCGCTGGTTTTTGATAGTTTGGGCCCTATTGAATAATGAATGTTTTGAATTTTCTCCAAAAGTAAAGTAGTTGCAAACTCATCCTTTTAGAAACTTGTTTGGGCTGTTGAGAGGAGTAAAAAACCATCAAAAATTTCAATCCTGCATGATTTTACCAAGAAATGTGATTCTTCATTCAAAACCTGATTTTTGCTATTGGGCTCTATTGAATAATGAATGTTTTGAATTTTCTCCAAAAGTAAAGTAGTTGCAAACTCATGCTTTTAGAGACTTGTTTGGGCTCATGAGAGGAGTAGAAAAACATCAAAAATTTCAGTCCTGCATGATTCTACCAAGAAATGTGTGTTCATTGAAACCGCTGGTTTTTGATAGTTTGGGCCCTATTGAATAATGAATGCTTTGAATTTTCTCCAAAAGTAAAGTAGTTGCAAACTCATCCTTTTAGAAACTTGTTTGGGCTGTTGAGAGGAGTAAAAAACCATCAAAAATTTCAATCCTGCATGATTTTACCAAGAAATGTGATTCTTCATTCAAAACCTGATTTTTGCTATTGGGCTCTATTGAATAGTGAATGTTTTGAATGTTCTCCAAAAGTAAACTAGTTGCAAACTCATGCTTTTAGAAACTTGTTTGGGCTCATGAGAGGAGTAGAAAAACATCAAAAATTTCAGTCCTGCATGATTCTACCAAGAAATGTGTGTTCATTGAAACCGCTGGTTTTTGATAGTTTGGGCCCTATTGAATAATGAATGTTTTGAATTTTCTCCAAAAGTAAAGTAGTTGCAAACTCATCCTTTTAGAAACTTGTTTGGGCTGTTGAGAGGAGTAAAAAACCATCAAAAATTTCAATCCTGCATGATTTTACCAAGAAATGTGATTCTTCATTCAAAACCTGATTTTTGCTATTGGGCTCTATTGAATAATGAATGTTTTGAATTTTCTCCAAAAGTAAAGTAGTTGCAAACTCATGCTTTTAGAGACTTGTTTGGGCTCATGAGAGGAGTAGAAAAACATCAAAAATTTCAGTCCTGCATGATTCTACCAAGAAATGTGTGTTCATTGAAACCGCTGGTTTTTGATAGTTTGGGCCCTATTGAATAATGAATGCTTTGAATTTTCTCCAAAAGTAAAGTAGTTGCAAACTCATCCTTTTAGAAACTTGTTTGGGCTGTTGAGAGGAGTAAAAAACCATCAAAAATTTCAATCCTGCATGATTCTACCAAGAAATGTGATTCTTCATTCAAAACCTGATTTTTGCTATTGGGCTCTATTGAATAATGAATGTTTTGAATTTTCTCCAAAAGTAAAGTAGTTGCAAACTCATCCTTTTAGAAACTTGTTTGGGCTGTTGAGAGGAGTAAAAAACCATCAAAAATTTCAATCCTGCATGATTCTACCAAGAAATGTGATTCTTCATTCAAAACCTGATTTTTGCTATTGGGCTCTATTGAATAATGAATGTTTTGAATTTTCTCCAAAAGTAAAGTAGTTGCAAACTCATGCTTTTAGAAACTTGTTTGGGCTCATGAGAGGAGTAGAAAAACATCAAAAATTTCAGTCCTGCATGATTCTTCCAAGAAATGTGTGTTCATTGAAACCGCTGTTTTTTGATAGTTTGGGCCCTATTGAATAATGAATGTTTTGAATTTTCTCCAAAAGTAAAGTAGTTGCAAACTCATCCTTTTAGAAACTTGTTTGGGCTGTTGAGAGGAGTAAAAAACCATCAAAAATTTCAATCCTGCATGATTCTACCAAGAAATGTGATTCTTCATTCAAAACCTGATTTTTGCTATTGGGCTCTGTTGAATAATGAATGTTTTGAATTTTCTCCAAAAGTAAAGTAGTTGCAAACTCATGCTTTTAGAGACTTGTTTGGGCTCATGAGAGGAGTAGAAAAACATCAAAAATTTCAGTCCTGCATGATTCTACCAAGAAATGTGTGTTCATTGAAACCGCTGGTTTTTGATAGTTTGGGCCCTATTGAATAATGAATGTTTTGAATTTTCTCCAAAAGTAAAGTAGTTGCAAACTCATCCTTTTAGAAACTTGTTTGGGCTGTTGAGAGGAGTAAAAAACCATCAAAAATTTCAATCCTGCATGATTCTACCAAGAAATGTGATTCTTCATTCAAAACCTGATTTTTGCTATTGGGCTCTATTGAATAATGAATGTTTTGAATTTTCTCCAAAAGTAAAGTAGTTGCAAACTCATGCTTTTAGAGACTTGTTTGGGCTCATGAGAGGAGTAGAAAAACATCAAAAATTTCAGTCCTGCATGATTCTACCAAGAAATGTGTGTTCATTGAAACCGCTGGTTTTTGATAGTTTGGGCACTATTGAATAATGAATGTTTTGAATTTTCTCCAAAAGTAAAGTAGTTGCAAACTCATCCTTTTAGAAACTTGTTTGGGCTGTTGAGAGGAGTAAAAAAAACCATCAAAAATTTCAATCCTGCATGCTTCTACCAAGAAATGTGATTGTTCATTCAAAACCTGATTTTTGCTATTGGGCTCTATTGAATAATGAATGTTTTGAATTTTCTCCAAAAGTAAAGTAGTTGCAAACTCATGCTTTTAGAGACTTGTTTGGGCTCATGAAAGGAGTAGAAAAACATCAAAAATTTCAGTCCTGCATGATTCTACCAAGAAATGTGTGTTCATTCAAACCGCTGGTTTTTGATAGTTTGGGCCCTATTGAATAATGAATGTTTTGAATTTTCTCCAAAAGTAAAGTAGTTGCAAACTCATCCTTTTAGAAACTTGTTTGGGCTGTTGAGAGGAGTAAAAAACCATCAAAAATTTCAATCCTGCATGATTCTACCAAGAAATGTGATTCTTCATTCAAAACCTGATTTTTGCTATTGGGCTCTATTGAAAAGTGAATGTTTTGAATTTTCTCCAAAAGTAAAGTAGTTGCAAACTCATGCTTTTAGAGACTTGTTTGGGCTCATGAGAGGAGTAGAAAAACATCAAAAATTTCAGTCCTGCATGATTCTACCAAGAAATGTGTGTTCATTGAAACCGCTGGTTTTTGATAGTTTGGGCCCTATTGAATAATGAATGTTTTGAATTTTCTCCAAAAGTAAAGTAGTTGCAAACTCATCCTTTTAGAAACTTGTTTGGGCTGTTGAGAGGAGTAAAAAACCATCAAAAATTTCAATCCTGCATGATTCTACCAAGAAATGTGATTCTTCATTCAAAACCTGATTTTTGCTATTGGGCTCTATTGAATAATGAATGTTTTGAATTTTCTCCAAAAGTAAAGTAGTTGCAAACTCATGCTTTTAGAGAATTGTTTGGGCTCATGAGAGGAGTAGAAAAACATCAAAAATTTCAGTCCTGCATGATTCTACCAAGAAATGTGTGTTCATTGAAACCGCTGGTTTTTGATAGTTTGGGCCCTATTGAATAATGAATGTTTTGAATTTTCTCCAAAAGTAAAGTAGTTGCAAACTCATCCTTTTAGAAACTTGTTTGGGCTGTTGAGAGGAGTAAAAAACCATCAAAAATTTCAATCCTGCATGATTTTACCAAGAAATGTGATTCTTCATTCAAAACCTGATTTTTGCTATTGGGCTCTATTGAATAGTGAATGTTTTGAATGTTCTCCAAAAGTAAACTAGTTGCAAACTCATGCTTTTAGAAACTTGTTTGGTCTCATGAGAGGAGTAGAAAAACATCAAAAATTTCAGTCCTGCATGATTCTACCAAGAAATGTGTGTTCATTGAAACCGCTGGTTTTTGATAGTTTGGGCCCTATTGAATAATGAATGTTTTGAATTTTCTCCAAAAGTAAAGTAGTTGCAAACTCATCCTTTTAGAAACTTGTTTGGGCTGTTGAGAGGAGTAAAAAACCATCAAAAATTTCAATCCTGCATGATTTTACCAAGAAATGTGATTCTTCATTCAAAACCTGATTTTTGCTATTGGGCTCTATTGAATAATGAATGTTTTGAATTTTCTCCAAAAGTAAAGTAGTTGCAAACTCATGCTTTTAGAGACTTGTTTGGGCTCATGAGAGGAGTAGAAAAACATCAAAAATTTCAGTCCTGCATGATTCTACCAAGAAATGTGTGTTCATTGAAACCGCTGGTTTTTGATAGTTTGGGCCCTATTGAATAATGAATGCTTTGAATTTTCTCCAAAAGTAAAGTAGTTGCAAACTCATCCTTTTAGAAACTTGTTTGGGCTGTTGAGAGGAGTAAAAAACCATCAAAAATTTCAATCCTGCATGATTTTACCAAGAAATGTGATTCTTCATTCAAAACCTGATTTTTGCTATTGGGCTCTATTGAATAGTGAATGTTTTGAATGTTCTCCAAAAGTAAACTAGTTGCAAACTCATGCTTTTAGAAACTTGTTTGGGCTCATGAGAGGAGTAGAAAAACATCAAAAATTTCAGTCCTGCATGATTCTACCAAGAAATGTGTGTTCATTGAAACCGCTGGTTTTTGATAGTTTGGGCCCTATTGAATAATGAATGTTTTGAATTTTCTCCAAAAGTAAAGTAGTTGCAAACTCATCCTTTTAGAAACTTGTTTGGGCTGTTGAGAGGAGTAAAAAACCATCAAAAATTTCAATCCTGCATGATTTTACCAAGAAATGTGATTCTTCATTCAAAACCTGATTTTTGCTATTGGGCTCTATTGAATAATGAATGTTTTGAATTTTCTCCAAAAGTAAAGTAGTTGCAAACTCATGCTTTTAGAGACTTGTTTGGGCTCATGAGAGGAGTAGAAAAACATCAAAAATTTCAGTCCTGCATGATTCTACCAAGAAATGTGTGTTCATTGAAACCGCTGGTTTTTGATAGTTTGGGCCCTATTGAATAATGAATGCTTTGAATTTTCTCCAAAAGTAAAGTAGTTGCAAACTCATCCTTTTAGAAACTTGTTTGGGCTGTTGAGAGGAGTAAAAAACCATCAAAAATTTCAATCCTGCATGATTCTACCAAGAAATGTGATTCTTCATTCAAAACCTGATTTTTGCTATTGGGCTCTATTGAATAATGAATGTTTTGAATTTTCTCCAAAAGTAAAGTAGTTGCAAACTCATCCTTTTAGAAACTTGTTTGGGCTGTTGAGAGGAGTAAAAAACCATCAAAAATTTCAATCCTGCATGATTCTACCAAGAAATGTGATTCTTCATTCAAAACCTGATTTTTGCTATTGGGCTCTATTGAATAATGAATGTTTTGAATTTTCTCCAAAAGTAAAGTAGTTGCAAACTCATGCTTTTAGAAACTTGTTTGGGCTCATGAGAGGAGTAGAAAAACATCAAAAATTTCAGTCCTGCATGATTCTTCCAAGAAATGTGTGTTCATTGAAACCGCTGTTTTTTGATAGTTTGGGCCCTATTGAATAATGAATGTTTTGAATTTTCTCCAAAAGTAAAGTAGTTGCAAACTCATCCTTTTAGAAACTTGTTTGGGCTGTTGAGAGGAGTAAAAAACCATCAAAAATTTCAATCCTGCATGATTCTACCAAGAAATGTGATTCTTCATTCAAAACCTGATTTTTGCTATTGGGCTCTATTGAATAATGAATGTTTTGAATTTTCTCCAAAAGTAAAGTAGTTGCAAACTCATGCTTTTAGAGACTTGTTTGGGCTCATGAGAGGAGTAGAAAAACATCAAAAATTTCAGTCCTGCATGATTCTACCAAGAAATGTGTGTTCATTGAAACCGCTGGTTTTTGATAGTTTGGGCCCTATTGAATAATGAATGTTTTGAATTTTCTCCAAAAGTAAAGTAGTTGCAAACTCATCCTTTTAGAAACTTGTTTGGGCTGTTGAGAGGAGTAAAAAACCATCAAAAATTTCAATCCTGCATGATTCTACCAAGAAATGTGATTCTTCATTCAAAACCTGATTTTTGCTATTGGGCTCTATTGAATAATGAATGTTTTGAATTTTCTCCAAAAGTAAAGTAGTTGCAAACTCATGCTTTTAGAGACTTGTTTGGGCTCATGAGAGGAGTAGAAAAATATCAAAAATTTCAGTCCTGCATGATTCTACCAAGAAATGTGTGTTCATTGAAACCGCTGGTTTTTGATAGTTTGGGCCCTATTGAATAATGAATGTTTTGAATTTTCTCCAAAAGTAAAGTAGTTGCAAACTCATCCTTTTAGAAACTTGTTTGGGCTGTTGAGAGGAGTAAAAAACCATCAAAAATTTCAATCCTGCATGATTTTACCAAGAAATGTGATTCTTCATTCAAAACCTGATTTTTGCTATTGGGCTCTATTGAATAATGAATGTTTTGAATTTTCTCCAAAAGTAAAGTAGTTGCAAACTCATGCTTTTAGAGACTTGTTTGGGCTCATGAGAGGAGTAGAAAAACATCAAAAACTTCAGTCCTGCATGATTCTACCAAGAAATGTGTGTTCATTGAAACCGCTGGTTTTTGATAGTTTGGGCCCTATTGAATAATGAATGTTTTGAATTTTCTCCAAAAGTAAAGTAGTTGCAAACTCATCCTTTTAGAAACTTGATTGGGCTGTTGAGAGGAGTAAAAAACCATCAAAAATTTCAATCCTGCATGATTCTACCAAGAAATGTGATTCTTCATTCAAAACCTGATTTTTGCTATTGGGCTCTATTGAATAATGAATGTTTTGAATTTTCTCCAAAAGTAAAGTAGTTGCAAACTCATGCTTTTAGAGACTTGTTTGGGCTCATGAGAGGAGTAGAAAAACATCAAAAATTTCAGTCCTGCATGATTCTACCAAGAAATGTGTGTTCATTCAAACCGCTGGTTTTTGATAGTTTGGGCCCTATTGAATAATGAATGTTTTGAATTTTCTCCAAAAGTAAAGCAGTTGCAAACATTCTTTTAGAAACTTGTTTGGGCTGTTGAGAGGAGTAAAAAACCATCAAAAATTTCAATCCTGCATGATTCTACCAAGAAATGTGATTCTTCATTTAAAACCTGATTTTTGCTATTGGGCTCTATTGAATAATGAATGTTTTGAATTTTCTCCAAAAGTAAAGTAGTTGCAAACTCATGCTTTTAGAGACTTGTTTGGGCTCATGAGAGGAGTAGAAAAACATCAAAAATTTCAGTCCTGCATGATTCTACCAAGAAATGTGTGTTCATTGAAACCGCTGGTTTTTGATAGTTTGGGCCCTATTGAATAATGAATGTTTTGAATTTTCTCCAAAAGTAAAGTAGTTGCAAACTCATCCTTTTAGAAACTTGTTTGGGCTGTTGAGAGGAGTAAAAAACCATCAAAAATTTCAATCCTGCATGATTTTACCAAGAAATGTGATTCTTCATTCAAAACCTGATTTTTGCTATTGGGCTCTATTGAATAATGAATGTTTTGAATTTTCTCCAAAAGTAAAGCAGTTGCAAACTCATCCTTTTAGAAACTTGTTTGGGCTGTAGAGAGGAGTAAAAAACCATCAAAAATTTCAATCCTGCATGATTCTACCAAGAAATGTGATTCTTCATTCAAAACCTGATTTTTGCTATTGGGCTCTATTGAATAATGAATGTTTTGAATTTTCTCCAAAAGTAAAGTAGTTGCAAACTCATGCTTTTAGAGACTTGTTTGGGCTCATGAGAGGAGTAGAAAAACATCAAAAACTTCAGTCCTGCATGATTCTACCAAGAAATGTGTGTTCATTGAAACCGCTGGTTTTTGATAGTTTGGGCCCTATTGAATAATGAATGTTTTGAATTTTCTCCAAAAGTAAAGTAGTTGCAAACTCATACTTTTAGAAACTTGTTAGGGCTGTTGAGAGGAGTAAAAAACCATCAAAAATTTCAATCCTGCATGATTCTACCAAGAAATGTGATTCTTCATTCAAAACCTGATTTTTGCTATTGGGCTCTATTGAATAATGAATGTTTTGAATTTTCTCCAAAAGTAAAGTAGTTGCAAACTCATGCTTTTAGAGACTTGTTTGGGCTCATGAGAGGAGTAGAAAAACATCAAAAATTTCAGTCCTGCATGATTCTACCAAGAAATGTGTGTTCATTCAAACCGCTGGTTTTTGATAGTTTGGGCCCTATTGAATAATGAATGTTTTGAATTTTCTCCAAAAGTAAAGCAGTTGCAAACTCATTCTTTTAGAAACTTGTTTGGGCTGTTGAGAGGAGTAAAAAACCATCAAAAATTTCAATCCTGCATGATTCTACCAAGAAATGTGATTCTTCATTTAAAACCTGATTTTTGCTATTGGGCTCTATTGAATAATGAATGTTTTGAATTTTCTCCAAAAGTAAAGTAGTTGCAAACTCATGCTTTTAGAGACTTGTTTGGGCTCATGAGAGGAGTAGAAAAACATCAAAAATTTCAGTCCTGCATGATTCTACCAAGAAATGTGTGTTCATTGAAACCGCTGGTTTTTGATAGTTTGGGCCCTATTGAATAATGAATGTTTTGAATTTTCTCCAAAAGTAAAGTAGTTGCAAACTCATCCTTTTAGAAACTTGTTTGGGCTGTTGAGAGGAGTAAAAAACCATCAAAAATTTCAATCCTGCATGATTCTACCAAGAAATGTGATTCTTCATTCAAAACGCTGGTTTTTGCTATTGGGCTCTATTGAATAATGAATGTTTTGAATTTTCTCCAAAAGTAAAGTAGTTGCAAACTCATCCTTTTAGAGACTTGTTTGGGCTCATGAGAGGAGTAGAAAAACATCAAAAATTTCAGTCCTGCACGATTCTACCAAGAAATGTGTGTTCATTCAAACCACTGGTTTTTGATATTTTGGGCCCTATTGAATAATGAATGTTTTGAATTTTCTCCAAAAGTAAAGTAGTTGCAAACTCATCCTTTTAGAGACTTGTTTGGGCTCATGAGAGGAGTAGAAAAACATCAAAAATTTCAGTCCTGCATGATTCTACCAAGAAATGTGTGTTCATTGAAACCGCTGGTTTTTGATAGTTTGGGCCCTATTGAATAATGAATGTTTTGAATTTTCTCCAAAAGTAAAGTAGTTGCAAACTCATCCTTTTAGAAACTTGTTTGGGCTGTTGAGAGGAGTTAAAAACCATCAAAAATTTCAATCCTGCATGATTCTACCAAGAAATGTGATTCTTCATTCAAAACCTGATTTTTGCTATTTGGCTCTATTGAATAATGAATGTTTTGAATTTTCTCCAAAAGTAAAGTAGTTGCAAACTCATCCTTTTAGAAACTTGTTTGGGCTGTTGAGAGGAGTAAAAAACCATCAAAAATTTCAATCCTGCATGATTCTACCAAGAAATGTGATTCTTCATTCAAAACCTGATTTTTGCTATTGGGCTCTATTGAATAATGAATGTTTTGAATTTTCTCCAAAAGTAAAGTAGTTGCAAACTCATGCTTTTAGAAACTTGTTTGGGCTCATGAGAGGAGTAGAAAAACATCAAAAATTTCAGTCCTGCATGATTCTTCCAAGAAATGTGTGTTCATTGAAACCGCTGGTTTTTGATAGTTTGGGCCCTATTGAATAATGAATGTTTTGAATTTTCTCCAAAAGTAAAGCAGTTGCAAACTCATCCTTTTAGAAACTTGTTTGGGCTGTAGAGAGGAGTAAAAAACCATCAAAAATTTCAATCCTGCATGATTCTACCAAGAAATGTGATTCTTCATTCAAAACCTGATTTTTGCTATTGGGCTCTATTGAATAATGAATGTTTTGAATTTTCTCCAAAAGTAAAGTAGTTGCAAACTCATGCTTTTAGAGACTTGTTTGGGCTCATGAGAGGAGTAGAAAAACATCAAAAATTTCAGTCCTGCATGATTCTACCAAGAAATGTGTTTTCATTGAAACCGCTGGTTTTTGATAGTTTGGGCCCTATTGAATAATGAATGTTTTGAATTTTCTCCAAAAGTAAAGTAATTGCAAACTCATCCTTTTAGAAACTTGTTTGGGCTGTTGAGAGGAGTAAAAAACCATCAAAAATTTCAATCCTGCATGCTTCTACCAAGAATTGTGATTCTTCATTCAAAACCTGATTTTTGCTATTGGGCTCTATTGAATAATGAATGTTTTGAATTTTCTCCAAAAGTAAAGTAGTTGCAAACTCATGCTTTTAGAGACTTGTTTGGGCTCATGAGAGGAGTAGAAAAACATCAAAAATTTCAGTCCTACATGATTCTACCAAGAAATGTGTGTTCATTCAAACCGCTGGTTTTTGATAGTTTGGGCCCTATTGAATAATGAATGTTTTGAATTTTCTCCAAAAGTAAAGTAGTTGCAAACTCATCCTTTTAGAAACTTGTTTGGGCTGTTGAGAGGAGTAAAAAACCATCAAAAATTTCAATCCTGCATGATTCTACCAAGAAATGTGATTCTTCATTCAAAACGCTGGTTTTTGCTATTGGGCTCTATTGAATAATGAATGTTTTGAATTTTCTCCAAAAGTAAAGTAGTTGCAAACTCATCCTTTTAGAGACTTGTTTGGGCTCATGAGAGGAGTAGAAAAACATCAAAAATTTCAGTCCTGCACGATTCTACCAAGAAATGTGTGTTCATTCAAACCCCTGGTTTTTGATATTTTGGGCCCTATTGAATAATGAATGTTTTGAATTTTCTCCAAAAGTAAAGTAGTTGCAAACTCATCCTTTTAGAGACTTGTTTGGGCTCATGAGAGGAGTAGAAAAACATCAAAAATTTCAGTCCTGCATGATTCTACCAAGAAATGTGTGTTCATTGAAACCGCTGGTTTTTGATAGTTTGGGCCCTATTGAATAATGAATGTTTTGAATTTTCTCCAAAAGTAAAGTAGTTGCAAACTCATCCTTTTAGAAACTTGTTTGGGCTGTTGAGAGGAGTTAAAAACCATCAAAAATTTCAATCCTGCATGATTCTACCAAGAAATGTGATTCTTCATTCAAAACCTGATTTTTGCTATTTGGCTCTATTGAATAATGAATGTTTTGAATTTTCTCCAAAAGTAAAGTAGTTGCAAACTCATCCTTTTAGAAACTTGTTTGGGCTGTTGAGAGGAGTAAAAAACCATCAAAAATTTCAATCCTGCATGATTCTACCAAGAAATGTGATTCTTCATTCAAAACCTGATTTTTGCTATTGGGCTCTATTGAATAATGAATGTTTTGAATTTTCTCCAAAAGTAAAGTAGTTGCAAACTCATGCTTTTAGAAACTTGTTTGGGCTCATGAGAGGAGTAGAAAAACATCAAAAATTTCAGTCCTGCATGATTCTTCCAAGAAATGTGTGTTCATTGAAACCGCTGGTTTTTGATAGTTTGGGCCCTATTGAATAATGAATGTTTTGAATTTTCTCCAAAAGTAAAGTAGTTGCAAACTCATCCTTTTAGAAACTTGTTTGGGCTGTTGAGAGGAGTAAAAAACCATCAAAAATTTCAATCCTGCATGATTCTACCAAGAAATGTGATTCTTCATTCAAAACCTGATTTTTGCTATTGGGCTCTATTGAATAATGAATGTTTTGAATTTTCTCCAAAAGTAAAGTAGTTGCAAACTCATGCTTTTAGAAACTTGTTTGGGCTCATGAGAGGAGTAGAAAAACATCAAAAATTTGAGTCCTGCATGATTCTACCAAGAAATGTGTGTTCATTCAAACCGCTGGTTTTTGATAGTTTGGGCCCTATTGAATAATGAATGTTTTGAATTTTCTCCAAAAGTAAAGCAGTTGCAAACTCATCCTTTTAGAAACTTGTTTGGGCTGTAGAGAGGAGTAAAAAACCATCAAAAATTTCAATCCTGCATGATTCTACCAAGAAATGTGATTCTTCATTCAAAACCTGATTTTTGCTATTGGGCTCTATTGAATAATGAATGTTTTGAATTTTCTCCAAAAGTAAAGTAGTTGCAAACTCATGCTTTTAGAGACTTGTTTGGGCTCATGAGAGGAGTAGAAAAACATCAAAAATTTCAGTCCTGCATGATTCTACCAAGAAATGTGTTTTCATTGAAACCGCTGGTTTTTGATAGTTTGGGCCCTATTGAATAATGAATGTTTTGAATTTTCTCCAAAAGTAAAGTAGTTGCAAACTCATCCTTTTAGAAACTTGTTTGGGCTGTTGAGAGGAGTAAAAAACCATCAAAAATTTCAATCCTGCATGCTTCTACCAAGAATTGTGATTCTTCATTCAAAACCTGATTTTTGCTATTGGGCTCTATTGAATAATGAATGTTTTGAATTTTCTCCAAAAGTAAAGTAGTTGCAAACTCATGCTTTTAGAGACTTGTTTGGGCTCATGAGAGGAGTAGAAAAACATCAAAAATTTCAGTCCTGCATGATTCTACCAAGAAATGTGTGTTCATTCAAACCGCTGGTTTTTGATAGTTTGGGCCCTATTGAATAATGAATGTTTTGAATTTTCTCCAAAAGTAAAGTAGTTGCAAACTCATCCTTTTAGAAACTTGTTTGGGCTGTTGAGAGGAGTAAAAAACCATCAAAAATTTAAATCCTGCATGATTCTACCAAGAAATGTGATTCTTCATTCAAAACCTGATTTTTGCTATTGGGCTCTATTGAAAAGTGAATGTTTTGAATTTTCTCCAAAAGTAAAGTAGTTGCAAACTCATGCTTTTAGAGACTTGTTTGGGCTCATGAGAGGAGTAGAAAAACATCAAAAATTTCAGTCCTGCATGATTCTACCAAGAAATGTGTGTTCATTGAAACCGCTGGTTTTTGATAGTTTGGGCCCTATTGAATAATGAATGTTTTGAATTTTCTCCAAAAGTAAAGTAGTTGCAAACTCATCCTTTTAGAAACTTGTTTGGGCTGTTGAGAGGAGTAAAAAACCATCAAAAATTTCAATCCTGCATGATTTTACCAAGAAATGTGATTCTTCATTCAAAACCTGATTTTTGCTATTGGGCTCTATTGAATAATGAATGTTTTGAATTTTCTCCAAAAGTAAAGTAGTTGCAAACTCATGCTTTTAGAGACTTGTTTGGGCTCATGAGAGGAGTAGAAAAACATCAAAAAATTCAGTCCTGCATGATTCTACCAAGAAATGTGTGTTCATTGAAACCGCTGGTTTTTGATAGTTTGGGCCCTATTGAATAATGAATGTTTTGAATTTTCTCCAAAAGTAAAGTAGTTGCAAACTCATCCTTTTAGAAACTTGTTTGGGCTGTTGAGAGGAGTAAAAAACCATCAAAAATTTCAATCCTGCATGATTCTACCAAGAAATGTGATTCTTCATTCAAAACCTGATTTTTGCTATTGGGCTCTAGTGAATAATGAATGTTTTGAATTTTCTCCAAAAGTAAAGTAGTTGCAAACTCATGCTTTTAGAGACTTGTTTGGGCTCATGAGAGGAGTAGAAAAATATCAAAAATTTCAGTCCTGCATGATTATACCAAGAAATGTGTGTTCATTGAAACCGCTGGTTTTTGATAGTTTGGGCCCTATTGAATAATGAATGTTTTGAATTTTCTCCAAAAGTAAAGTAGTTGCAAACTCATCCTTTTAGAAACTTGTTTGGGCTGTTGAGAGGAGTAAAAAACCATCAAAAATTTCAATCCTGCATGATTTTACCAAGAAATGTGATTCTTCATTCAAAACCTGATTTTTGCTATTGGGCTCTATTGAATAATGAATGTTTTGAATTTTCTCCAAAAGTAAAGTAGTTGCAAACTCATGCTTTTAGAGACTTGTTTGGGCTCATGAGAGGAGTAGAAAAACATCAAAAATTTCAGTCCTGCATGATTCTACCAAGAAATGTGTGTTCATTGAAACCGCTGGTTTTTGATAGTTTGGGCCCTATTGAATAATGAATGTTTTGAATTTTCTCCAAAAGTAAAGTAGTTGCAAACTCATCCTTTTAGAAACTTGTTTGGGCTGTTGAGAGGAGTAAAAAACCATCAAAAATTTCAATCCTGCATGATTCTACCAAGAAATGTGATTCTTCATTCAAAACGCTGGTTTTTGCTATTGGGCTCTATTGAATAATGAATGTTTTGAATTTTCTCCAAAAGTAAAGTAGTTGCAAACTCATCCTTTTAGAGACTTGTTTGGGCTCATGAGAGGAGTAGAAAAACATCAAAAATTTCAGTCCTGCACGATTCTACCAAGAAATGTGTGTTCATTCAAACCCCTGGTTTTTGATATTTTGGGCCCTATTGAATAATGAATGTTTTGAATTTTCTCCAAAAGTAAAGTAGTTGCAAACTCATCCTTTTAGAGACTTGTTTGGGCTCATGAGAGGAGTAGAAAAACATCAAAAATTTCAGTCCTGCATGATTCTACCAAGAAATGTGTGTTCATTGAAACCGCTGGTTTTTGATAGTTTGGGCCCTATTGAATAATGAATGTTTTGAATTTTCTCCAAAAGTAAAGTAGTTGCAAACTCATCCTTTTAGAAACTTGTTTGGGCTGTTGAGAGGAGTAAAAAACCATCAAAAATTTCAATCCTGCATGATTCTACCAAGAAATGTGATTCTTCATTCAAAACCTGATTTTTGCTATTGGGCTCTATTGAATAATGAATGTTTTGAATTTTCTCCAAAAGTAAAGTAGTTGCAAACTCATCCTTTTAGAAACTTGTTTGGGCTGTTGAGAGGAGTAAAAAACCATCAAAAATTTCAATCCTGCATGATTCTACCAAGAAATGTGATTCTTCATTCAAAACCTGATTTTTGCTATTGGGCTCTATTGAATAATGAATGTTTTGAATTTTCTCCAAAAGTAAAGTAGTTGCAAACTCATGCTTTTAGAAACTTGTTTGGGCTCATGAGAGGAGTAGAAAAACATCAAAAATTTCAGTCCTGCATGATTCTTCCAAGAAATGTGTGTTCATTGAAACCGCTGGTTTTTGATAGTTTGGGCCCTATTGAATAATGAATGTTTTGAATTTTCTCCAAAAGTAAAGTAGTTGCAAACTCATCCTTTTAGAAACTTGTTTGGGCTGTTGAGAGGAGTAAAAAACCATCAAAAATTTCAATCCTGCATGATTCTACCAAGAAATGTGATTCTTCATTCAAAACCTGATTTTTGCTATTGGGCTCTATTGAATAATGAATGTTTTGAATTTTCTCCAAAAGTAAAGTAGTTGCAAACTCATGCTTTTAGAGACTTGTTTGGGCTCATGAGAGGAATAGAAAAACATCAAAAATTTCAGTCCTGCATGATTCTACCAAGAAATGTGTGTTCATTGAAACCGCTGGTTTTTGATAGTTTGGGCCCTATTGAATAATGAATGTTTTGAATTTTCTCCAAAAGTAAAGTAGTTGCAAACTCATCCTTTTAGAAACTTGTTTGGGCTGTTGAGAGGAGTAAAAAACCATCAAAAATTTCAATCCTGCATGATTCTACCAAGAAATGTGATTCTTCATTCAAAACCTGATTTTTGCTATTGGGCTCTATTGAATAATGAATGTTTTGAATTTTCTCCAAAAGTAAAGTAGTTGCAAACTCATGCTTTTAGAAACTTGTTTGAGCTCATGAGAGGAGTAGAAAAACATCAAAAATTTGAGTCCTGCATGATTCTACCAAGAAATGTGTGTTCATTGAAACCGCTGGTTTTTGATAGTTTGGGCCTTATTGAATAATGAATGTTTTGAATTTTCTCCAAAAGTAAAGCAGTTGCAAACTCATCCTTTTAGAAACTTGTTTGGGCTGTAGAGAGGAGTAAAAAACCATCAAAAATTTCAATCCTGCATGATTCTACCAAGAAATGTGATTCTTCATTCAAAACCTGATTTTTGCTATTGGGCTCTATTGAATAATGAATGTTTTGAATTTTCTCCAAAAGTAAAGTAGTTGCAAACTCATGCTTTTAGAGACTTGTTTGGGCTCATGAAAGGAGTAGAAAAACATCAAAAATTTCAGTCCTGCATGATTCTACCAAGAAATGTGTGTTCATTGAAACCGCTGGTTTTTGATAGTTTGGGCCCTATTGAATAATGAATGTTTTGAATTTTCTCCAAAAGTAAAGTAGTTGCAAACTCATCCTTTTAGAAACTTGTTTGGGCTGTTGAGAGGAGTAAAAAACCATCAAAAATTTCAATCCTGCATGATTCTACCAAGAAATGTGATTCTTCATTCAAAACCTGATTTTTGCTATTGGGCTCTATTGAAAAGTGAATGTTTTGAATTTTCTCCAAAAGTAAAGTAGTTGCAAACTCATGCTTTTAGAGACTTGTTTGGGCTCATGAGAGGAGTAGAAAAACATCAAAAATTTCAGTCCTGCATGATTCTACCAAGAAATGTGTGTTCATTGAAACCGCTGGTTTTTGATAGTTTGGGCCCTAATGAATAATGAATGTTTTGAATTTTCTCCAAAAGTAAAGTAGTTGCAAACTCATCCTTTTAGAAACTTGTTTGGGCTGTTGAGAGGAGTAAAAAACCATCAAAAATTTCAATCCTGCATGATTCTACCAAGAAATGTGATTCTTCATTCAAAACCTGATTTTTGCTATTGGGCTCTATTGAATAATGAATGTTTTGAATTTTCTCCAAAAGTAAAGTAGTTGCAAACTCATGCTTTTAGAGAATTGTTTGGGCTCATGAGAGGAGTAGAAAAACATCAAAAATTTCAGTCCTGCATGATTCTACCAAGAAATGTGTGTTCATTGAAACCGCTGGTTTTTGATAGTTTGGGCCCTATTGAATAATGAATGTTTTGAATTTTCTCCAAAAGTAAAGTAGTTGCAAACTCATCCTTTTAGAAACTTGTTTGGGCTGTTGAGAGGAGTAAAAAACCATCAAAAATTTCAATCCTGCATGATTTTACCAAGAAATGTGATTCTTCATTCAAAACCTGATTTTTGCTATTGGGCTCTATTGAATAGTGAATGTTTTGAATGTTCTCCAAAAGTAAACTAGTTGCAAACTCATGCTTTTAGAAACTTGTTTGGGCTCATGAGAGGAGTAGAAAAACATCAAAAATTTCAGTCCTGCATGATTCTACCAAGAAATGTGTGTTCATTGAAACCGCTGGTTTTTGATAGTTTGGGCCCTATTGAATAATGAATGTTTTGAATTTTCTCCAAAAGTAAAGTAGTTGCAAACTCATCCTTTTAGAAACTTGTTTGGGCTGTTGAGAGGAGTAAAAAACCATCAAAAATTTCAATCCTGCATGATTTTACCAAGAAATGTGATTCTTCATTCAAAACCTGATTTTTGCTATTGGGCTCTATTGAATAATGAATGTTTTGAATTTTCTCCAAAAGTAAAGTAGTTGCAAACTCATGCTTTTAGAGACTTGTTTGGGCTCATGAGAGGAGTAGAAAAACATCAAAAATTTCAGTCCTGCATGATTCTACCAAGAAATGTGTGTTCATTGAAACCGCTGGTTTTTGATAGTTTGGGCCCTATTGAATAATGAATGCTTTGAATTTTCTCCAAAAGTAAAGTAGTTGCAAACTCATCCTTTTAGAAACTTGTTTGGGCTGTTGAGAGGAGTAAAAAACCATCAAAAATTTCAATCCTGCATGATTTTACCAAGAAATGTGATTCTTCATTCAAAACCTGATTTTTGCTATTGGGCTCTATTGAATAGTGAATGTTTTGAATGTTCTCCAAAAGTAAACTAGTTGCAAACTCATGCTTTTAGAAACTTGTTTGGGCTCATGAGAGGAGTAGAAAAACATCAAAAATTTCAGTCCTGCATGATTCTACCAAGAAATGTGTGTTCATTGAAACCGCTGGTTTTTGATAGTTTGGGCCCTATTGAATAATGAATGTTTTGAATTTTCTCCAAAAGTAAAGTAGTTGCAAACTCATCCTTTTAGAAACTTGTTTGGGCTGTTGAGAGGAGTAAAAAACCATCAAAAATTTCAATCCTGCATGATTTTACCAAGAAATGTGATTCTTCATTCAAAACCTGATTTTTGCTATTGGGCTCTATTGAATAATGAATGTTTTGAATTTTCTCCAAAAGTAAAGTAGTTGCAAACTCATGCTTTTAGAGACTTGTTTGGGCTCATGAGAGGAGTAGAAAAACATCAAAAATTTCAGTCCTGCATGATTCTACCAAGAAATGTGTGTTCATTGAAACCGCTGGTTTTTGATAGTTTGGGCCCTATTGAATAATGAATGCTTTGAATTTTCTCCAAAAGTAAAGTAGTTGCAAACTCATCCTTTTAGAAACTTGTTTGGGCTGTTGAGAGGAGTAAAAAACCATCAAAAATTTCAATCCTGCATGATTCTACCAAGAAATGTGATTCTTCATTCAAAACCTGATTTTTGCTATTGGGCTCTATTGAATAATGAATGTTTTGAATTTTCTCCAAAAGTAAAGTAGTTGCAAACTCATCCTTTTAGAAACTTGTTTGGGCTGTTGAGAGGAGTAAAAAACCATCAAAAATTTCAATCCTGCATGATTCTACCAAGAAATGTGATTCTTCATTCAAAACCTGATTTTTGCTATTGGGCTCTATTGAATAATGAATGTTTTGAATTTTCTCCAAAAGTAAAGTAGTTGCAAACTCATGCTTTTAGAAACTTGTTTGGGCTCATGAGAGGAGTAGAAAAACATCAAAAATTTCAGTCCTGCATGATTCTTCCAAGAAATGTGTGTTCATTGAAACCGCTGTTTTTTGATAGTTTGGGCCCTATTGAATAATGAATGTTTTGAATTTTCTCCAAAAGTAAAGTAGTTGCAAACTCATCCTTTTAGAAACTTGTTTGGGCTGTTGAGAGGAGTAAAAAACCATCAAAAATTTCAATCCTGCATGATTCTACCAAGAAATGTGATTCTTCATTCAAAACCTGATTTTTGCTATTGGGCTCTATTGAATAATGAATGTTTTGAATTTTCTCCAAAAGTAAAGTAGTTGCAAACTCATGCTTTTAGAGACTTGTTTGGGCTCATGAGAGGAGTAGAAAAACATCAAAAATTTCAGTCCTGCATGATTCTACCAAGAAATGTGTGTTCATTGAAACCGCTGGTTTTTGATAGTTTGGGCCCTATTGAATAATGAATGTTTTGAATTTTCTCCAAAAGTAAAGTAGTTGCAAACTCATCCTTTTAGAAACTTGTTTGGGCTGTTGAGAGGAGTAAAAAACCATCAAAAATTTCAATCCTGCATGATTCTACCAAGAAATGTGATTCTTCATTCAAAACCTGATTTTTGCTATTGGGCTCTATTGAATAATGAATGTTTTGAATTTTCTCCAAAAGTAAAGTAGTTGCAAACTCATGCTTTTAGAGACTTGTTTGGGCTCATGAGAGGAGTAGAAAAATATCAAAAATTTCAGTCCTGCATGATTCTACCAAGAAATGTGTGTTCATTGAAACCGCTGGTTTTTGATAGTTTGGGCCCTATTGAATAATGAATGTTTTGAATTTTCTCCAAAAGTAAAGTAGTTGCAAACTCATCCTTTTAGAAACTTGTTTGGGCTGTTGAGAGGAGTAAAAAACCATCAAAAATTTCAATCCTGCATGATTTTACCAAGAAATGTGATTCTTCATTCAAAACCTGATTTTTGCTATTGGGCTCTATTGAATAATGAATGTTTTGAATTTTCTCCAAAAGTAAAGTAGTTGCAAACTCATGCTTTTAGAGACTTGTTTGGGCTCATGAGAGGAGTAGAAAAACATCAAAAATTTCAGTCCTGCATGATTCTACCAAGAAATGTGTGTTCATTGAAACCGCTGGTTTTTGATAGTTTGGGCCCTATTGAATAATGAATGTTTTGAATTTTCTCCAAAAGTAAAGTAGTTGCAAACTCATCCTTTTAGAAACTTGTTTGGGCTGTTGAGAGGAGTAAAAAACCATCAAAAATTTCAATCCTGCATGATTCTACCAAGAAATGTGATTCTTCATTCAAAACCTGATTTTTGCTATTGGGCTCTATTGAATAATGAATGTTTTGAATTTTCTCCAAAAGTAAAGTAGTTGCAAACTCATGCTTTTAGAAACTTGTTTGGGCTCATGAGAGGAGTAGAAAAACATCAAAAATTTGAGTCCTGCATGATTCTACCAAGAAATGTGTGTTCATTCAAACCGCTGGTTTTTGATAGTTTGGGCCCTATTGAATAATGAATGTTTTGAATTTTCTCCAAAAGTAAAGCAGTTGCAAACTCATCCTTTTAGAAACTTGTTTGGGCTGTAGAGAGGAGTAAAAAACCATCAAAAATTTCAATCTTGCATGATTCTACCAAGAAATGTGATTCTTCATTCAAAACCTGATTTTTGCTATTGGGCTCTATTGAATAATGAATGTTTTGAATTTTCTCCAAAAGTAAAGTAGTTGCAAACTCATGCTTTTAGAGACTTGTTTGGGCTCATGAGAGGAGTAGAAAAACATCAAAAACTTCAGTCCTGCATGATTCTACCAAGAAATGTGTGTTCATTGAAACCGCTGGTTTTTGATAGTTTGGGCCCTATTGAATAATGAATGTTTTGAATTTTCTCCAAAAGTAAAGTAGTTGCAAACTCATCCTTTTAGAAACTTGATTGGGCTGTTGAGAGGAGTAAAAAACCATCAAAAATTTCAATCCTGCATGATTCTACCAAGAAATGTGATTCTTCATTCAAAACCTGATTTTTGCTATTGGGCTCTATTGAATAATGAATGTTTTGAATTTTCTCCAAAAGTAAAGTAGTTGCAAACTCATGCTTTTAGAGACTTGTTTGGGCTCATGAGAGGAGTAGAAAAACATCAAAAATTTCAGTCCTGCATGATTCTACCAAGAAATGTGTGTTCATTCAAACCGCTGGTTTTTGATAGTTTGGGCCCTATTGAATAATGAATGTTTTGAATTTTCTCCAAAAGTAAAGCAGTTGCAAACATTCTTTTAGAAACTTGTTTGGGCTGTTGAGAGGAGTAAAAAACCATCAAAAATTTCAATCCTGCATGATTCTACCAAGAAATGTGATTCTTCATTTAAAACCTGATTTTTGCTATTGGGCTCTATTGAATAATGAATGTTTTGAATTTTCTCCAAAAGTAAAGTAGTTGCAAACTCATGCTTTTAGAGACTTGTTTGGGCTCATGAGAGGAGTAGAAAAACATCAAAAATTTCAGTCCTGCATGATTCTACCAAGAAATGTGTGTTCATTGAAACCGCTGGTTTTTGATAGTTTGGGCCCTATTGAATAATGAATGTTTTGAATTTTCTCCAAAAGTAAAGTAGTTGCAAACTCATCCTTTTAGAAACTTGTTTGGGCTGTTGAGAGGAGTAAAAAACCATCAAAAATTTCAATCCTGCATGATTTTACCAAGAAATGTGATTCTTCATTCAAAACCTGATTTTTGCTATTGGGCTCTATTGAATAATGAATGTTTTGAATTTTCTCCAAAAGTAAAGTAGTTGCAAACTCATGCTTTTAGAGACTTGTTTGGGCTCATGAGAGGAGTAGAAAAACATCAAAAATTTCAGTCCTGCATGATTCTACCAAGAAATGTGTGTTCATTGAAACCGCTGTTTTTTGATAGTTTGGGCCCTATTGAATAATGAATGTTTTGAATTTTCTCCAAAAGTAAAGTAGTTGCAAACTCATCCTTTTAGAAACTTGTTTGGGCTGTTGAGAGGAGTAAAAAACCATCAAAAATTTCAATCCTGCATGATTCTACCAAGAAATGTGATTCTTCATTCAAAACCTGATTTTTGCTATTGGGCTCTATTGAATAATGAATGTTTTGAATTTTCTCCAAAAGTAAAGTAGTTGCAAACTCATGCTTTTAGAAACTTGTTTGGGCTCATGAGAGGAGTAGAAAAACATCAAAAATTTGAGTCCTGCATGATTCTACCTAGAAATGTGTGTTCATTCAAACCGCTGGTTTTTGATAGTTTGGGCCCTATTGAATAATGAATGTTTTGAATTTTCTCCAAAAGTAAAGCAGTTGCAAACTCATCCTTTTAGAAACTTGTTTGGGCTGTAGAGAGGAGTAAAAAACCATCAAAAATTTCAATCCTGCATGATTCTACCAAGAAATGTGATTCTTCATTCAAAACCTGATTTTTGCTATTGGGCTCTATTGAATAATGAATGTTTTGAATTTTCTCCAAAAGTAAAGTAGTTGCAAACTCATGCTTTTAGAGACTTGTTTGGGCTCATGAGAGGAGTAGAAAAACATCAAAAACTTCAGTCCTGCATGATTCTACCAAGAAATGTGTGTTCATTGAAACCGCTGGTTTTTGATAGTTTGGGCCCTATTGAATAATGAATGTTTTGAATTTTCTCCAAAAGTAAAGTAGTTGCAAACTCATACTTTTAGAAACTTGTTAGGGCTGTTGAGAGGAGTAAAAAACCATCAAAAATTTCAATCCTGCATGATTCTACCAAGAAATGTGATTCTTCATTCAAAACCTGATTTTTGCTATTGGGCTCTATTGAATAATGAATGTTTTGAATTTTCTCCAAAAGTAAAGTAGTTGCAAACTCATGCTTTTAGAGACTTGTTTGGGCTCATGAGAGGAGTAGAAAAACATCAAAAATTTCAGTCCTGCATGATTCTACCAAGAAATGTGTGTTCATTCAAACCGCTGGTTTTTGATAGTTTGGGCCCTATTGAATAATGAATGTTTTGAATTTTCTCCAAAAGTAAAGCAGTTGCAAACTCATTCTTTTAGAAACTTGTTTGGGCTGTTGAGAGGAGTAAAAAACCATCAAAAATTTCAATCCTGCATGATTCTACCAAGAAATGTGATTCTTCATTTAAAACCTGATTTTTGCTATTGGGCTCTATTGAATAATGAATGTTTTGAATTTTCTCCAAAAGTAAAGTAGTTGCAAACTCATGCTTTTAGAGACTTGTTTGGGCTCATGAGAGGAGTAGAAAAACATCAAAAATTTCAGTCCTGCACGATTCTACCAAGAAATGTGTGTTCATTCAAACCCCTGGTTTTTGATATTTTGGGCCCTATTGAATAATGAATGTTTTGAATTTTCTCCAAAAGTAAAGTAGTTGCAAACTCATCCTTTTAGAGACTTGTTTGGGCTCATGAGAGGAGTAGAAAAACATCAAAAATTTCAGTCCTGCATGATTCTACCAAGAAATGTGTGTTCATTGAAACCGCTGGTTTTTGATAGTTTGGGCCCTATTGAATAATGAATGTTTTGAATTTTCTCCAAAAGTAAAGTAGTTGCAAACTCATCCTTTTAGAAACTTGTTTGGGCTGTTGAGAGGAGTTAAAAACCATCAAAAATTTCAATCCTGCATGATTCTACCAAGAAATGTGATTCTTCATTCAAAACCTGATTTTTGCTATTTGGCTCTATTGAATAATGAATGTTTTGAATTTTCTCCAAAAGTAAAGTAGTTGCAAACTCATCCTTTTAGAAACTTGTTTGGGCTGTTGAGAGGAGTAAAAAACCATCAAAAATTTCAATCCTGCATGATTCTACCAAGAAATGTGGTTCTTCATTCAAAACCTGATTTTTGCTATTGGGCTCTATTGAATAATGAATGTTTTGAATTTTCTCCAAAAGTAAAGTAGTTGCAAACTCATGCTTTTAGAAACTTGTTTGGGCTCATGAGAGGAGTAGAAAAACATCAAAAATTTCAGTCCTGCATGATTCTTCCAAGAAATGTGTGTTCATTGAAACCGCTGGTTTTTGATAGTTTGGGCCCTATTGAATAATGAATGTTTTGAATTTTCTCCAAAAGTAAAGTAGTTGCAAACTCATCCTTTTAGAAACTTGTTTGGGCTGTTGAGAGGAGTAAAAAACCATCAAAAATTTCAATCCTGCATGATTCTACCAAGAAATGTGATTCTTCATTCAAAACCTGATTTTTGCTATTGGGCTCTATTGAATAATGAATGTTTTGAATTTTCTCCAAAAGTAAAGTAGTTGCAAACTCATGCTTTTAGAGACTTGTTTGGGCTCATGAGAGGAGTAGAAAAACATCAAAAATTTCAGTCCTGCATGATTCTACCAAGAAATGTGTGTTCATTGAAACCGCTGGTTTTTGATAGTTTGGGCCCTATTGAATAATGAATGTTTTGAATTTTCTCCAAAAGTAAAGTAGTTGCAAACTCATCCTTTTAGAAACTTGTTTGGGCTGTTGAGAGGAGTAAAAAACCATCAAAAATTTCAATCCTGCATGATTCTACCAAGAAATGTGATTCTTCATTCAAAACCTGATTTTTGCTATTGGGCTCTATTGAATAATGAATGTTTTGAATTTTCTCCAAAAGTAAAGTAGTTGCAAACTCATGCTTTTAGAAACTTGTTTGGGCTCATGAGAGGAGTAGAAAAACATCAAAAATTTGAGTCCTGCATGATTCTACCAAGAAATGTGTGTTCATTCAAACCGCTGGTTTTTGATAGTTTGGGCCCTATTGAATAATGAATGTTTTGAATTTTCTCCAAAAGTAAAGCAGTTGCAAACTCATCCTTTTAGAAACTTGTTTGGGCTGTAGAGAGGAGTAAAAAACCATCAAAAATTTCAATCCTGCATGATTCTACCAAGAAATGTGATTCTTCATTCAAAACCTGATTTTTGCTATTGGGCTCTATTGAATAATGAATGTTTTGAATTTTCTCCAAAAGTAAAGTAGTTGCAAACTCATGCTTTTAGAAACTTGTTTGGGCTCATGAGAGGAGTAGAAAAACATCAAAAATTTCAGTCCTGCATGATTCTTCCAAGAAATGTGTGTTCATTGAAACCGCTGGTTTTTGATAGTTTGGGCCCTATTGAATAATGAATGTTTTGAATTTTCTCCAAAAGTAAAGTAGTTGCAAACTCATCCTTTTAGAAACTTGTTTGGGCTGTTGAGAGGAGTAAAAAACCATCAAAAATTTCAATCCTGCATGATTCTACCAAGAAATGTGATTCTTCATTAAAAACCTGATTTTTGCTATTGGGCTCTATTGAATAATGAATGTTTTGAATTTTCTCCAAAAGTAAAGTAGTTGCAAACTCATGCTTTTAGAGACTTGTTTGGGCTCATGAGAGGAGTAGAAAAACATCAAAAATTTCAGTCCTGCATGATTCTACCAAGAAATGTGTGTTCATTGAAACCGCTGTTTTTTGATAGTTTGGGCCCTATTGAATAATGAATGTTTTGAATTTTCTCCAAAAGTAAAGTAGTTGCAAACTCATCCTTTTAGAAACTTGTTTGGGCTGTTGAGAGGAGTAAAAAACCATCAAAAATTTCAATCCTGCATGATTCTACCAAGAAATGTGATTCTTCATTCAAAACCTGATTTTTGCTATTGGGCTCTATTGAATAATGAATGTTTTGAATTTTCTCCAAAAGTAAAGTAGTTGCAAACTCATGCTTTTAGAAACTTGTTTGGGCTCATGAGAGGAGTAGAAAAACATCAAAAATTTGAGTCCTGCATGATTCTACCAAGAAATGTGTGTTCATTCAAACCGCTGGTTTTTGATAGTTTGGGCCCTATTGAATAATGAATGTTTTGAATTTTCTCCAAAAGTAAAGCAGTTGCAAACTCATCCTTTTAGAAACTTGTTTGGGCTGTAGAGAGGAGTAAAAAACCATCAAAAATTTCAATCCTGCATGATTCTACCAAGAAATGTGATTCTTCATTCAAAACCTGATTTTTGCTATTGGGCTCTATTGAATAATGAATGTTTTGAATTTTCTCCAAAAGTAAAGTAGTTGCAAACTCATGCTTTTAGAGACTTGTTTGGGCTCATGAGAGGAGTAGAAAAACATCAAAAATTTCAGTCCTGCATGATTCTACCAAGAAATGTGTTTTCATTGAAACCGCTGGTTTTTGATAGTTTGGGCCCTATTGAATAATGAATGTTTTGAATTTTCTCCAAAAGTAAAGTAGTTGCAAACTCATCCTTTTAGAAACTTGTTTGGGCTGTTGAGAGGAGTAAAAAACCATCAAAAATTTCAATCCTGCATGCTTCTACCAAGAATTGTGATTCTTCATTCAAAACCTGATTTTTGCTATTGGGCTCTATTGAATAATGAATGTTTTGAATTTTCTCCAAAAGTAAAGTAGTTGCAAACTCATGCTTTTAGAGACTTGTTTGGGCTCATGAGAGGAGTAGAAAAACATCAAAAATTTCAGTCCTGCATGATTCTACCAAGAAATGTGTGTTCATTCAAACCGCTGGTTTTTGATAGTTTGGGCCCTATTGAATAATGAATGTTTTGAATTTTCTCCAAAAGTAAAGTAGTTGCAAACTCATCCTTTTAGAAACTTGTTTGGGCTGTTGAGCGGAGTAAAAAACCATCAAAAATTTCAATCCTGCATGATTCTACCAAGAAATGTGATTCTTCATTCAAAACGCTGGTTTTTGCTATTGGGCTCTATTGAATAATGAATGTTTTGAATTTTCTCCAAAAGTAAAGTAGTTGCAAACTCATCCTTTTAGAGACTTGTTTGGGCTCATGAGAGGAGTAGAAAAACATCAAAAATTTCAGTCCTGCACGATTCTACCAAGAAATGTGTGTTCATTCAAACCCCTGGTTTTTGATATTTTGGGCCCTATTGAATAATGAATGTTTTGAATTTTCTCCAAAAGTAAAGTAGTTGCAAACTCATCCTTTTAGAGACTTGTTTGGGCTCATGAGAGGAGTAGAAAAACATCAAAAATTTCAGTCCTGCATGATTCTACCAAGAAATGTGTGTTCATTGAAACCGCTGGTTTTTGATAGTTTGGGCCCTATTGAATAATGAATGTTTTGAATTTTCTCCAAAAGTAAAGTAGTTGCAAACTCATCCTTTTAGAAACTTGTTTGGGCTGTTGAGAGGAGTTAAAAACCATCAAAAATTTCAATCCTGCATGATTCTACCAAGAAATGTGATTCTTCATTCAAAACCTGATTTTTGCTATTTGGCTCTATTGAATAATGAATGTTTTGAATTTTCTCCAAAAGTAAAGTAGTTGCAAACTCATCCTTTTAGAAACTTGTTTGGGCTGTTGAGAGGAGTAAAAAACCATCAAAAATTTCAATCCTGCATGATTCTACCAAGAAATGTGATTCTTCATTCAAAACCTGATTTTTGCTATTGGGCTCTATTGAATAATGAATGTTTTGAATTTTCTCCAAAAGTAAAGTAGTTGCAAACTCATGCTTTTAGAAACTTGTTTGGGCTCATGAGAGGAGTAGAAAAACATCAAAAATTTCAGTCCTGCATGATTCTTCCAAGAAATGTGTGTTCATTGAAACCGCTGGTTTTTGATAGTTTGGGCCCTATTGAATAATGAATGTTTTGAATTTTCTCCAAAAGTAAAGTAGTTGCAAACTCATCCTTTTAGAAACTTGTTTGGGCTGTTGAGAGGAGTAAAAAACCATCAAAAATTTCAATCCTGCATGATTCTACCAAGAAATGTGATTCTTCATTCAAAACCTGATTTTTGCTATTGGGCTCTATTGAATAATGAATGTTTTGAATTTTCTCCAAAAGTAAAGTAGTTGCAAACTCATGCTTTTAGAGACTTGTTTGGGCTCATGAGAGGAGTAGAAAAACATCAAAAATTTCAGTCCTGCATGATTCTACCAAGAAATGTGTGTTCATTGAAACCGCTTGTTTTTGATAGTTTGGGCCCTATTGAATAATGAATGTTTTGAATTTTCTCCAAAAGTAAAGTAGTTGCAAACTCATCCTTTTAGAAACTTGTTTGGGCTGTTGAGAGGAGTAAAAAACCATCAAAAATTTCAATCCTGCATGATTCTACCAAGAAATGTGATTCTTCATTCAAAACCTGATTTTTGCTATTGGGCTCTATTGAATAATGAATGTTTTGAATTTTCTCCAAAAGTAAAGTAGTTGCAAACTCATGCTTTTAGAAACTTGTTTGGGCTCATGAGAGGAGTAGAAAAACATCAAAAATTTGAGTCCTGCATGATTCTACCAAGAAATGTGTGTTCATTCAAACCGCTGGTTTTTGATAGTTTGGGCCCTATTGAATAATGAATGTTTTGAATTTTCTCCAAAAGTAAAGCAGTTGCAAACTCATCCTTTTAGAAACTTGTTTGGGCTGTAGAGAGGAGTAAAAAACCATCAAAAATTTCAATCCTGCATGATTCTACCAAGAAATGTGATTCTTCATTCAAAACCTGATTTTTGCTATTGGGCTCTATTGAATAATGAATGTTTTGAATTTTCTCCAAAAGTAAAGTAGTTGCAAACTCATGCTTTTAGAGACTTGTTTGGGCTCATGAGAGGAGTAGAAAAACATCAAAAATTTCAGTCCTGCATGATTCTACCAAGAAATGTGTTTTCATTGAAACCGCTGGTTTTTGATAGTTTGGGCCCTATTGAATAATGAATGTTTTGAATTTTCTCCAAAAGTAAAGTAGTTGCAAACTCATCCTTTTAGAAACTTGTTTGGGCTGTTGAGAGGAGTAAAAAACCATCAAAAATTTCAATCCTGCATGCTTCTACCAAGAATTGTGATTCTTCATTCAAAACCTGATTTTTGCTATTGGGCTCTAATGAATAATGAATGTTTTGAATTTTCTCCAAAAGTAAAGTAGTTGCAAACTCATGCTTTTAGAGACTTGTTTGGGCTCATGAGAGGAGTAGAAAAACATCAAAAATTTCAGTCCTGCATGATTCTACCAAGAAATGTGTGTTCATTCAAACCGCTGGTTTTTGATAGTTTGGGCCCTATTGAATAATGAATGTTTTGAATTTTCTCCAAAAGTAAAGTAGTTGCAAACTCATCCTTTTAGAAACTTGTTTGGGCTGTTGAGAGGAGTAAAAAACCATCAAAAATTTAAATCCTGCATGATTCTACCAAGAAATGTGATTCTTCATTCAAAACCTGATTTTTGCTATTGGGCTCTATTGAAAAGTGAATGTTTTGAATTTTCTCCAAAAGTAAAGTAGTTGCAAACTCATGCTTTTAGAGACTTGTTTGGGCTCATGAGAGGAGTAGAAAAACATCAAAAATTTCAGTCCTGCATGATTCTACCAAGAAATGTGTGTTCATTGAAACCGCTGGTTTTTGATAGTTTGGGCCCTATTGAATAATGAATGTTTTGAATTTTCTCCAAAAGTAAAGTAGTTGCAAACTCATCCTTTTAGAAACTTGTTTGGGCTGTTGAGAGGAGTAAAAAACCATCAAAAATTTCAATCCTGCATGATTTTACCAAGAAATGTGATTCTTCATTCAAAACCTGATTTTTGCTATTGGGCTCTATTGAATAATGAATGTTTTGAATTTTCTCCAAAAGTAAAGTAGTTGCAAACTCATGCTTTTAGAGACTTGTTTGGGCTCATGAGAGGAGTAGAAAAACATCAAAAATTTCAGTCCTGCATGATTCTACCAAGAAATGTGTGTTCATTGAAACCGCTGGTTTTTGATAGTTTGGGCCCTATTGAATAATGAATGTTTTGAATTTTCTCCAAAAGTAAAGTAGTTGCAAACTCATCCTTTTAGAAACTTGTTTGGGCTGTTGAGAGGAGTAAAAAACCATCAAAAATTTCAATCCTGCATGATTCTACCAAGAAATGTGATTCTTCATTCAAAACCTGATTTTTGCTATTGGGCTCTAGTGAATAATGAATGTTTTGAATTTTCTCCAAAAGTAAAGTAGTTGCAAACTCATGCTTTTAGAGACTTGTTTGGGCTCATGAGAGGAGTAGAAAAATATCAAAAATTTCAGTCCTGCATGATTATACCAAGAAATGTGTGTTCATTGAAACCGCTGGTTTTTGATAGTTTGGGCCCTATTGAATAATGAATGTTTTGAATTTTCTCCAAAAGTAAAGTAGTTGCAAACTCATCCTTTTAGAAACTTGTTTGGGCTGTTGAGAGGAGTAAAAAACCATCAAAAATTTCAATCCTGCATGATTTTACCAAGAAATGTGATTCTTCATTCAAAACCTGATTTTTGCTATTGGGCTCTATTGAATAATGAATGTTTTGAATTTTCTCCAAAAGTAAAGTAGTTGCAAACTCATGCTTTTAGAGACTTGTTTGGGCTCATGAGAGGAGTAGAAAAACATCAAAAATTTCAGTCCTGCATGATTCTACCAAGAAATGTGTGTTCATTGAAACCGCTGGTTTTTGATAGTTTGGGCCCTATTGAATAATGAATGTTTTGAATTTTCTCCAAAAGTAAAGTAGTTGCAAACTCATCCTTTTAGAAACTTGTTTGGGCTGTTGAGAGGAGTAAAAAACCATCAAAAATTTCAATCCTGCATGATTCTACCAAGAAATGTGATTCTTCATTCAAAACGCTGGTTTTTGCTATTGGGCTCTATTGAATAATGAATGTTTTGAATTTTCTCCAAAAGTAAAGTAGTTGCAAACTCATCCTTTTAGAGACTTGTTTGGGCTCATGAGAGGAGTAGAAAAACATCAAAAATTTCAGTCCTGCACGATTCTACCAAGAAATGTGTGTTCATTCAAACCCCTGGTTTTTGATATTTTGGGCCCTATTGAATAATGAATGTTTTGAATTTTCTCCAAAAGTAAAGTAGTTGCAAACTCATCCTTTTAGAGACTTGTTTGGGCTCATGAGAGGAGTAGAAAAACATCAAAAATTTCAGTCCTGCATGATTCTACCAAGAAATGTGTGTTCATTGAAACCGCTGGTTTTTGATAGTTTGGGCCCTATTGAATAATGAATGTTTTGAATTTTCTCCAAAAGTAAAGTAGTTGCAAACTCATCCTTTTAGAAACTTGTTTGGGCTGTTGAGAGGAGTAAAAAACCATCAAAAATTTCAATCCTGCATGATTCTACCAAGAAATGTGATTCTTCATTCAAAACCTGATTTTTGCTATTGGGCTCTATTGAATAATGAATGTTTTGAATTTTCTCCAAAAGTAAAGTAGTTGCAAACTCATCCTTTTAGAAACTTGTTTGGGCTGTTGAGAGGAGTAAAAAACCATCAAAAATTTCAATCCTGCATGATTCTACCAAGAAATGTGATTCTTCATTCAAAACCTGATTTTTGCTATTGGGCTCTATTGAATAATGAATGTTTTGAATTTTCTCCAAAAGTAAAGTAGTTGCAAACTCATGCTTTTAGAAACTTGTTTGGGCTCATGAGAGGAGTAGAAAAACATCAAAAATTTCAGTCCTGCATGATTCTTCCAAGAAATGTGTGTTCATTGAAACCGCTGGTTTTTGATAGTTTGGGCCCTATTGAATAATGAATGTTTTGAATTTTCTCCAAAAGTAAAGTAGTTGCAAACTCATCCTTTTAGAAACTTGTTTGGGCTGTTGAGAGGAGTAAAAAACCATCAAAAATTTCAATCCTGCATGATTCTACCAAGAAATGTGATTCTTCATTCAAAACCTGATTTTTGCTATTGGGCTCTATTGAATAATGAATGTTTTGAATTTTCTCCAAAAGTAAAGTAGTTGCAAACTCATGCTTTTAGAGACTTGTTTGGGCTCATGAGAGGAATATAAAAACATCAAAAATTTCAGTCCTGCATGATTCTACCAAGAAATGTGTGTTCATTGAAACCGCTGGTTTTTGATAGTTTGGGCCCTATTGAATAATGAATGTTTTGAATTTTCTCCAAAAGTAAAGTAGTTGCAAACTCATCCTTTTAGAAACTTGTTTGGGCTGTTGAGAGGAGTAAAAAACCATCAAAAATTTCAATCCTGCATGATTCTACCAAGAAATGTGATTCTTCATTCAAAACCTGATTTTTGCTATTGGGCTCTATTGAATAATGAATGTTTTGAATTTTCTCCAAAAGTAAAGTAGTTGCAAACTCATGCTTTTAGAAACTTGTTTGAGCTCATGAGAGGAGTAGAAAAACATCAAAAATTTGAGTCCTGCATGATTCTACCAAGAAATGTGTGTTCATTGAAACCGCTGGTTTTTGATAGTTTGGGCCCTATTGAATAATGAATGTTTTGAATTTTCTCCAAAAGTAAAGCAGTTGCAAACTCATCCTTTTAGAAACTTGTTTGGGCTGTAGAGAGGAGTAAAAAACCATCAAAAATTTCAATCCTGCATGATTCTACCAAGAAATGTGATTCTTCATTCAAAACCTGATTTTTGCTATTGGGCTCTATTGAATAATGAATGTTTTGAATTTTCTCCAAAAGTAAAGTAGTTGCAAACTCATGCTTTTAGAGACTTGTTTGGGCTCATGAGAGGAGTAGAAAAACATCAAAAATTTCAGTCCTGCATGATTCTACCAAGAAATGTGTGTTCATTGAAACCGCTGGTTTTTGATAGTTTGGGCCCTATTGAATAATGAATGTTTTGAATTTTCTCCGAAAGTAAAGTAGTTGCAAACTCATCCTTTTAGAAACTTGTTTGGGCTGTTGAGAGGAGTAAAAAACCATCAAAAATTTCAATCCTGCATGATTTTACCAAGAAATGTGATTCTTCATTCAAAACCTGATTTTTGCTATTGGGCTCTATTGAATAATGAATGTTTTGAATTTTCTCCAAAAGTAAAGTAGTTGCAAACTCATGCTTTTAGAGACTTGTTTGGGCTCATGAGAGGAGTAGAAAAACATCAAAAATTTCAGTCCTGCATGATTCTACCAAGAAATGTGTGTTCATTGAAACCGCTGGTTTTTGATAGTTTGGGCCCTATTGAATAATGAATGTTTTGAATTTTCTCCAAAAGTAAAGTAGTTGCAAACTCATCCTTTTAGAAACTTGTTTGGGCTGTTGAGAGGAGTAAAAAACCATCAAAAATTTCAATCCTGCATGATTCTACCAAGAAATGTGATTCTTCATTCAAAACCTGATTTTTGCTATTGGGCTCTATTGAATAATGAATGTTTTGAATTTTCTCCAAAAGTAAAGTAGTTGCAAACTCATGCTTTTAGAGACTTGTTTGGGCTCATGAGAGGAGTAGAAAAACATCAAAAATTTCAGTCCTGAATGATTCTACCAAGAAATGTGTGTTCATTGAAACCGCTGGTTTTTGATAGTTTGGGCCCTATTGAATAATGAATGTTTTGAATTTTCTCCAAAAGTAAAGTAGTTGCAAACTCATCCTTTTAGAAACTTGTTTGGGCTGTTGAGAGGAGTAAAAAACCATCAAAAATTTCAATCCTGCATGATTCTACCAAGAAATGTGATTCTTCATTCAAAACCTGATTTTTGCTATTGGGCTCTATTGAATAATGAATGTTTTGAATTTTCTCCAAAAGTAAAGTAGTTGCAAACTCATGCTTTTAGAGACTTGTTTGGGCTCATGAGAGGAGTAGAAAAACATCAAAAATTTCAGTCCTGCATGATTCTTCCAAGAAATGTGTGTTCATTGAAACCGCTGGTTTTTGATAGTTTGGGCCCTATTGAATAATGAATGTTTTGAATTTTCTCCAAAAGTAAAGTAGTTGCAAACTCATCCTTTTAGAAACTTGTTTGGGCTGTTGAGAGGAGTAAAAAACCATCAAAAATTTCAATCCTGCATGATTCTACCAAGAAATGTGATTCTTCATTCAAAACCTGATTTTTGCTATTGGGCTCTATTGAATAATGAATGTTTTGAATTTTCTCCAAAAGTAAAGTAGTTGCAAACTCATGCTTTTAGAGACTTGTTTGGGCTCATGAGAGGAGTAGAAAAACATCAAAAATTTCAGTCCTGCATGATTCTTCCAAGAAATGTGTGTTCATTGAAACCGCTGGTTTTTGATAGTTTGGGCCCTATTGAATAATGAATGTTTTGAATTTTCTCCAAAAGTAAAGTAGTTGCAAACTCATCCTTTTAGAAACTTGTTTGGGCTGTTGAGAGGAGTAAAAAACCATCAAAAATTTCAATCCTGCATGATTTTACCAAGAAATGTGATTCTTCATTCAAAACCTGATTTTTGCTATTGGGCTCTATTGAATAGTGAATGTTTTGAATGTTCTCCAAAAGTAAACTAGTTGCAAACTCATGCTTTTAGAAACTTGTTTGGGCTCATGAGAGGAGTAGAAAAACATCAAAAATTTCAGTCCTGCATGATTCTACCAAGAAATGTGTGTTCATTGAAACCGCTGGTTTTTGATAGTTTGGGCCCTATTGAATAATGAATGTTTTGAATTTTCTCCATTTTCAATAAACTTTATTAAGTTTTTCTACTTAACAGTTATATTGTTCATCATCATATTTCAATGTGGTTTACAAAATAACAGTAGTATAATAACATGACTTTCAAGTAGCAGATACATTCATAAGTGTCAAGGGAAGAAAGGGGTAGGGGTTTCGGAATGGGTTTAAAGTTGCTTTAATGAAACACACAAAGGAAAAAAAACAAAAGGAGGGGTAAGGAAGGAACAAAGGGAAACATAACAGTAAGTTACGTGTAGAAATAAGATGCTATAAAGTCGTCTAATTATAAATCTAAAAGGGTCATGTCTCCTCAATATGAATGGGCATGAACATACCCCATAAGGAAGAGACAGGACAGACTAACAGTTATCTATTGAGTATTGAATTGGGGGTTATAAGCCCCTAAAGTATTTTGGACAGGCATACATACATTAATATGCCCCAAAAAAAAGTAAATAACGCTTTAAGTCTGCTTTCAAATGCCTCTAGCTATAGTAAGCCTCTGCACCTGTCACATGACACTTATAAAAGGTATTAATAACACTTAATAAACCTAAACCTGTCATATGACACCTGTAATCAAAATATTAATAACACTTAAATATTTAAACGTAATTGTAAGTAAACCCGTCGTTATTGGTCCGAGTAATCAATACCCAAGGACCATATGGGGGGAAAGTTCAGCTTTTTTCTCAAATCAGCTCATGGAACATAAACCACAGATCATAATTTTAATCCGACATATATGTAAAAAGCTTTTGAGAGGTCCAAGTGAGTCCAAAGTTTCCCGATAATAAAATCCAAGTAAGATCCAAAGTTCAAGTATGGTGTAAGCGGAGGTCTTGTACAGATGGGTGTAAAGTTTTGGGAAGACAATTGTTAGAAATAAGTCGAGCATTTCTAAGGAAGTCCATGCCATCCCGCGGAGACAGAATATGAATTATGTTTGAAGCATATCTCACGATTAATGTAGAAGTTTGGGACCAATTATAATCAATATTAGCCCGACGAAGCACAGTTGTTATTTGTAAAAATGACCTGCGTTTTTGTATGGTGTTCTTACACAAATCCTTAAAGAAAACTAAGTTTTGATAGGGAGATGAAAGAAAGCTAGAATTTTTTGATAAACCAAGGAGGGTGTTTCTGACCCAGTTAGGATAAAATGTGACAATGACATCTCTAGTTAAGTCAGACAGTAGGGAGGAAGGTCTACGAATCCTAAATATCCTCTCAATTAGATTTTTTCCTTTAGTTTCCGGAAATAAATAAGAAATCATTGAGGAAACGTATTCCCTCAATCGAGTTGGTTGAACTGACTCGGGAATACCCCTGATTTTTACATTATTTTTCCTCTTCAAATCCTCAAAATTGGACAAAGAACATCTGAATGAGGCAATCTCCTTCTGTAAATCCCTCAAAGAATCCGAGAGCTCATGAAATTTTGATGCTTCAATAGAGGAGAATTCAAATTGTTTAAACGTAGGTTTTACTGTAGAGAGAGAAATGTCAAGTGTGGTGTTAGGTTTTATTACATTCTCGCTGACTATAATTGAAAAAATATTTTTCATAAGTTGCTTAATCGAGTTTCCTAATAGTTTAATTTTGTCTATTCCCGGGTCTCCCACATTGCCAATCCCCAGATCATTCAACGAAGTCAAAAAAGTTTTGCATGATTTAACTAGGAAATCCTCAACGGGGCAGCTCCCAGGAACCCATATATTATATAGCGAGGATGGATCAATAAATACCTCCTTAACATCAGTCTGCGTCTTCTCTTGAGCTATATTAGTTTTATCATCCTGAGAAGAGTCACCACTTCCGGATTCTCCATAGCTGATAGAGTTCTCAGAAATAAAGGAACGCAACGAAGATGCCTCATCCGTATTGCTTATATCAGTTGAATCAATCAAATCGTTTTTTGAGTCTCCAAGAGAGGCTACCTCCTCCCCAAAGACCTCCGAATCTACATTTTCTGATTCCTCCCCACCGTCGGACGAAGTTTCTGACTTTTTATAATTTAAACCTGACTGGTCATTAGAAGAGGACTCCCCATTAGTGTATAAAGTGAGGAGGGTGCTTTCGAATCGAGCAATCAAAGCCCATATCTCTTCTTTCATAGACTGGAAAAGATCATCCCCCCCAAACTCTTCCTGTCTAGAGGAAACACAGACTGATTTTTCATGAAAGCCATTTTTTTGTAGCCCCTTGTCAACACCAGAATCTACTAATAATCGCTTGTCCCCAACACTTTTTTGAAATCCCTTATTGAGATCTATCCCACGGGATGACCGGGCCCCCCCATAGTACGGTGATTTTATCTCCCCATCTAATAATTGTTTAGGTGTGTTTAATGGTGAAAATTCCGCTGCATCATGTCGCAAAACACTATTAAAATGTTTGATAGAAGGTGTTAATGATGTAACAGGTGTACATAATGATAAATCTGCGGTAGATTTAAGTAGCGGTAATGCAATCGTTTCGGCTCTGCTACATCTCTCCTGGAGCATTACTACAACGTCAGACTCTTTTCCCCCACTTTCCTCCTCCGCCGATAGTGCTGTGCGGACACCAGAATCCAACAAAGGCGCAGGAACCTCAGCACTGCTATATTACAATGGCCGCGCTGTTGCAGCACCAGATGTAGTCATCTGACCAAAGTTCTCCCCTGAAGCCTGTGTGGCCCTGACTTCAGAAGCCCTCAGCGGCCCTATGCATGCCGCTGATCGGACTCCCGACTGTCCCTTAATATCCCCAGATCCACCACAGATGGGCGACCCCCCGGATCCGCTCACCGGAGAAGAAGGAAAGGAAGGAGATCCCCCGTCGCGGCTCCTCCACTGTCGCGCGGCCGCGGCTTTCACCGCGATCTCCCCGCTATGATCCTTCAAAGCGGGGATTTCTCCAGGTGCCGGGGACCTCACCGCTGATGTCACAGTAGATCTGCGTGGATCTCCCGCTGCAGAAGACCCATCGGGGGGTGGCACACCTGATCTCAGCAGCGGCGCCGCAACGTCTCCACCGCCGCTCCTCTGCAGCAACGCGGTTTCAGCCTTCACCGCGGTCTCCCCGCTTTGATTTTGTGAAGCAGGGACCGCTGCAGCTGTCAAAGACCACGCTGCCACAGTCCCCACACGTCCACTCGGTCTTCCAGGTGTAGAAGATCTGTCTGGAGATGTCCCAACTGGTTCCACCCGCGATGCCACAGAGACTCCACCGCCGCTTCTCTCCTGCCGCATCACAGCTCCAACAGTCAGCGCGGTCTGCCGATCTCCTCTCAAAACACTGTCAGCTAGTGTCGGGGCCTCTCTGCACCCAAGGGAGCTCACCATTAAAGTCTGATCTGCCCTCTGGGTCTCGCTGGCTCCTTGTTTTTTCTTCCCGCTGCGTTGATCAGTCACATGGCTGGGTTGTTTACATCCAGCGTGGAGGCTTGGGCCCGACAGACTCCCCAGGCTTCTTGGACCCGTTAAACGGTCTTTTCTCACTGGGACCCTTCTGTTTTTCTTGCTGCACCTCTTAGGCATCTTCTTATTAATCCGTGGCTGGATTATTCCACAAGTTAGCAATCTTTTTGTAAGCTTAGAGTAGGGGAAAGCAGGAGCTCCTAGAAAACACGTCTGCTCTGCTCCCCTGCAAGCCACGCCCCTCTTGAATTTTCTCCAAAAGTAAAGTAGTTGCAAACTCATCCTTTTAGAAACTTGTTTGGGCTGTTGAGAGGAGTAAAAAACCATCAAAAATTTCAATCCTGCATGATTTTACCAAGAAATGTGATTCTTCATTCAAAACCTGATTTTTGCTATTGGGCTCTATTGAATAATGAATGTTTTGAATTTTCTCCAAAAGTAAAGTAGTTGCAAACTCATGCTTTTAGAGACTTGTTTGGGCTCATGAGAGGAGTAGAAAAACATCAAAAATTTCAGTCCTGCATGATTCTACCAAGAAATGTGTGTTCATTGAAACCGCTGGTTTTTGATAGTTTGGGCCCTATTGAATAATGAATGCTTTGAATTTTCTCCAAAAGTAAAGTAGTTGCAAACTCATCCTTTTAGAAACTTGTTTGGGCTGTTGAGAGGAGTAAAAAACCATCAAAAATTTCAATCCTGCATGATTCTACCAAGAAATGTGATTCTTCATTCAAAACCTGATTTTTGCTATTGGGCTCTATTGAATAATGAATGTTTTGAATTTTCTCCAAAAGTAAAGTAGTTGCAAACTCATCCTTTTAGAAACTTGTTTGGGCTGTTGAGAGGAGTAAAAAACCATCAAAAATTTCAATCCTGCATGATTCTACCAAGAAATGTGATTCTTCATTCAAAACCTGATTTTTGCTATTGGGCTCTATTGAATAATGAATGTTTTGAATTTTCTCCAAAAGTAAAGTAGTTGCAAACTCATGCTTTTAGAAACTTGTTTGGGCTCATGAGAGGAGTAGAAAAACATCAAAAATTTGAGTCCTGCATGATTCTACCAAGAAATGTGTGTTCATTCAAACCGCTGGTTTTTGATAGTTTGGGCCCTATTGAATAATGAATGTTTTGAATTTTCTCCAAAAGTAAAGCAGTTGCAAACTCATCCTTTTAGAAACTTGTTTGGGCTGTAGAGAGGAGTAAAAAAACATCAAAAATTTCAATCCTGCATGATTCTACCAAGAAATGTGATTCTTCATTCAAAACCTGATTTTTGCTATTGGGCTCTATTGAATAATGAATGTTTTGAATTTTCTCCAAAAGTAAAGTAGTTGCAAACTCATGCTTTTAGAGACTTGTTTGGGCTCATGAGAGGAGTAGAAAAACATCAAAAATTTCAGTCCTGCATGATTCTACCAAGAAATGTGTTTTCATTGAAACCGCTGGTTTTTGATAGTTTGGGCCCTATTGAATAATGAATGTTTTGAATTTTCTCCAAAAGTAAAGTAGTTGCAAACTCATCCTTTTAGAAACTTGTTTGGGCTGTTGAGAGGAGTAAAAAACCATCAAAAATTTCAATCCTGCATGCTTCTACCAAGAATTGTGATTCTTCATTCAAAACCTGATTTTTGCTATTGGGCTCTATTGAATAATGAATGTTTTGAATTTTCTCCAAAAGTAAAGTAGTTGCAAACTCATGCTTTTAGAGACTTGTTTGGGCTCATGAGAGGAGTAGAAAAACATCAAAAATTTCAGTCCTGCATGATTCTACCAAGAAATGTGTGTTCATTGAAACCGCTGGTTTTTGATAGTTTGGGCCCTATTGAATAATGAATGTTTTGAATTTTCTCCAAAAGTAAAGTAGTTGCAAACTCATCCTTTTAGAAACTTGTTTGGGCTGTTGAGAGGAGTAAAAAACCATCAAAAATTTCAATCCTGCATGATTTTACCAAGAAATGTGATTCTTCATTCAAAACCTGATTTTTGCTATTGGGCTCTATTGAATAATGAATGTTTTGAATTTTCTCCAAAAGTAAAGTAGTTGCAAACTCATGCTTTTAGAGACTTGTTTGGGCTCATGAGAGGAGTAGAAAAACATCAAAAATTTCAGTCCTGCATGATTCTACCAAGAAATGTGTGTTCATTGAAACCGCTGGTTTTTGATAGTTTGGGCCCTATTGAATAATGAATGTTTTGAATTTTCTCCAAAAGTAAAGTAGTTGCAAACTCATCCTTTTAGAAACTTGTTTGGGCTGTTGAGAGGAGTAAAAAACCATCAAAAATTTCAATCCTGCATGATTCTACCAAGAAATGTGATTCTTCATTCAAAACGCTGGTTTTTGCTATTGGGCTCTATTGAATAATGAATGTTTTGAATTTTCTCCAAAAGTAAAGTAGTTGCAAACTCATCCTTTTAGAGACTTGTTTGGGCTCATGAGAGGAGTAGAAAAACATCAAAAATTTCAGTCCTGCACGATTCTACCAAGAAATGTGTGTTCATTCAAACCCCTGGTTTTTGATATTTTGGGCCCTATTGAATGATGAATGTTTTGAATTTTCTCCAAAAGTAAAGTAGTTGCAAACTCATCCTTTTAGAAACTTGTTTGGGCTGTTGAGAGGAGTAAAAAACCATCAAAAATTTCAATCCTGCATGATTCTACCAAGAAATGTGACTCTTCATTCAAAACCTGATTTTTGCTATTGGGCTCTATTGAATAATGAATGTTTTGAATTTTCTCCAAAAGTAAAGTAGTTGCAAACTCATGCTTTTAGAGACTTGTTTGGGCTCATGAGAGGAGTAGAAAAACATCAAAAATTTCAGTCCTGCATGATTCTACCAAGAAATGTGTGTTCATTGAAACCGCTGGTTTTTGATAGTTTGGGCCCTATTGAATAATGAATGTTTTGAATTTTCTCCAAAAGTAAAGTAGTTGCAAACTCATCCTTTTAGAAACTTGTTTGGGCTGTTGAGAGGAGTAAAAAACCATCAAAAATTTCAATCCTGCATGATTTTACCAAGAAATGTGATTCTTCATTCAAAACCTGATTTTTGCTATTGGGCTCTATTGAATAATGAATGTTTTGAATTTTCTCCAAAAGTAAAGTAGTTGCAAACTCATGCTTTTAGAGTCTTGTTTGGGCTCATGAGAGGAGTAGAAAAACATCAAAAATTTCAGTCCTGCATGATTCTACCAAGAAATGTGTGTTCATTGATACCGCTGGTTTTTGATAGTTTGGGCCCTATTGAATAATGAATGTTTTGAATTTTCTCCAAAAGTAAAGTAGTTGCAAACTCATCCTTTTAGAAACTTGTTTGGGCTGTTGAGAGGAGTAAAAAACCATCAAAAATTTCAATCCTGCATGATTTTACCAAGAAATGTGATTCTTCATTCAAATCCTGATTTTTGCTATTGGGCTCTATTGAATAATGAATGTTTTGAATTTTCTCCAAAAGTAAAGTAGTTGCAAACTCATGCTTTTAGAGACTTGTTTGGGCTCATGAGAGGAGTAGAAAAACATCAAAAATTTCAGTCCTGCATGATTCTACCAAGAAATGTGTGTTCATTGAAACCGCTGGTTTTTGATAGTTTGGGCCCTATTGAATAATGAATGTTTTGAATTTTCTCCAAAAGTAAAGTAGTTGCAAACTCATCCTTTTAGAAACTTGTTTGGGCTGTTGAGAGGAGTAAAAAACCATCAAAAATTTCAATCCTGCATGATTCTACCAAGAAATGTGATTCTTCATTCAAAACCTGATTTTTGCTATTGGGCTCTATTGAATAATGAATGTTTTGAATTTTCTCCAAAAGTAAAGTAGTTGCAAACTCATGCTTTTAGAGACTTGTTTGGGCTCATGAGAGGAGTAGAAAAACATCAAAAATTTCAGTCCTGCATGATTCTACCAAGAAATGTGTGTTCATTGAAACCGCTGGTTTTTGATAGTTTGGGCCCTATTGAATAATGAATGTTTTGAATTTTCTCCAAAAGTAAAGTAGTTGCAAACTCATCCTTTTAGAAACTTGTTTGGGCTGTTGAGAGGAGTAAAAAACCATCAAAAATTTCAATCCTGCATGATTCTACCAAGAAATGTGATTCTTCATTCAAAACCTGATTTTTGCTATTGGGCTCTATTGAATAATGAATGTTTTGAATTTTCTCCAAAAGTAAAGTAGTTGCAAACTCATACTTTTAGAAACTTGTTTGGGCTCATGAGAGGAGTAGAAAAACATCAAAAATTTGAGTCCTGCATGATTCTACCAAGAAATGTGTGTTCATTCAAACCGCTGGTTTTTGATAGTTTGGGCCCTATTGAATAATGAATGTTTTGAATTTTCTCCAAAAGTAAAGCAGTTGCAAACTCATCCTTTTAGAAACTTGTTTGGGCTGTAGAGAGGAGTAAAAAACCATCAAAAATTTCAATCCTGCATGATTCTACCAAGAAATGTGATTCTTCATTCAAAACCTGATTTTTGCTATTGGGCTCTATTGAATAATGAATGTTTTGAATTTTCTCCAAAAGTAAAGTAGTTGCAAACTCATGCTTTTAGAGACTTGTTTGGGCTCATGAGAGGAGTAGAAAAACATCAAAAACTTCAGTCCTGCATGATTCTACCAAGAAATGTGTGTTCATTGAAACCGCTGGTTTTTGATAGTTTGGGCCCTATTGAATAATGAATGTTTTGAATTTTCTCCAAAAGTAAAGTAGTTGCAAACTCATCCTTTTAGAAACTTGTTTGGGCTGTTGAGAGGAGTAAAAAACCATCAAAAATTTCAATCCTGCATGCTTCTACCAAGAAATGTGATTCTTCATTCAAAACCTGATTTTTGCTATTGGGCTCTATTGAATAATGAATGTTTTGAATTTTCTCCAAAAGTAAAGTAGTTGCAAACTCATGCTTTTAGAGACTTGTTTGGGCTCATGAGAGGAGTAGAAAAACATCAAAAATTTCAGTCCTGCATGATTCTACCAAGAAATGTGTGTTCATTGAAACCGCTGGTTTTTGATAGTTTGGGCCCTATTGAATAATGAATGTTTTGAATTTTCTCCAAAAGTAAAGTAGTTGCAAACTCATCCTTTTAGAAACTTGTTTGGGCTGTTGAGAGGAGTAAAAAACCATCAAAAATTTCAATCCTGCATGATTCTACCAAGAAATGTGATTCTTCATTCAAAACCTGATTTTTGCTATTGGGCTCTATTGAATAATGAATGTTTTGAATTTTCTCCAAAAGTAAAGAAGTCGCAAACTCATGCTTTTAGAGACTTGTTTGGGCTCATGAGAGGAGTAGAAAAACATCAAAAATTTCAGTCCTGCATGATTCTACCAAGAAATGTGTGTTCATTGAAACCGCTGTTTTTTGATAGTTTGGGCCCTATTGAATAATGAATGTTTTGAATTTTCTCCAAAAGTAAAGTAGTTGCAAACTCATCCTTTTAGAAACTTGTTTGGGCTGTTGAGAGGAGTAAAAAACCATCAAAAATTTCAATCCTGCATGATTCTACCAAGAAATGTGATTCTTCATTCAAAACCTGATTTTTGCTATTGGGCTCTATTGAATAATGAATGTTTTGAATTTTCTCCAAAAGTAAAGTAGTTGCAAACTCATGCTTTTAGAGACTTGTTTGGGCTCATGAGAGGAGTAGAAAAACATCAAAAATTTCAGTCCTGCATGATTCTACCAAGAAATGTGTGTTCATTGAAACCGCTGGTTTTTGATAGTTTGGGCCCTATTGAATAATGAATGTTTTGAATTTTCTCCAAAAGTAAAGTAGTTGCAAACTCATCCTTTTAGAAACTTGTTTGGGCTGTTGAGAGGAGTAAAAAACCATCAAAAATTTCAATCCTGCATGATTCTACCAAGAAATGTGATTCTTCATTCAAAACCTGATTTTTGCTATTGGGCTCTATTGAATAATGAATGTTTTGAATTTTCTCCAAAAGTAAAGTAGTTGCAAACTCATGCTTTTAGAAACTTGTTTGGGCTCATGAGAGGAGTAGAAAAACATCAAAAATTTGAGTCCTGCATGATTCTACCAAGAAATGTGTGTTCATTCAAACTGCTGGTTTTTGATAGTTTGGGCCCTATTGAATAATGAATGTTTTGAATTTTCTCCAAAAGTAAAGCAGTTGCAAACTCATCCTTTTAGAAACTTGTTTGGGCTGTAGAGAGGAGTAAAAAACCATCAAAAATTTCAATCCTGCATGATTCTACCAAGAAATGTGATTCTTCATTCAAAACCTGATTTTTGCTATTGGGCTCTATTGAATAATGAATGTTTTGAATTTTCTCCAAAAGTAAAGTAGTTGCAAACTCATGCTTTTAGAGACTTGTTTGGGCTCATGAGAGGAGTAGAAAAACATCAATAATTTCAGTCCTGCATGATTCTACCAAGAAATGTGTGTTCATTCAAACCGCTGGTTTTTGATAGTTTGGGCCCTATTGAATAATGAATGTTTTGAATTTTCTCCAAAAGTAAAGTAGTTGCAAACTCATCCTTTTAGAAACTTGTTTGGGCTGTTGAGAGGAGTAAAAAACCATCAAAAATTTCAAACCTGCATGATTCTACCAAGAAATGTGATTCTTCATTCAAAACCTGATTTTTGCTATTGGGCTCTATTGAAAAGTGAATGTTTTGAATTTTCTCCAAAAGTAAAGTAGTTGCAAACTCATGCTTTTAGAGACTTGTTTGGGCTCATGAGAGGAGTAGAAAAACATCAAAAATTTCAGTCCTGCATGATTCTACCAAGAAATGTGTGTTCATTGAAACCGCTGGTTTTTGATAGTTTGGGCCCTATTGAATAATGAATGTTTTGAATTTTCTCCAAAAGTAAAGTAGTTGCAAACTCATCCTTTTAGAAACTTGTTTGGGCTGTTGAGAGGAGTAAAAAACCATCAAAAATTTCAATCCTGCATGATTCTACCAAGAAATGTGATTCTTCATTCAAAACCTGATTTTTGCTATTGGGCTCTATTGAATAATGAATGTTTTGAATTTTCTCCATAAGTAAAGTAGTTGCAAACTCATGCTTTTAGAGACTTGTTTGGGCTCATGAGAGGAGTAGAAAAACATCAAAAATTTCAGTCCTGCATGATTCTACCAAGAAATGTGTGTTCATTGAAACCGCTGGTTTTTGATAGTTTGGGCCCTATTGAATAATGAATGTTTTGAATTTTCTCCAAAAGTAAAGTAGTTGCAAACTCATCCTTTTAGAAACTTGTTTGGGCTGTTGAGAGGAGTAAAAAACCATCAAAAATTTCAATCCTGCATGATTTTACCAAGAAATGTGATTCTTCATTCAAAACCTGATTTTTGCTATTGGGCTCTATTGAATAGTGAATGTTTAGAATGTTCTCCAAAAGTAAACTAGTTGCAAACTCATGCTTTTAGAAACTTGTTTGGGCTCATGAGAGGAGTAGAAAAACATCAAAAATTTCAGTCCTGCATGATTCTACCAAGAAATGTGTGTTCATTGAAACCGCTGGTTTTTGATAGTTTGGGCCCTATTGAATAATGAATGTTTTGAATTTTCTCCAAAAGTAAAGTAGTTGCAAACTCATCCTTTTAGAAACTTGTTTGGGCTGTTGAGAGGAGTAAAAAACCATCAAAAATTTCAATCCTGCATGATTTTACCAAGAAATGTGATTCTTCATTCAAAACCTGATTTTTGCTATTGGGCTCTATTGAAAAATGAATGTTTTGAATTTTCTCCAAAAGTAAAGTAGTTGCAAACTCATGCTTTTAGAGACTTGTTTGGGCTCATGAGAGGAGTAGAAAAACATCAAAAATTTCAGTCCTGCATGATTCTACCAAGAAATGTGTGTTCATTGAAACCGCTGGTTTTTGATAGTTTGGGCCCTATTGAATAATGAATGCTTTGAATTTTCTCCAAAAGTAAAGTAGTTGCAAACTCATCCTTTTAGAAACTTGTTTGGGCTGTTGAGAGGAGTAAAAAACCATCAAAAATTTCAATCCTGCATGATTCTACCAAGAAATGTGATTCTTCATTCAAAACCTGATTTTTGCTATTGGGCTCTATTGAATAATGAATGTTTTGAATTTTCTCCAAAAGTAAAGTAGTTGCAAACTCATCCTTTTAGAAACTTGTTTGGGCTGTTGAGAGGAGTAAAAAACCATCAAAAATTTCAATCCTGCATGATTCTACCAAGAAATGTGATTCTTCATTCAAAACCTGATTTTTGCTATTGGGCTCTATTGAATAATGAATGTTTTGAATTTTCTCCAAAAGTAAAGTAGTTGCAAACTCATGCTTTTAGAAACTTGTTTGGGCTCATGAGAGGAGTAGAAAAACATCAAAAATTTCAGTCCTGCATGATTCTTCCAAGAAATGTGTGTTCATTGAAACCGCTGGTTTTTGATAGTTTGGGCCCTATTGAATAATGAATGTTTTGAATTTTCTCCAATAGTAAAGTAGTTGCAAACTCATCCTTTTAGAAACTTGTTTGGGCTGTTGAGAGGAGTAAAAAACCATCAAAAATTTCAATCCTGCATGATTCTACCAAGAAATGTGATTCTTCATTCAAAACCTGATTTTTGCTATTGGGCTCTATTGAATAATGAATGTTTTGAATTTTCTCCAAAAGTAAAGTAGTTGCAAACTCATGCTTTTAGAGACTTGTTTGGGCTCATGAGAGGAGTAGAAAAACATCAAAAATTTCAGTCCTGCATGATTCTACCAAGAAATGTGTGTTCATTGAAACCGCTGGTTTTTGATAGTTTGGGCCCTATTGAATAATGAATGTTTTGAATTTTCTCCAAAAGTAAAGTAGTTGCAAACTCATCATTTTAGAAACTTGTTTGGGCTGTTGAGAGGAGTAAAAAACCATCAAAAATTTAAATCCTGCATGATTCTACCAAGAAATGTGATTCTTCATTCAAAACCTGATTTTTGCTATTGGGCTCTATTGAATAATGAATGTTTTGAATTTTCTCCAAAAGTAAAGTAGTTGCAAACTCATGCTTTTAGAAACTTGTTTGGGCTCATGAGAGGAGTAGAAAAACATCAAAAATTTGAGTCCTGCATGATTCTACCAAGAAATGTGTGTTCATTCAAACCGCTGGTTTTTGATAGTTTGGGCCCTATTGAATAATGAATGTTTTGAATTTTCTCCAAAAGTAAAGTAGTTGCAAACTCATCCTTTTAGAAACTTGTTTGGGCTGTTGAGAGGAGTAAAAAACCATCAAAAATTTAAATCCTGCATGATTCTACCAAGAAATGTGATTCTTCATTCAAAACCTGATTTTTGCTATTGGGCTCTATTGAATAATGAATGTTTTGAATTTTCTCCAAAAGTAAAGTAGTTGCAAACTCATGCTTTTAGAAACTTGTTTGGGCTCATGAGAGGAGTAGAAAAACATCAAAAATTTGAGTCCTGCATGATTCTACCAAGAAATGTGTGTTCATTCAAACCGCTGGTTTTTGATAGTTTGGGCCCTATTGAATAATGAATGTTTTGAATTTTCTCCAAAAGTAAAGTAGTTGCAAACTCATCCTTTTAGAAACTTGTTTGGGCTGTAGAGAGGAGAAAAAACCATCAAAAATTTCAATCCTGCATGATTCTACCAAGAAATGTGATTCTTCATTCAAAACCTGATTTTTGCTATTGGGCTCTATTGAATAATGAATGTTTTGAATTTTCTCCAAAAGTAAAGTAGTTGCAAACTCATGCTTTTAGAGACTTGTTTGGGCTCATGAGAGGAGTAGAAAAACATCAAAAATTTCAGTCCTGCATGATTCTACCAAGAAATGTGTTTTCATTGAAACCGCTGGTTTTTGATAGTTTGGGCCCTATTGAATAATGAATGTTTTGAATTTTCTCCAAAAGTAAAGTAGTTGCAAACTCATCCTTTTAGAAACTTGTTTGGGCTGTTGAGAGGAGTAAAAAACCATCAAAAATTTCAATCCTGCATGCTTCTACCAAGAATTGTGATTCTTCATTCAAAACCTGATTTTTGCTATTGGGCTCTATTGAATAATGAATGTTTTGAATTTTCTCCAAAAGTAAAGTAGTTGCAAACTCATGCTTTTAGAGACTTGTTTGGGCTCATGAGAGGAGTAGAAAAACATCAAAAATTTCAGTCCTGCATGATTCTACCAAGAAATGTGTGTTCATTCAAACCGCTGGTTTTTGATAGTTTGGGCCCTATTGAATAATGAATGTTTTGAATTTTCTCCAAAAGTAAAGTAGTTGCAAACTCATCCTTTTAGAAACTTGTTTGGGCTGTTGAGAGGAGTAAAAAACCATCAAAAATTTAAATCCTGCATGATTCTACCAAGAAATGTGATTCTTCATTCAAAACCTGATTTTTGCTATTGGGCTCTATTGAAAAGTGAATGTTTTGAATTTTCTCCAAAAGTAAAGTAGTTGCAAACTCATGCTTTTAGAGACTTGTTTGGGCTCATGAGAGGAGTAGAAAAACATCAAAAATTTCAGTCCTGCATGATTCTACCAAGAAATGTGTGTTCATTGAAACCGCTGGTTTTTGATAGTTTGGGCCCTATTGAATAATGAATGTTTTGAATTTTCTCCAAAAGTAAAGTAGTTGCAAACTCATCCTTTTAGAAACTTGTTTGGGCTGTTGAGAGGAGTAAAAAACCATCAAAAATTTCAATCCTGCATGATTTTACCAAGAAATGTGATTCTTCATTCAAAACCTGATTTTTGCTATTGGGCTCTATTGAATAATGAATGTTTTGAATTTTCTCCAAAAGTAAAGTAGTTGCAAACTCATGCTTTTAGAGACTTGTTTGGGCTCATGAGAGGAGTAGAAAAACATCAAAAATTTCAGTCCTGCATGATTCTACCAAGAAATGTGTGTTCATTGAAACCGCTGGTTTTTGATAGTTTGGGCCCTATTGAATAATGAATGTTTTGAATTTTCTCCAAAAGTAAAGTAGTTGCAAACTCATCCTTTTAGAAACTTGTTTGGGCTGTTGAGAGGAGTAAAAAACCATCAAAAATTTCAATCCTGCATGATTCTACCAAGAAATGTGATTCTTCATTCAAAACCTGATTTTTGCTATTGGGCTCTATTGAATAATGAATGTTTTGAATTTTCTCCAAAAGTAAAGTAGTTGCAAACTCATGCTTTTAGAGACTTGTTTGGGCTCATGAGAGGAGTAGAAAAATATCAAAAATTTCAGTCCTGCATGATTCTACCAAGAAATGTGTGTTCATTGAAACCGCTGGTTTTTGATAGTTTGGGCCCTATTGAATAATGAATGTTTTGAATTTTCTCCAAAAGTAAAGTAGTTGCAAACTCATCCTTTTAGAAACTTGTTTGGGCTGTTGAGAGGAGTAAAAAACCATCAAAAATTTCAATCCTGCATGATTTTACCAAGAAATGTGATTCTTCATTCAAAACCTGATTTTTGCTATTGGGCTCTATTGAATAATGAATGTTTTGAATTTTCTCCAAAAGTAAAGTAGTTGCAAACTCATGCTTTTAGAGACTTGTTTGGGCTCATGAGAGGAGTAGAAAAACATCAAAAATTTCAGTCCTGCATGATTCTACCAAGAAATGTGTGTTCATTGAAACCGCTGTTTTTTGATAGTTTGGGCCCTATTGAATAATGAATGTTTTGAATTTTCTCCAAAAGTAAAGTAGTTGCAAACTCATCCTTTTAGAAACTTGTTTGGGCTGTTGAGAGGAGTAAAAAACCATCAAAAATTTCAATCCTGCATGATTCTACCAAGAAATGTGATTCTTCATTCAAAACCTGATTTTTACTATTGGGCTCTATTGAATAATGAATGTTTTGAATTTTCTCCAAAAGTAAAGTAGTTGCAAAATCATGCTTTTAGAAACTTGTTTGGGCTCATGAGAGGAGTAGAAAAACATCAAAAATTTGAGTCCTGCATGATTCTACCAAGAAATGTGTGTTCATTGAAACTGCTGGTTTTTGATAGTTTGGGCCCTATTGAATAATGAATGTTTTGAATTTTCTCCAAAAGTAAAGTAGTTGCAAACTCATCCTTTTAGAAACTTGTTTGGGCTGTTGAGAGGAGTAAAAAACCATCAAAAATTTCAATCCTGCATGATTCTACCAAGAAATGTGATTCTTCATTCAAAACGCTGGTTTTTGCTATTGGGCTCTATTGAATAATGAATGCTTTGAATTTTCTCCAAAAGTAAAGTAGTTGCAAACTCATCCTTTTAGAGACTTGTTTGGGCTCATGAGAGGAGTAGAAAAACATCAAAAATTTCAGTCCTGCACGATTCTACCAAGAAATGTGTGTTCATTCAAACCCCTGGTTTTTGATATTTTGGGCCCTATTGAATAATGAATGTTTTGAATTTTCTCCAAAAGTAAAGTAGTTGCAAACTCATCCTTTTAGAGACTTGTTTGGGCTCATGAGAGGAGTAGAAAAACATCAAAAATTTCAGTCCTGCATGATTCTACCAAGAAATGTGTGTTCATTGAAACCGCTGGTTTTTGATAGTTTGGGCCCTATTGAATAATGAATGTTTTGAATTTTCTCCAAAAGTAAAGTAGTTGCAAACTCATCCTTTTAGAAACTTGTTTGGGCTGTTGAGAGGAGTAAAAAACCATCAAAAATTTCAATCCTGCATGATTCTACCAAGAAATGTGATTCTTCATTCAAAACCTGATTTTTGCTATTGGGCTCTATTGAATAATGAATGTTTTGAATTTTCTCCAAAAGTAAAGTAGTTGCAAACTCATCCTTTTAGAAACTTGTTTGGGCTGTTGAGAGGAGTAAAAAACCATCAAAAATTTCAATCCTGCATGATTCTACCAAGAAATGTGATTCTTCATTCAAAACCTGATTTTTGCTATTGGGCTCTATTGAATAATGAATGTTTTGAATTTTCTCCAAAAGTAAAGTAGTTGCAAACTCATGCTTTTAGAAACTTGTTTGGGCTCATGAGAGGAGTAGAAAAACATCAAAAATTTCAGTCCTGCATGATTCTTCCAAGAAATGTGTGTTCATTGAAACCGCTGGTTTTTGATAGTTTGGGCCCTATTGAATAATGAATGTTTTGAATTTTCTCCAAAAGTAAAGTAGTTGCAAACTCATCCTTTTAGAAACTTGTTTGGGCTGTTGAGAGGAGTAAAAAACCATCAAAAATTTCAATCCTGCATGATTCTACCAAGAAATGTGATTCTTCATTCAAAACCTGATTTTTGCTATTGGGCTCTATTGAATAATGAATGTTTTGAATTTTCTCCAAAAGTAAAGTAGTTGCAAACTCATGCTTTTAGAGACTTGTTTGGGCTCATGAGAGGAATAGAAAAACATCAAAAATTTCAGTCCTGCATGATTCTACCAAGAAATGTGTGTTCATTGAAACCGCTGGTTTTTGATAGTTTGGGCCCTATTGAATAATGAATGTTTTGAATTTTCTCCAAAAGTAAAGTAGTTGCAAACTCATCCTTTTAGAAACTTGTTTGGGCTGTTGAGAGGAGTAAAAAACCATCAAAAATTTCAATCCTGCATGATTCTACCAAGAAATGTGATTCTTCATTCAAAACCTGATTTTTGCTATTGGGCTCTATTGAATAATGAATGTTTTGAATTTTCTCCAAAAGTAAAGTAGTTGCAAACTCATGCTTTTAGAAACTTGTTTGAGCTCATGAGAGGAGTAGAAAAACATCAAAAATTTGAGTCCTGCATGATTCTACCAAGAAATGTGTGTTCATTCAAACCGCTGGTTTTTGATAGTTTGGGCCCTATTGAATAATGAATGTTTTGAATTGTCTCCAAAAGTAAAGCAGTTGCAAACTCATCCTTTTAGAAACTTGTTTGGGCTGTAGAGAGGAGTAAAAAACCATCAAAAATTTCAATCCTGCATGATTCTACCAAGAAATGTGATTCTTCATTCAAAACCTGATTTTTGCTATTGGGCTCTATTGAATAATGAATGTTTTGAATTTTCTCCAAAAGTAAAGTAGTTGCAAACTCATGCTTTTAGAGACTTGTTTGGGCTCATGAGAGGAGTAGAAAAACATCAATAATTTCAGTCCTGCATGATTCTACCAAGAAATGTGTGTTCATTCAAACCGCTGGTTTTTGATAGTTTGGGCCCTATTGAATAATGAATGTTTTGAATTTTCTCCAAAAGTAAAGTAGTTGCAAACTCATCCTTTTAGAAACTTGTTTGGGCTGTTGAGAGGAGTAAAAAACCATCAAAAATTTCAAACCTGCATGATTCTACCAAGAAATGTGATTCTTCATTCAAAACCTGATTTTTGCTATTGGGCTCTATTGAAAAGTGAATGTTTTGAATTTTCTCCAAAAGTAAAGTAGTTGCAAACTCATGCTTTTAGAGACTTGTTTGGGCTCATGAGAGGAGTAGAAAAACATCAAAAATTTCAGTCCTGCATGATTCTACCAAGAAATGTGTGTTCATTGAAACCGCTGGTTTTTGATAGTTTGGGCCCTATTGAATAATGAATGTGTTGAATTTTCTCCAAAAGTAAAGTAGTTGCAAACTCATCCTTTTAGAAACTTGTTTGGGCTGTTGAGAGGAGTAAAAAACCATCAAAAATTTCAATCCTGCATGATTCTACCAAGAAATGTGATTCTTCATTCAAAACCTGATTTTTGCTATTGGGCTCTATTGAATAATGAATGTTTTGAATTTTCTCCAAAAGTAAAGTAGTTGCAAACTCATGCTTTTAGAGACTTGTTTGGGCTCATGAGAGGAGTAGAAAAACATCAAAAATTTCAGTCCTGCATGATTCTACCAAGAAATGTGTGTTCATTGAAACCGCTGGTTTTTGATAGTTTGGGCCCTATTGAATAATGAATGTTTTGAATTTTCTCCAAAAGTAAAGTAGTTGCAAACTCAACCTTTTAGAAACTTGTTTGGGCTGTTGAGAGGAGTAAAAAACCATCAAAAATTTCAATCCTGCATGATTTTACCAAGAAATGTGATTCTTCATTCAAAACCTGATTTTTGCTATTGGGCTCTATTGAATAGTGAATGCTTAGAATGTTCTCCAAAAGTAAACTAGTTGCAAACTCATGCTTTTAGAAACTTGTTTGGGCTCATGAGAGGAGTAGAAAAACATCAAAAATTTCAGTCCTGCATGATTCTACCAAGAAATGTGTGTTCATTGAAACCGCTGGTTTTTGATAGTTTGGGCCCTATTGAATAATGAATGTTTTGAATTTTCTCCAAAAGTAAAGTAGTTGCAAACTCATCCTTTTAGAAACTTGTTTGGGCTGTTGAGAGGAGTAAAAAACCATCAAAAATTTCAATCCTGCATGATTTTACCAAGAAATGTGATTCTTCATTCAAAACCTGATTTTTGCTATTGGGCTCTATTGAATAATGAATGTTTTGAATTTTCTCCAAAAGTAAAGTAGTTGCAAACTCATGCTTTTAGAGACTTGTTTGGGCTCATGAGAGGAGTAGAAAAACATCAAAAATTTCAGTCCTGCATGATTCTACCAAGAAATGTGTGTTCATTGAAACCGCTGGTTTTTGATAGTTTGGGCCCTATTGAATAATGAATGCTTTGAATTTTCTCCAAAAGTAAAGTAGTTGCAAACTCATCCTTTTAGAAACTTGTTTGGGCTGTTGAGAGGAGTAAAAAACCATCAAAAATTTCAATCCTGCATGATTCTACCAAGAAATGTGATTCTTCATTCAAAACCTGATTTTTGCTATTGGGCTCTATTGAATAATGAATGTTTTGAATTTTCTCCAAAAGTAAAGTAGTTGCAAACTCATCCTTTTAGAAACTTGTTTGGGCTGTTGAGAGGAGTAAAAAACCATCAAAAATTTCAATCCTGCATGATTCTACCAAGAAATGTGATTCTTCATTCAAAACCTGATTTTTGCTATTGGGCTCTATTGAATAATGAATGTTTTGAATTTTCTCCAAAAGTAAAGTAGTTGCAAACTCATGCTTTTAGAAACTTGTTTGGGCTCATGAGAGGAGTAGAAAAACATCAAAAATTTCAGTCCTGCATGATTCTTCCAAGAAATGTGTGTTCATTGAAACCGCTGGTTTTTGATAGTTTGGGCCCTATTGAATAATGAATGTTTTGAATTTTCTCCAAAAGTAAAGTAGTTGCAAACTCATCCTTTTAGAAATTTGTTTGGGCTGTTGAGAGGAGTAAAAAACCATCAAAAATTTCAATCCTGCATGATTCTACCAAGAAATGTGATTCTTCATTCAAAACCTGATTTTTGCTATTGGGCTCTATTGAATAATGAATGTTTTGAATTTTCTCCAAAAGTAAAGTAGTTGCAAACTCATGCTTTTAGAGACTTGTTTGGGCTCATGAGAGGAATAGAAAAACATCAAAAATTTCAGTCCTGCATGATTCTACCAAGAAATGTGTGTTCATTGAAACCGCTGGTTTTTGATAGTTTGGGCCCTATTGAATAATGAATGTTTTGAATTTTCTCCAAAAGTAAAGTAGTTGCAAACTCATCCTTTTAGAAACTTGTTTGGGCTGTTGAGAGGAGTAAAAAACCATCAAAAATTTCAATCCTGCATGATTCTACCAAGAAATGTGATTCTTCATTCAAAACCTGATTTTTGCTATTGGGCTCTATTGAATAATGAATGTTTTGAATTTTCTCCAAAAGTAAAGTAGTTGCAAACTCATGCTTTTAGAAACCTGTTTGAGCTCATGAGAGGAGTAGAAAAACATCAAAAATTTGAGTCCTGCATGATTCTACCAAGAAATGTGTGTTCATTCAAACCGCTGGTTTTTGATAGTTTGGGCCCTATTGAATAATGAATGTTTTGAATTGTCTCCAAAAGTAAAGCAGTTGCAAACTCATCCTTTTAGAAACTTGTTTGGGCTGTAGAGAGGAGTAAAAAACCATCAAAAATTTCAATCCTGCATGATTCTACCAAGAAATGTGATTCTTCATTCAAAACCTGATTTTTGCTATTGGGCTCTATTGAATAATGAATGTTTTGAATTTTCTCCAAAAGTAAAGTAGTTGCAAACTCATGCTTTTAGAGACTTGTTTGGGCTCATGAGAGGAGTAGAAAAACATCAATAATTTCAGTCCTGCATGATTCTACCAAGAAATGTGTGTTCATTCAAACCGCTGGTTTTTGATAGTTTGGGCCCTATTGAATAATGAATGTTTTGAATTTTCTCCAAAAGTAAAGTAGTTGCAAACTCATCCTTTTAGAAACTTGTTTGGGCTGTTGAGAGGAGTAAAAAACCATCAAAAATTTCAAACCTGCATGATTCTACCAAGAAATGTGATTCTTCATTCAAAACCTGATTTTTGCTATTGGGCTCTATTGAAAAGTGAATGTTTTGAATTTTCTCCAAAAGTAAAGTAGTTGCAAACTCATGCTTTTAGAGACTTGTTTGGGCTCATGAGAGGAGTAGAAAAACATCAAAAATTTCAGTCCTGCATGATTCTACCAAGAAATGTGTGTTCATTGAAACCGCTGGTTTTTGATAGTTTGGGCCCTATTGAATAATGAATGTTTTGAATTTTCTCCAAAAGTAAAGTAGTTGCAAACTCATCCTTTTAGAAACTTGTTTGGGCTGTTGAGAGGAGTAAAAAACCATCAAAAATTTCAATCCTGCATGATTCTACCAAGAAATGTGATTCTTCATTCAAAACCTGATTTTTGCTATTGGGCTCTATTGAATAATGAATGTTTTGAATTTTCTCCAAAAGTAAAGTAGTTGCAAACTCATGCTTTTAGAGACTTGTTTGGGCTCATGAGAGGAGTAGAAAAACATCAAAAATTTCAGTCCTGCATGATTCTACCAAGAAATGTGTGTTCATTGAAACCGCTGGTTTTTGATAGTTTGGGCCCTATTGAATAATGAATGTTTTGAATTTTCTCCAAAAGTAAAGTAGTTGCAAACTCATCCTTTTAGAAACTTGTTTGGGCTGTTGAGAGGAGTAAAAAACCATCAAAAATTTCAATCCTGCATGATTTTACCAAGAAATGTGATTCTTCATTCAAAACCTGATTTTTGCTATTGGGCTCTATTGAATAGTGAATGTTTAGAATGTTCTAAAAAAGTAAACTAGTTGCAAACTCATGCTTTTAGAAACTTGTTTGGGCTCATGAGAGGAGTAGAAAAACATCAAAAATTTCAGTCCTGCATGATTCTACCAAGAAATGTGTGTTCATTGAAACCGCTGGTTTTTGATAGTTTGGGCCCTATTGAATAATGAATGTTTTGAATTTTCTCCAAAAGTAAAGTAGTTGCAAACTCATCCTTTTAGAAACTTGTTTGGGCTGTTGAGAGGAGTAAAAAACCATCAAAAATTTCAATCCTGCATGATTTTACCAAGAAATGTGATTCTTCATTCAAAACCTGATTTTTGCTATTGGGCTCTATTGAATAATGAATGTTTTGAATTTTCTCCAAAAGTAAAGTAGTTGCAAACTCATGCTTTTAGAGACTTGTTTGGGCTCATGAGAGGAGTAGAAAAACATCAAAAATTTCAGTCCTGCATGATTCTACCAAGAAATGTGTGTTCATTGAAACCGCTGGTTTTTGATAGTTTGGGCCCTATTGAATAATGAATGCTTTGAATTTTCTCCAAAAGTAAAGTAGTTGCAAACTCATCCTTTTAGAAACTTGTTTGGGCTGTTGAGAGGAGTAAAAAACCATCAAAAATTTCAATCCTGCATGATTCTACCAAGAAATGTGATTCTTCATTCAAAACCTGATTTTTGCTATTGGGCTCTATTGAATAATGAATGTTTTGAATTTTCTCCAAAAGTAAAGTAGTTGCAAACTCATCCTTTTAGAAACTTGTTTGGGCTGTTGAGAGGAGTAAAAAACCATCAAAAATTTCAATCCTGCATGATTCTACCAAGAAATGTGATTCTTCATTCAAAACCTGATTTTTGCTATTGGGCTCTATTGAATAATGAATGTTTTGAATTTTCTCCAAAAGTAAAGTAGTTGCAAACTCATGCTTTTAGAAACTTGTTTGGGCTCATGAGAGGAGTAGAAAAACATCAAAAATTTCAGTCCTGCATGATTCTTCCAAGAAATGTGTGTTCATTGAAACCGCTGGTTTTTGATAGTTTGGGCCCTATTGAATAATGAATGTTTTGAATTTTCTCCAAAAGTAAAGTAGTTGCAAACTCATCCTTTTAGAAACTTGTTTGGGCTGTTGAGAGGAGTAAAAAACCATCAAAAATTTCAATCCTGCATGATTCTACCAAGAAATGTGATTCTTCATTCAAAACCTGATTTTTGCTATTGGGCTCTATTGAATAATGAATGTTTTGAATTTTCTCCAAAAGTAAAGTAGTTGCAAACTCATGCTTTTAGAGACTTGTTTGGGCTCATGAGAGGAGTAGAAAAACATCAAAAATTTCAGTCCTGCATGATTCTACCAAGAAATGTGTGTTCATTGAAACCGCTGGTTTTTGATAGTTTGGGCCCTATTGAATAATGAATGTTTTGAATTTTCTCCAAAAGTAAAGCAGTTGCAAACTCATCCTTTTAGAAACTTGTTTGGGCTGTTGAGAGGAGTAAAAAACCATCAAAAATTTAAATCCTGCATGATTCTACCAAGAAATGTGATTCTTCATTCAAAACCTGATTTTTGCTATTGGGCTCTATTGAATAATGAATGTTTTGAATTTTCTCCAAAAGTAAAGTAGTTGCAAACTCATGCTTTTAGAAACTTGTTTGGGCTCATGAGAGGAGTAGAAAAACATCAAAAATTTGAGTCCTGCATGATTCTACCAAGAAATGTGTGTTCATTCAAACCGCTGGTTTTTGATAGTTTGGGCCCTATTGAATAATGAATGTTTTGAATTTTCTCCAAAAGTAAAGTAGTTGCAAACTCATCCTTTTAGAAACTTGTTTGGGCTGTTGAGAGGAGTAAAAAACCATCAAAAATTTAAATCCTGCATGATTCTACCAAGAAATGTGATTCTTCATTCAAAACCTGATTTTTGCTATTGGGCTCTATTGAATAATGAATGTTTTGAATTTTCTCCAAAAGTAAAGTAGTTGCAAACTCATGCTTTTAGAAACTTGTTTGGGCTCATGAGAGGAGTAGAAAAACATCAAAAATTTGAGTCCTGCATGATTCTACCAAGAAATGTGTGTTCATTCAAACCGCTGGTTTTTGATAGTTTGGGCCCTATTGAATAATGAATGTTTTGAATTTTCTCCAAAAGTAAAGCAGTTGCAAACTCATCCTTTTAGAAACTTGTTTGGGCTGTAGAGAGGAGAAAAAACCATCAAAAATTTCAATCCTGCATGATTCTACCAAGAAATGTGATTCTTCATTCAAAACCTGATTTTTGCTATTGGGCTCTATTGAATAATGAATGTTTTGAATTTTCTCCAAAAGTAAAGTAGTTGCAAACTCATGCTTTTAGAGACTTGTTTGGGCTCATGAGAGGAGTAGAAAAACATCAAAAATTTCAGTCCTGCATGATTCTACCAAGAAATGTGTTTTCATTGAAACCGCTGGTTTTTGATAGTTTGGGCCCTATTGAATAATGAATGTTTTGAATTTTCTCCAAAAGTAAAGTAGTTGCAAACTCATCCTTTTAGAAACTTGTTTGGGCTGTTGAGAGGAGTAAAAAACCATCAAAAATTTCAATCCTGCATGCTTCTACCAAGAATTGTGATTCTTCATTCAAAACCTGATTTTTGCTATTGGGCTCTATTGAATAATGAATGTTTTGAATTTTCTCCAAAAGTAAAGTAGTTGCAAACTCATGCTTTTAGAGACTTGTTTGGGCTCATGAGAGGAGTAGAAAAACATCAAAAATTTCAGTCCTGCATGATTCTACCAAGAAATGTGTGTTCATTCAAACCGCTGGTTTTTGATAGTTTGGGCCCTATTGAATAATGAATGTTTTGAATTTTCTCCAAAAGTAAAGTAGTTGCAAACTCATCCTTTTAGAAACTTGTTTGGGCTGTTGAGAGGAGTAAAAAACCATCAAAAATTTAAATCCTGCATGATTCTACCAAGAAATGTGATTCTTCATTCAAAACCTGATTTTTGCTATTGGGCTCTATTGAAAAGTGAATGTTTTGAATTTTCTCCAAAAGTAAAGTAGTTGCAAACTCATGCTTTTAGAGACTTGTTTGGGCTCATGAGAGGAGTAGAAAAACATCAAAAATTTCAGTCCTGCATGATTCTACCAAGAAATGTGTGTTCATTGAAACCGCTGGTTTTTGATAGTTTGGGCCCTATTGAATAATGAATGTTTTGAATTTTCTCCAAAAGTAAAGTAGTTGCAAACTCATCCTTTTAGAAACTTGTTTGGGCTGTTGAGAGGAGTAAAAAACCATCAAAAATTTCAATCCTGCATGATTTTACCAAGAAATGTGATTCTTCATTCAAAACCTGATTTTTGCTATTGGGCTCTATTGAATAATGAATGTTTTGAATTTTCTCCAAAAGTAAAGTAGTTGCAAACTCATGCTTTTAGAGACTTGTTTGGGCTCATGAGAGGAGTAGAAAAACATCAAAAATTTCAGTCCTGCATGATTCTACCAAGAAATGTGTGTTCATTGAAACCGCTGGTTTTTGATAGTTTGGGCCCTATTGAATAATGAATGTTTTGAATTTTCTCCAAAAGTAAAGTAGTTGCAAACTCATCCTTTTAGAAACTTGTTTGGGCTGTTGAGAGGAGTAAAAAACCATCAAAAATTTCAATCCTGCATGATTCTACCAAGAAATGTGATTCTTCATTCAAAACCTGATTTTTGCTATTGGGCTCTATTGAATAATGAATGTTTTGAATTTTCTCCAAAAGTAAAGTAGTTGCAAACTCATGCTTTTAGAGACTTGTTTGGGCTCATGAGAGGAGTAGAAAAATATCAAAAATTTCAGTCCTGCATGATTCTACCAAGAAATGTGTGTTCATTGAAACCGCTGGTTTTTGATAGTTTGGGCCCTATTGAATAATGAATGTTTTGAATTTTCTCCAAAAGTAAAGTAGTTGCAAACTCATCCTTTTAGAAACTTGTTTGGGCTGTTGAGAGGAGTAAAAAACCATCAAAAATTTCAATCCTGCATGATTTTACCAAGAAATGTGATTCTTCATTCAAAACCTGATTTTTGCTATTGGGCTCTATTGAATAATGAATGTTTTGAATTTTCTCCAAAAGTAAAGTAGTTGCAAACTCATGCTTTTAGAGACTTGTTTGGGCTCATGAGAGGAGTAGAAAAACATCAAAAATTTCAGTCCTGCATGATTCTACCAAGAAATGTGTGTTCATTGAAACCGCTGTTTTTTGATAGTTTGGGCCCTATTGAATAATGAATGTTTTGAATTTTCTCCAAAAGTAAAGTAGTTGCAAACTCATCCTTTTAGAAACTTGTTTGGGCTGTTGAGAGGAGTAAAAAACCATCAAAAATTTCAATCCTGCATGATTCTACCAAGAAATGTGATTCTTCATTCAAAACCTGATTTTTGCTATTGGGCTCTATTGAATAATGAATGTTTTGAATTTTCTCCAAAAGTAAAGTAGTTGCAAACTCATGCTTTTAGAGACTTGTTTGGGCTCATGAGAGGAGTAGAAAAACATCAAATTTTGAGTCCTGCATGATTCTACCAAGAAATGTGTGTTCATTCAAACCGCTGGTTTTTGATAGTTTGGGCCCTATTGAATAATGAATGTTTTGAATTTTCTCCAAAAGTAAAGCAGTTGCAAACTCATCCTTTTAGAAACTTGTTTGGGCTGTTGAGAGGAGTAAAAAACCATCAAAAATTTCAATCCTGCATGATTCTACCAAGAAATGTGATTCTTCATTCAAAACCTGATTTTTGCTATTGGGCTCTATTGAATAATGAATGTTTTGAATTTTCTCCAAAAGTAAAGTAGTTGCAAACTCATGCTTTTAGAGACTTGTTTGGGCTCATGAGAGGAGTAGAAAAACATCAAAAATTTCAGTCCTGCATGATTCTACCAAGAAATGTGTGTTCATTCAAACCGCTGGTTTTTGATAGTTTGGGCCCTATTGAATAATGAATGTTTTGAATTTTCTCCAAAAGTAAAGCAGTTGCATACTCATTCTTTTAGAAACTTGTTTGGGCTGTTGAGAGGAGTAAAAAACCATCAAAAATTTCAATCCTGCATGATTCTACCAAGAAATGTGATTCTTCATTTAAAACCTGATTTTTGCTATTGGGCTCTATTGAATAATGAATGTTTTGAATTTTCTCCAAAAGTAAAGTAGTTGCAAACTCATGCTTTTAGAGACTTGTTTGGGCTCATGAGAGGAGTAGAAAAACATCAAAAATTTCAGTCCTGCATGATTCTACCAAGAAATGTGTGTTCATTGAAACCGCTGGTTTTTGATAGTTTGGGCCCTATTGAATAATGAATGTTTTGAATTTTCTCCAAAAGTAAAGTAGTTGCAAACTCATCCTTTTAGAAACTTGTTTGGGCTGTTGAGAGGAGTAAAAAACCATCAAAAATTTCAATCCTGCATGATTTTACCAAGAAATGTGATTCTTCATTCAAAACCTGATTTTTGCTATTGGGCTCTATTGAATAATGAATGTTTTGAATTTTCTCCAAAAGTAAAGTAGTTGCAAACTCATGCTTTTAGAGACTTGTTTGGGCTCATGAGAGGAGTAGAAAAACATCAAAAATTTCAGTCCTGCATGATTCTACCAAGAAATGTGTGTTCATTGAAACCGCTGGTTTTTGATAGTTTGGGCCCTATTGAATAATGAATGTTTTGAATTTTCTCCAAAAGTAAAGTAGTTGCAAACTCATCCTTTTAGAAACTTGTTTGGGCTGTTGAGAGGAGTAAAAAACCATCAAAAATTTCAATCCTGCATGATTCTACCAAGAAATGTGATTCTTCATTCAAAACGCTGGTTTTTGCTATTGGGCTCTATTGAATAATGAATGTTTTGAATTTTCTCCAAAAGTAAAGTAGTTGCAAACTCATCCTTTTAGAGACTTGTTTGGGCTCATGAGAGGAGTAGAAAAACATCAAAAATTTCAGTCCTGCACGATTCTACCAAGAAATGTGTGTTCATTCAAACCCCTGGTTTTTGATATTTTGGGCCCTATTGAATGATGAATGTTTTGAATTTTCTCCAAAAGTAAAGTAGTTGCAAACTCATCCTTTTAGAAACTTGTTTGGGCTGTTGAGAGGAGTAAAAAACCATCAAAAATTTCAATCCTGCATGATTCTACCAAGAAATGTGACTCTTCATTCAAAACCTGATTTTTGCTATTGGGCTCTATTGAATAATGAATGTTTTGAATTTTCTCCAAAAGTAAAGTAGTTGCAAACTCATGCTTTTAGAGACTTGTTTGGGCTCATGAGAGGAGTAGAAAAACATCAAAAATTTCAGTCCTGCATGATTCTACCAAGAAATGTGTGTTCATTGAAACCGCTGGTTTTTGATAGTTTGGGCCCTATTGAATAATGAATGTTTTGAATTTTCTCCAAAAGTAAAGTAGTTGCAAACTCATCCTTTTAGAAACTTGTTTGGGCTGTTGAGAGGAGTAAAAAACCATCAAAAATTTCAATCCTGCATGATTTTACCAAGAAATGTGATTCTTCATTCAAAACCTGATTTTTGCTATTGGGCTCTATTGAATAATGAATGTTTTGAATTTTCTCCAAAAGTAAAGTAGTTGCAAACTCATGCTTTTAGAGTCTTGTTTGGGCTCATGAGAGGAGTAGAAAAACATCAAAAATTTCAGTCCTGCATGATTCTACCAAGAAATGTGTGTTCATTGATACCGCTGGTTTTTGATAGTTTGGGCCCTATTGAATAATGAATGTTTTGAATTTTCTCCAAAAGTAAAGTAGTTGCAAACTCATCCTTTTAGAAACTTGTTTGGGCTGTTGAGAGGAGTAAAAAACCATCAAAAATTTCAATCCTGCATGATTTTACCAAGAAATGTGATTCTTCATTCAAATCCTGATTTTTGCTATTGGGCTCTATTGAATAATGAATGTTTTGAATTTTCTCCAAAAGTAAAGTAGTTGCAAACTCATGCTTTTAGAGACTTGTTTGGGCTCATGAGAGGAGTAGAAAAACATCAAAAATTTCAGTCCTGCATGATTCTACCAAGAAATGTGTGTTCATTGAAACCGCTGGTTTTTGATAGTTTGGGCCCTATTGAATAATGAATGTTTTGAATTTTCTCCAAAAGTAAAGTAGTTGCAAACTCATCCTTTTAGAAACTTGTTTGGGCTGTTGAGAGGAGTAAAAAACCATCAAAAATTTCAATCCTGCATGATTCTACCAAGAAATGTGATTCTTCATTCAAAACCTGATTTTTGCTATTGGGCTCTATTGAATAATGAATGTTTTGAATTTTCTCCAAAAGTAAAGTAGTTGCAAACTCATGCTTTTAGAGACTTGTTTGGGCTCATGAGAGGAGTAGAAAAACATCAAAAATTTCAGTCCTGCATGATTCTACCAAGAAATGTGTGTTCATTGAAACCGCTGGTTTTTGATAGTTTGGGCCCTATTGAATAATGAATGTTTTGAATTTTCTCCAAAAGTAAAGTAGTTGCAAACTCATCCTTTTAGAAACTTGTTTGGGCTGTTGAGAGGAGTAAAAAACCATCAAAAATTTCAATCCTGCATGATTCTACCAAGAAATGTGATTCTTCATTCAAAACCTGATTTTTGCTATTGGGCTCTATTGAATAATGAATGTTTTGAATTTTCTCCAAAAGTAAAGTAGTTGCAAACTCATACTTTTAGAAACTTGTTTGGGCTCATGAGAGGAGTAGAAAAACATCAAAAATTTGAGTCCTGCATGATTCTACCAAGAAATGTGTGTTCATTCAAACCGCTGGTTTTTGATAGTTTGGGCCCTATTGAATAATGAATGTTTTGAATTTTCTCCAAAAGTAAAGCAGTTGCAAACTCATCCTTTTAGAAACTTGTTTGGGCTGTAGAGAGGAGTAAAAAACCATCAAAAATTTCAATCCTGCATGATTCTACCAAGAAATGTGATTCTTCATTCAAAACCTGATTTTTGCTATTGGGCTCTATTGAATAATGAATGTTTTGAATTTTCTCCAAAAGTAAAGTAGTTGCAAACTCATGCTTTTAGAGACTTGTTTGGGCTCATGAGAGGAGTAGAAAAACATCAAAAACTTCAGTCCTGCATGATTCTACCAAGAAATGTGTGTTCATTGAAACCGCTGGTTTTTGATAGTTTGGGCCCTATTGAATAATGAATGTTTTGAATTTTCTCCAAAAGTAAAGTAGTTGCAAACTCATCCTTTTAGAAACTTGTTTGGGCTGTTGAGAGGAGTAAAAAACCATCAAAAATTTCAATCCTGCATGCTTCTACCAAGAAATGTGATTCTTCATTCAAAACCTGATTTTTGCTATTGGGCTCTATTGAATAATGAATGTTTTGAATTTTCTCCAAAAGTAAAGTAGTTGCAAACTCATGCTTTTAGAGACTTGTTTGGGCTCATGAGAGGAGTAGAAAAACATCAAAAATTTCAGTCCTGCATGATTCTACCAAGAAATGTGTGTTCATTGAAACCGCTGGTTTTTGATAGTTTGGGCCCTATTGAATAATGAATGTTTTGAATTTTCTCCAAAAGTAAAGTAGTTGCAAACTCATCCTTTTAGAAACTTGTTTGGGCTGTTGAGAGGAGTAAAAAACCATCAAAAATTTCAATCCTGCATGATTCTACCAAGAAATGTGATTCTTCATTCAAAACCTGATTTTTGCTATTGGGCTCTATTGAATAATGAATGTTTTGAATTTTCTCCAAAAGTAAAGAAGTCGCAAACTCATGCTTTTAGAGACTTGTTTGGGCTCATGAGAGGAGTAGAAAAACATCAAAAATTTCAGTCCTGCATGATTCTACCAAGAAATGTGTGTTCATTGAAACCGCTGTTTTTTGATAGTTTGGGCCCTATTGAATAATGAATGTTTTGAATTTTCTCCAAAAGTAAAGTAGTTGCAAACTCATCCTTTTAGAAACTTGTTTGGGCTGTTGAGAGGAGTAAAAAACCATCAAAAATTTCAATCCTGCATGATTCTACCAAGAAATGTGATTCTTCATTCAAAACCTGATTTTTGCTATTGGGCTCTATTGAATAATGAATGTTTTGAATTTTCTCCAAAAGTAAAGTAGTTGCAAACTCATGCTTTTAGAGACTTGTTTGGGCTCATGAGAGGAGTAGAAAAACATCAAAAATTTCAGTCCTGCATGATTCTACCAAGAAATGTGTGTTCATTGAAACCGCTGGTTTTTGATAGTTTGGGCCCTATTGAATAATGAATGTTTTGAATTTTCTCCAAAAGTAAAGTAGTTGCAAACTCATCCTTTTAGAAACTTGTTTGGGCTGTTGAGAGGAGTAAAAAACCATCAAAAATTTCAATCCTGCATGATTCTACCAAGAAATGTGATTCTTCATTCAAAACCTGATTTTTGCTATTGGGCTCTATTGAATAATGAATGTTTTGAATTTTCTCCAAAAGTAAAGTAGTTGCAAACTCATGCTTTTAGAAACTTGTTTGGGCTCATGAGAGGAGTAGAAAAACATCAAAAATTTGAGTCCTGCATGATTCTACCAAGAAATGTGTGTTCATTCAAACTGCTGGTTTTTGATAGTTTGGGCCCTATTGAATAATGAATGTTTTGAATTTTCTCCAAAAGTAAAGCAGTTGCAAACTCATCCTTTTAGAAACTTGTTTGGGCTGTAGAGAGGAGTAAAAAACCATCAAAAATTTCAATCCTGCATGATTCTACCAAGAAATGTGATTCTTCATTCAAAACCTGATTTTTGCTATTGGGCTCTATTGAATAATGAATGTTTTGAATTTTCTCCAAAAGTAAAGTAGTTGCAAACTCATGCTTTTAGAGACTTGTTTGGGCTCATGAGAGGAGTAGAAAAACATCAATAATTTCAGTCCTGCATGATTCTACCAAGAAATGTGTGTTCATTCAAACCGCTGGTTTTTGATAGTTTGGGCCCTATTGAATAATGAATGTTTTGAATTTTCTCCAAAAGTAAAGTAGTTGCAAACTCATCCTTTTAGAAACTTGTTTGGGCTGTTGAGAGGAGTAAAAAACCATCAAAAATTTCAAACCTGCATGATTCTACCAAGAAATGTGATTCTTCATTCAAAACCTGATTTTTGCTATTGGGCTCTATTGAAAAGTGAATGTTTTGAATTTTCTCCAAAAGTAAAGTAGTTGCAAACTCATGCTTTTAGAGACTTGTTTGGGCTCATGAGAGGAGTAGAAAAACATCAAAAATTTCAGTCCTGCATGATTCTACCAAGAAATGTGTGTTCATTGAAACCGCTGGTTTTTGATAGTTTGGGCCCTATTGAATAATGAATGTTTTGAATTTTCTCCAAAAGTAAAGTAGTTGCAAACTCATCCTTTTAGAAACTTGTTTGGGCTGTTGAGAGGAGTAAAAAACCATCAAAAATTTCAATCCTGCATGATTCTACCAAGAAATGTGATTCTTCATTCAAAACCTGATTTTTGCTATTGGGCTCTATTGAATAATGAATGTTTTGAATTTTCTCCATAAGTAAAGTAGTTGCAAACTCATGCTTTTAGAGACTTGTTTGGGCTCATGAGAGGAGTAGAAAAACATCAAAAATTTCAGTCCTGCATGATTCTACCAAGAAATGTGTGTTCATTGAAACCGCTGGTTTTTGATAGTTTGGGCCCTATTGAATAATGAATGTTTTGAATTTTCTCCAAAAGTAAAGTAGTTGCAAACTCATCCTTTTAGAAACTTGTTTGGGCTGTTGAGAGGAGTAAAAAACCATCAAAAATTTCAATCCTGCATGATTTTACCAAGAAATGTGATTCTTCATTCAAAACCTGATTTTTGCTATTGGGCTCTATTGAATAGTGAATGTTTAGAATGTTCTCCAAAAGTAAACTAGTTGCAAACTCATGCTTTTAGAAACTTGTTTGGGCTCATGAGAGGAGTAGAAAAACATCAAAAATTTCAGTCCTGCATGATTCTACCAAGAAATGTGTGTTCATTGAAACCGCTGGTTTTTGATAGTTTGGGCCCTATTGAATAATGAATGTTTTGAATTTTCTCCAAAAGTAAAGTAGTTGCAAACTCATCCTTTTAGAAACTTGTTTGGGCTGTTGAGAGGAGTAAAAAACCATCAAAAATTTCAATCCTGCATGATTTTACCAAGAAATGTGATTCTTCATTCAAAACCTGATTTTTGCTATTGGGCTCTATTGAAAAATGAATGTTTTGAATTTTCTCCAAAAGTAAAGTAGTTGCAAACTCATGCTTTTAGAGACTTGTTTGGGCTCATGAGAGGAGTAGAAAAACATCAAAAATTTCAGTCCTGCATGATTCTACCAAGAAATGTGTGTTCATTGAAACCGCTGGTTTTTGATAGTTTGGGCCCTATTGAATAATGAATGCTTTGAATTTTCTCCAAAAGTAAAGTAGTTGCAAACTCATCCTTTTAGAAACTTGTTTGGGCTGTTGAGAGGAGTAAAAAACCATCAAAAATTTCAATCCTGCATGATTCTACCAAGAAATGTGATTCTTCATTCAAAACCTGATTTTTGCTATTGGGCTCTATTGAATAATGAATGTTTTGAATTTTCTCCAAAAGTAAAGTAGTTGCAAACTCATCCTTTTAGAAACTTGTTTGGGCTGTTGAGAGGAGTAAAAAACCATCAAAAATTTCAATCCTGCATGATTCTACCAAGAAATGTGATTCTTCATTCAAAACCTGATTTTTGCTATTGGGCTCTATTGAATAATGAATGTTTTGAATTTTCTCCAAAAGTAAAGTAGTTGCAAACTCATGCTTTTAGAAACTTGTTTGGGCTCATGAGAGGAGTAGAAAAACATCAAAAATTTCAGTCCTGCATGATTCTTCCAAGAAATGTGTGTTCATTGAAACCGCTGGTTTTTGATAGTTTGGGCCCTATTGAATAATGAATGTTTTGAATTTTCTCCAATAGTAAAGTAGTTGCAAACTCATCCTTTTAGAAACTTGTTTGGGCTGTTGAGAGGAGTAAAAAACCATCAAAAATTTCAATCCTGCATGATTCTACCAAGAAATGTGATTCTTCATTCAAAACCTGATTTTTGCTATTGGGCTCTATTGAATAATGAATGTTTTGAATTTTCTCCAAAAGTAAAGTAGTTGCAAACTCATGCTTTTAGAGACTTGTTTGGGCTCATGAGAGGAGTAGAAAAACATCAAAAATTTCAGTCCTGCATGATTCTACCAAGAAATGTGTGTTCATTGAAACCGCTGGTTTTTGATAGTTTGGGCCCTATTGAATAATGAATGTTTTGAATTTTCTCCAAAAGTAAAGTAGTTGCAAACTCATCATTTTAGAAACTTGTTTGGGCTGTTGAGAGGAGTAAAAAACCATCAAAAATTTAAATCCTGCATGATTCTACCAAGAAATGTGATTCTTCATTCAAAACCTGATTTTTGCTATTGGGCTCTATTGAATAATGAATGTTTTGAATTTTCTCCAAAAGTAAAGTAGTTGCAAACTCATGCTTTTAGAAACTTGTTTGGGCTCATGAGAGGAGTAGAAAAACATCAAAAATTTGAGTCCTGCATGATTCTACCAAGAAATGTGTGTTCATTCAAACCGCTGGTTTTTGATAGTTTGGGCCCTATTGAATAATGAATGTTTTGAATTTTCTCCAAAAGTAAAGTAGTTGCAAACTCATCCTTTTAGAAACTTGTTTGGGCTGTTGAGAGGAGTAAAAAACCATCAAAAATTTAAATCCTGCATGATTCTACCAAGAAATGTGATTCTTCATTCAAAACCTGATTTTTGCTATTGGGCTCTATTGAATAATGAATGTTTTGAATTTTCTCCAAAAGTAAAGTAGTTGCAAACTCATGCTTTTAGAAACTTGTTTGGGCTCATGAGAGGAGTAGAAAAACATCAAAAATTTGAGTCCTGCATGATTCTACCAAGAAATGTGTGTTCATTCAAACCGCTGGTTTTTGATAGTTTGGGCCCTATTGAATAATGAATGTTTTGAATTTTCTCCAAAAGTAAAGTAGTTGCAAACTCATCCTTTTAGAAACTTGTTTGGGCTGTAGAGAGGAGAAAAAACCATCAAAAATTTCAATCCTGCATGATTCTACCAAGAAATGTGATTCTTCATTCAAAACCTGATTTTTGCTATTGGGCTCTATTGAATAATGAATGTTTTGAATTTTCTCCAAAAGTAAAGTAGTTGCAAACTCATGCTTTTAGAGACTTGTTTGGGCTCATGAGAGGAGTAGAAAAACATCAAAAATTTCAGTCCTGCATGATTCTACCAAGAAATGTGTTTTCATTGAAACCGCTGGTTTTTGATAGTTTGGGCCCTATTGAATAATGAATGTTTTGAATTTTCTCCAAAAGTAAAGTAGTTGCAAACTCATCCTTTTAGAAACTTGTTTGGGCTGTTGAGAGGAGTAAAAAACCATCAAAAATTTCAATCCTGCATGCTTCTACCAAGAATTGTGATTCTTCATTCAAAACCTGATTTTTGCTATTGGGCTCTATTGAATAATGAATGTTTTGAATTTTCTCCAAAAGTAAAGTAGTTGCAAACTCATGCTTTTAGAGACTTGTTTGGGCTCATGAGAGGAGTAGAAAAACATCAAAAATTTCAGTCCTGCATGATTCTACCAAGAAATGTGTGTTCATTCAAACCGCTGGTTTTTGATAGTTTGGGCCCTATTGAATAATGAATGTTTTGAATTTTCTCCAAAAGTAAAGTAGTTGCAAACTCATCCTTTTAGAAACTTGTTTGGGCTGTTGAGAGGAGTAAAAAACCATCAAAAATTTAAATCCTGCATGATTCTACCAAGAAATGTGATTCTTCATTCAAAACCTGATTTTTGCTATTGGGCTCTATTGAAAAGTGAATGTTTTGAATTTTCTCCAAAAGTAAAGTAGTTGCAAACTCATGCTTTTAGAGACTTGTTTGGGCTCATGAGAGGAGTAGAAAAACATCAAAAATTTCAGTCCTGCATGATTCTACCAAGAAATGTGTGTTCATTGAAACCGCTGGTTTTTGATAGTTTGGGCCCTATTGAATAATGAATGTTTTGAATTTTCTCCAAAAGTAAAGTAGTTGCAAACTCATCCTTTTAGAAACTTGTTTGGGCTGTTGAGAGGAGTAAAAAACCATCAAAAATTTCAATCCTGCATGATTTTACCAAGAAATGTGATTCTTCATTCAAAACCTGATTTTTGCTATTGGGCTCTATTGAATAATGAATGTTTTGAATTTTCTCCAAAAGTAAAGTAGTTGCAAACTCATGCTTTTAGAGACTTGTTTGGGCTCATGAGAGGAGTAGAAAAACATCAAAAATTTCAGTCCTGCATGATTCTACCAAGAAATGTGTGTTCATTGAAACCGCTGGTTTTTGATAGTTTGGGCCCTATTGAATAATGAATGTTTTGAATTTTCTCCAAAAGTAAAGTAGTTGCAAACTCATCCTTTTAGAAACTTGTTTGGGCTGTTGAGAGGAGTAAAAAACCATCAAAAATTTCAATCCTGCATGATTCTACCAAGAAATGTGATTCTTCATTCAAAACCTGATTTTTGCTATTGGGCTCTATTGAATAATGAATGTTTTGAATTTTCTCCAAAAGTAAAGTAGTTGCAAACTCATGCTTTTAGAGACTTGTTTGGGCTCATGAGAGGAGTAGAAAAATATCAAAAATTTCAGTCCTGCATGATTCTACCAAGAAATGTGTGTTCATTGAAACCGCTGGTTTTTGATAGTTTGGGCCCTATTGAATAATGAATGTTTTGAATTTTCTCCAAAAGTAAAGTAGTTGCAAACTCATCCTTTTAGAAACTTGTTTGGGCTGTTGAGAGGAGTAAAAAACCATCAAAAATTTCAATCCTGCATGATTTTACCAAGAAATGTGATTCTTCATTCAAAACCTGATTTTTGCTATTGGGCTCTATTGAATAATGAATGTTTTGAATTTTCTCCAAAAGTAAAGTAGTTGCAAACTCATGCTTTTAGAGACTTGTTTGGGCTCATGAGAGGAGTAGAAAAACATCAAAAATTTCAGTCCTGCATGATTCTACCAAGAAATGTGTGTTCATTGAAACCGCTGTTTTTTGATAGTTTGGGCCCTATTGAATAATGAATGTTTTGAATTTTCTCCAAAAGTAAAGTAGTTGCAAACTCATCCTTTTAGAAACTTGTTTGGGCTGTTGAGAGGAGTAAAAAACCATCAAAAATTTCAATCCTGCATGATTCTACCAAGAAATGTGATTCTTCATTCAAAACCTGATTTTTACTATTGGGCTCTATTGAATAATGAATGTTTTGAATTTTCTCCAAAAGTAAAGTAGTTGCAAAATCATGCTTTTAGAAACTTGTTTGGGCTCATGAGAGGAGTAGAAAAACATCAAAAATTTGAGTCCTGCATGATTCTACCAAGAAATGTGTGTTCATTGAAACTGCTGGTTTTTGATAGTTTGGGCCCTATTGAATAATGAATGTTTTGAATTTTCTCCAAAAGTAAAGTAGTTGCAAACTCATCCTTTTAGAAACTTGTTTGGGCTGTTGAGAGGAGTAAAAAACCATCAAAAATTTCAATCCTGCATGATTCTACCAAGAAATGTGATTCTTCATTCAAAACGCTGGTTTTTGCTATTGGGCTCTATTGAATAATGAATGCTTTGAATTTTCTCCAAAAGTAAAGTAGTTGCAAACTCATCCTTTTAGAGACTTGTTTGGGCTCATGAGAGGAGTAGAAAAACATCAAAAATTTCAGTCCTGCACGATTCTACCAAGAAATGTGTGTTCATTCAAACCCCTGGTTTTTGATATTTTGGGCCCTATTGAATAATGAATGTTTTGAATTTTCTCCAAAAGTAAAGTAGTTGCAAACTCATCCTTTTAGAGACTTGTTTGGGCTCATGAGAGGAGTAGAAAAACATCAAAAATTTCAGTCCTGCATGATTCTACCAAGAAATGTGTGTTCATTGAAACCGCTGGTTTTTGATAGTTTGGGCCCTATTGAATAATGAATGTTTTGAATTTTCTCCAAAAGTAAAGTAGTTGCAAACTCATCCTTTTAGAAACTTGTTTGGGCTGTTGAGAGGAGTAAAAAACCATCAAAAATTTCAATCCTGCATGATTCTACCAAGAAATGTGATTCTTCATTCAAAACCTGATTTTTGCTATTGGGCTCTATTGAATAATGAATGTTTTGAATTTTCTCCAAAAGTAAAGTAGTTGCAAACTCATCCTTTTAGAAACTTGTTTGGGCTGTTGAGAGGAGTAAAAAACCATCAAAAATTTCAATCCTGCATGATTCTACCAAGAAATGTGATTCTTCATTCAAAACCTGATTTTTGCTATTGGGCTCTATTGAATAATGAATGTTTTGAATTTTCTCCAAAAGTAAAGTAGTTGCAAACTCATGCTTTTAGAAACTTGTTTGGGCTCATGAGAGGAGTAGAAAAACATCAAAAATTTCAGTCCTGCATGATTCTTCCAAGAAATGTGTGTTCATTGAAACCGCTGGTTTTTGATAGTTTGGGCCCTATTGAATAATGAATGTTTTGAATTTTCTCCAAAAGTAAAGTAGTTGCAAACTCATCCTTTTAGAAACTTGTTTGGGCTGTTGAGAGGAGTAAAAAACCATCAAAAATTTCAATCCTGCATGATTCTACCAAGAAATGTGATTCTTCATTCAAAACCTGATTTTTGCTATTGGGCTCTATTGAATAATGAATGTTTTGAATTTTCTCCAAAAGTAAAGTAGTTGCAAACTCATGCTTTTAGAGACTTGTTTGGGCTCATGAGAGGAATAGAAAAACATCAAAAATTTCAGTCCTGCATGATTCTACCAAGAAATGTGTGTTCATTGAAACCGCTGGTTTTTGATAGTTTGGGCCCTATTGAATAATGAATGTTTTGAATTTTCTCCAAAAGTAAAGTAGTTGCAAACTCATCCTTTTAGAAACTTGTTTGGGCTGTTGAGAGGAGTAAAAAACCATCAAAAATTTCAATCCTGCATGATTCTACCAAGAAATGTGATTCTTCATTCAAAACCTGATTTTTGCTATTGGGCTCTATTGAATAATGAATGTTTTGAATTTTCTCCAAAAGTAAAGTAGTTGCAAACTCATGCTTTTAGAAACTTGTTTGAGCTCATGAGAGGAGTAGAAAAACATCAAAAATTTGAGTCCTGCATGATTCTACCAAGAAATGTGTGTTCATTCAAACCGCTGGTTTTTGATAGTTTGGGCCCTATTGAATAATGAATGTTTTGAATTGTCTCCAAAAGTAAAGCAGTTGCAAACTCATCCTTTTAGAAACTTGTTTGGGCTGTAGAGAGGAGTAAAAAACCATCAAAAATTTCAATCCTGCATGATTCTACCAAGAAATGTGATTCTTCATTCAAAACCTGATTTTTGCTATTGGGCTCTATTGAATAATGAATGTTTTGAATTTTCTCCAAAAGTAAAGTAGTTGCAAACTCATGCTTTTAGAGACTTGTTTGGGCTCATGAGAGGAGTAGAAAAACATCAATAATTTCAGTCCTGCATGATTCTACCAAGAAATGTGTGTTCATTCAAACCGCTGGTTTTTGATAGTTTGGGCCCTATTGAATAATGAATGTTTTGAATTTTCTCCAAAAGTAAAGTAGTTGCAAACTCATCCTTTTAGAAACTTGTTTGGGCTGTTGAGAGGAGTAAAAAACCATCAAAAATTTCAAACCTGCATGATTCTACCAAGAAATGTGATTCTTCATTCAAAACCTGATTTTTGCTATTGGGCTCTATTGAAAAGTGAATGTTTTGAATTTTCTCCAAAAGTAAAGTAGTTGCAAACTCATGCTTTTAGAGACTTGTTTGGGCTCATGAGAGGAGTAGAAAAACATCAAAAATTTCAGTCCTGCATGATTCTACCAAGAAATGTGTGTTCATTGAAACCGCTGGTTTTTGATAGTTTGGGCCCTATTGAATAATGAATGTGTTGAATTTTCTCCAAAAGTAAAGTAGTTGCAAACTCATCCTTTTAGAAACTTGTTTGGGCTGTTGAGAGGAGTAAAAAACCATCAAAAATTTCAATCCTGCATGATTCTACCAAGAAATGTGATTCTTCATTCAAAACCTGATTTTTGCTATTGGGCTCTATTGAATAATGAATGTTTTGAATTTTCTCCAAAAGTAAAGTAGTTGCAAACTCATGCTTTTAGAGACTTGTTTGGGCTCATGAGAGGAGTAGAAAAACATCAAAAATTTCAGTCCTGCATGATTCTACCAAGAAATGTGTGTTCATTGAAACCGCTGGTTTTTGATAGTTTGGGCCCTATTGAATAATGAATGTTTTGAATTTTCTCCAAAAGTAAAGTAGTTGCAAACTCAACCTTTTAGAAACTTGTTTGGGCTGTTGAGAGGAGTAAAAAACCATCAAAAATTTCAATCCTGCATGATTTTACCAAGAAATGTGATTCTTCATTCAAAACCTGATTTTTGCTATTGGGCTCTATTGAATAGTGAATGCTTAGAATGTTCTCCAAAAGTAAACTAGTTGCAAACTCATGCTTTTAGAAACTTGTTTGGGCTCATGAGAGGAGTAGAAAAACATCAAAAATTTCAGTCCTGCATGATTCTACCAAGAAATGTGTGTTCATTGAAACCGCTGGTTTTTGATAGTTTGGGCCCTATTGAATAATGAATGTTTTGAATTTTCTCCAAAAGTAAAGTAGTTGCAAACTCATCCTTTTAGAAACTTGTTTGGGCTGTTGAGAGGAGTAAAAAACCATCAAAAATTTCAATCCTGCATGATTTTACCAAGAAATGTGATTCTTCATTCAAAACCTGATTTTTGCTATTGGGCTCTATTGAATAATGAATGTTTTGAATTTTCTCCAAAAGTAAAGTAGTTGCAAACTCATGCTTTTAGAGACTTGTTTGGGCTCATGAGAGGAGTAGAAAAACATCAAAAATTTCAGTCCTGCATGATTCTACCAAGAAATGTGTGTTCATTGAAACCGCTGGTTTTTGATAGTTTGGGCCCTATTGAATAATGAATGCTTTGAATTTTCTCCAAAAGTAAAGTAGTTGCAAACTCATCCTTTTAGAAACTTGTTTGGGCTGTTGAGAGGAGTAAAAAACCATCAAAAATTTCAATCCTGCATGATTCTACCAAGAAATGTGATTCTTCATTCAAAACCTGATTTTTGCTATTGGGCTCTATTGAATAATGAATGTTTTGAATTTTCTCCAAAAGTAAAGTAGTTGCAAACTCATCCTTTTAGAAACTTGTTTGGGCTGTTGAGAGGAGTAAAAAACCATCAAAAATTTCAATCCTGCATGATTCTACCAAGAAATGTGATTCTTCATTCAAAACCTGATTTTTGCTATTGGGCTCTATTGAATAATGAATGTTTTGAATTTTCTCCAAAAGTAAAGTAGTTGCAAACTCATGCTTTTAGAAACTTGTTTGGGCTCATGAGAGGAGTAGAAAAACATCAAAAATTTCAGTCCTGCATGATTCTTCCAAGAAATGTGTGTTCATTGAAACCGCTGGTTTTTGATAGTTTGGGCCCTATTGAATAATGAATGTTTTGAATTTTCTCCAAAAGTAAAGTAGTTGCAAACTCATCCTTTTAGAAATTTGTTTGGGCTGTTGAGAGGAGTAAAAAACCATCAAAAATTTCAATCCTGCATGATTCTACCAAGAAATGTGATTCTTCATTCAAAACCTGATTTTTGCTATTGGGCTCTATTGAATAATGAATGTTTTGAATTTTCTCCAAAAGTAAAGTAGTTGCAAACTCATGCTTTTAGAGACTTGTTTGGGCTCATGAGAGGAATAGAAAAACATCAAAAATTTCAGTCCTGCATGATTCTACCAAGAAATGTGTGTTCATTGAAACCGCTGGTTTTTGATAGTTTGGGCCCTATTGAATAATGAATGTTTTGAATTTTCTCCAAAAGTAAAGTAGTTGCAAACTCATCCTTTTAGAAACTTGTTTGGGCTGTTGAGAGGAGTAAAAAACCATCAAAAATTTCAATCCTGCATGATTCTACCAAGAAATGTGATTCTTCATTCAAAACCTGATTTTTGCTATTGGGCTCTATTGAATAATGAATGTTTTGAATTTTCTCCAAAAGTAAAGTAGTTGCAAACTCATGCTTTTAGAAACCTGTTTGAGCTCATGAGAGGAGTAGAAAAACATCAAAAATTTGAGTCCTGCATGATTCTACCAAGAAATGTGTGTTCATTCAAACCGCTGGTTTTTGATAGTTTGGGCCCTATTGAATAATGAATGTTTTGAATTGTCTCCAAAAGTAAAGCAGTTGCAAACTCATCCTTTTAGAAACTTGTTTGGGCTGTAGAGAGGAGTAAAAAACCATCAAAAATTTCAATCCTGCATGATTCTACCAAGAAATGTGATTCTTCATTCAAAACCTGATTTTTGCTATTGGGCTCTATTGAATAATGAATGTTTTGAATTTTCTCCAAAAGTAAAGTAGTTGCAAACTCATGCTTTTAGAGACTTGTTTGGGCTCATGAGAGGAGTAGAAAAACATCAATAATTTCAGTCCTGCATGATTCTACCAAGAAATGTGTGTTCATTCAAACCGCTGGTTTTTGATAGTTTGGGCCCTATTGAATAATGAATGTTTTGAATTTTCTCCAAAAGTAAAGTAGTTGCAAACTCATCCTTTTAGAAACTTGTTTGGGCTGTTGAGAGGAGTAAAAAACCATCAAAAATTTCAAACCTGCATGATTCTACCAAGAAATGTGATTCTTCATTCAAAACCTGATTTTTGCTATTGGGCTCTATTGAAAAGTGAATGTTTTGAATTTTCTCCAAAAGTAAAGTAGTTGCAAACTCATGCTTTTAGAGACTTGTTTGGGCTCATGAGAGGAGTAGAAAAACATCAAAAATTTCAGTCCTGCATGATTCTACCAAGAAATGTGTGTTCATTGAAACCGCTGGTTTTTGATAGTTTGGGCCCTATTGAATAATGAATGTTTTGAATTTTCTCCAAAAGTAAAGTAGTTGCAAACTCATCCTTTTAGAAACTTGTTTGGGCTGTTGAGAGGAGTAAAAAACCATCAAAAATTTCAATCCTGCATGATTCTACCAAGAAATGTGATTCTTCATTCAAAACCTGATTTTTGCTATTGGGCTCTATTGAATAATGAATGTTTTGAATTTTCTCCAAAAGTAAAGTAGTTGCAAACTCATGCTTTTAGAGACTTGTTTGGGCTCATGAGAGGAGTAGAAAAACATCAAAAATTTCAGTCCTGCATGATTCTACCAAGAAATGTGTGTTCATTGAAACCGCTGGTTTTTGATAGTTTGGGCCCTATTGAATAATGAATGTTTTGAATTTTCTCCAAAAGTAAAGTAGTTGCAAACTCATCCTTTTAGAAACTTGTTTGGGCTGTTGAGAGGAGTAAAAAACCATCAAAAATTTCAATCCTGCATGATTTTACCAAGAAATGTGATTCTTCATTCAAAACCTGATTTTTGCTATTGGGCTCTATTGAATAGTGAATGTTTAGAATGTTCTAAAAAAGTAAACTAGTTGCAAACTCATGCTTTTAGAAACTTGTTTGGGCTCATGAGAGGAGTAGAAAAACATCAAAAATTTCAGTCCTGCATGATTCTACCAAGAAATGTGTGTTCATTGAAACCGCTGGTTTTTGATAGTTTGGGCCCTATTGAATAATGAATGTTTTGAATTTTCTCCAAAAGTAAAGTAGTTGCAAACTCATCCTTTTAGAAACTTGTTTGGGCTGTTGAGAGGAGTAAAAAACCATCAAAAATTTCAATCCTGCATGATTTTACCAAGAAATGTGATTCTTCATTCAAAACCTGATTTTTGCTATTGGGCTCTATTGAATAATGAATGTTTTGAATTTTCTCCAAAAGTAAAGTAGTTGCAAACTCATGCTTTTAGAGACTTGTTTGGGCTCATGAGAGGAGTAGAAAAACATCAAAAATTTCAGTCCTGCATGATTCTACCAAGAAATGTGTGTTCATTGAAACCGCTGGTTTTTGATAGTTTGGGCCCTATTGAATAATGAATGCTTTGAATTTTCTCCAAAAGTAAAGTAGTTGCAAACTCATCCTTTTAGAAACTTGTTTGGGCTGTTGAGAGGAGTAAAAAACCATCAAAAATTTCAATCCTGCATGATTCTACCAAGAAATGTGATTCTTCATTCAAAACCTGATTTTTGCTATTGGGCTCTATTGAATAATGAATGTTTTGAATTTTCTCCAAAAGTAAAGTAGTTGCAAACTCATCCTTTTAGAAACTTGTTTGGGCTGTTGAGAGGAGTAAAAAACCATCAAAAATTTCAATCCTGCATGATTCTACCAAGAAATGTGATTCTTCATTCAAAACCTGATTTTTGCTATTGGGCTCTATTGAATAATGAATGTTTTGAATTTTCTCCAAAAGTAAAGTAGTTGCAAACTCATGCTTTTAGAAACTTGTTTGGGCTCATGAGAGGAGTAGAAAAACATCAAAAATTTCAGTCCTGCATGATTCTTCCAAGAAATGTGTGTTCATTGAAACCGCTGGTTTTTGATAGTTTGGGCCCTATTGAATAATGAATGTTTTGAATTTTCTCCAAAAGTAAAGTAGTTGCAAACTCATCCTTTTAGAAACTTGTTTGGGCTGTTGAGAGGAGTAAAAAACCATCAAAAATTTCAATCCTGCATGATTCTACCAAGAAATGTGATTCTTCATTCAAAACCTGATTTTTGCTATTGGGCTCTATTGAATAATGAATGTTTTGAATTTTCTCCAAAAGTAAAGTAGTTGCAAACTCATGCTTTTAGAGACTTGTTTGGGCTCATGAGAGGAGTAGAAAAACATCAAAAATTTCAGTCCTGCATGATTCTACCAAGAAATGTGTGTTCATTGAAACCGCTGGTTTTTGATAGTTTGGGCCCTATTGAATAATGAATGTTTTGAATTTTCTCCAAAAGTAAAGCAGTTGCAAACTCATCCTTTTAGAAACTTGTTTGGGCTGTTGAGAGGAGTAAAAAACCATCAAAAATTTAAATCCTGCATGATTCTACCAAGAAATGTGATTCTTCATTCAAAACCTGATTTTTGCTATTGGGCTCTATTGAATAATGAATGTTTTGAATTTTCTCCAAAAGTAAAGTAGTTGCAAACTCATGCTTTTAGAAACTTGTTTGGGCTCATGAGAGGAGTAGAAAAACATCAAAAATTTGAGTCCTGCATGATTCTACCAAGAAATGTGTGTTCATTCAAACCGCTGGTTTTTGATAGTTTGGGCCCTATTGAATAATGAATGTTTTGAATTTTCTCCAAAAGTAAAGTAGTTGCAAACTCATCCTTTTAGAAACTTGTTTGGGCTGTTGAGAGGAGTAAAAAACCATCAAAAATTTAAATCCTGCATGATTCTACCAAGAAATGTGATTCTTCATTCAAAACCTGATTTTTGCTATTGGGCTCTATTGAATAATGAATGTTTTGAATTTTCTCCAAAAGTAAAGTAGTTGCAAACTCATGCTTTTAGAAACTTGTTTGGGCTCATGAGAGGAGTAGAAAAACATCAAAAATTTGAGTCCTGCATGATTCTACCAAGAAATGTGTGTTCATTCAAACCGCTGGTTTTTGATAGTTTGGGCCCTATTGAATAATGAATGTTTTGAATTTTCTCCAAAAGTAAAGCAGTTGCAAACTCATCCTTTTAGAAACTTGTTTGGGCTGTAGAGAGGAGAAAAAACCATCAAAAATTTCAATCCTGCATGATTCTACCAAGAAATGTGATTCTTCATTCAAAACCTGATTTTTGCTATTGGGCTCTATTGAATAATGAATGTTTTGAATTTTCTCCAAAAGTAAAGTAGTTGCAAACTCATGCTTTTAGAGACTTGTTTGGGCTCATGAGAGGAGTAGAAAAACATCAAAAATTTCAGTCCTGCATGATTCTACCAAGAAATGTGTTTTCATTGAAACCGCTGGTTTTTGATAGTTTGGGCCCTATTGAATAATGAATGTTTTGAATTTTCTCCAAAAGTAAAGTAGTTGCAAACTCATCCTTTTAGAAACTTGTTTGGGCTGTTGAGAGGAGTAAAAAACCATCAAAAATTTCAATCCTGCATGCTTCTACCAAGAATTGTGATTCTTCATTCAAAACCTGATTTTTGCTATTGGGCTCTATTGAATAATGAATGTTTTGAATTTTCTCCAAAAGTAAAGTAGTTGCAAACTCATGCTTTTAGAGACTTGTTTGGGCTCATGAGAGGAGTAGAAAAACATCAAAAATTTCAGTCCTGCATGATTCTACCAAGAAATGTGTGTTCATTCAAACCGCTGGTTTTTGATAGTTTGGGCCCTATTGAATAATGAATGTTTTGAATTTTCTCCAAAAGTAAAGTAGTTGCAAACTCATCCTTTTAGAAACTTGTTTGGGCTGTTGAGAGGAGTAAAAAACCATCAAAAATTTAAATCCTGCATGATTCTACCAAGAAATGTGATTCTTCATTCAAAACCTGATTTTTGCTATTGGGCTCTATTGAAAAGTGAATGTTTTGAATTTTCTCCAAAAGTAAAGTAGTTGCAAACTCATGCTTTTAGAGACTTGTTTGGGCTCATGAGAGGAGTAGAAAAACATCAAAAATTTCAGTCCTGCATGATTCTACCAAGAAATGTGTGTTCATTGAAACCGCTGGTTTTTGATAGTTTGGGCCCTATTGAATAATGAATGTTTTGAATTTTCTCCAAAAGTAAAGTAGTTGCAAACTCATCCTTTTAGAAACTTGTTTGGGCTGTTGAGAGGAGTAAAAAACCATCAAAAATTTCAATCCTGCATGATTTTACCAAGAAATGTGATTCTTCATTCAAAACCTGATTTTTGCTATTGGGCTCTATTGAATAATGAATGTTTTGAATTTTCTCCAAAAGTAAAGTAGTTGCAAACTCATGCTTTTAGAGACTTGTTTGGGCTCATGAGAGGAGTAGAAAAACATCAAAAATTTCAGTCCTGCATGATTCTACCAAGAAATGTGTGTTCATTGAAACCGCTGGTTTTTGATAGTTTGGGCCCTATTGAATAATGAATGTTTTGAATTTTCTCCAAAAGTAAAGTAGTTGCAAACTCATCCTTTTAGAAACTTGTTTGGGCTGTTGAGAGGAGTAAAAAACCATCAAAAATTTCAATCCTGCATGATTCTACCAAGAAATGTGATTCTTCATTCAAAACCTGATTTTTGCTATTGGGCTCTATTGAATAATGAATGTTTTGAATTTTCTCCAAAAGTAAAGTAGTTGCAAACTCATGCTTTTAGAGACTTGTTTGGGCTCATGAGAGGAGTAGAAAAATATCAAAAATTTCAGTCCTGCATGATTCTACCAAGAAATGTGTGTTCATTGAAACCGCTGGTTTTTGATAGTTTGGGCCCTATTGAATAATGAATGTTTTGAATTTTCTCCAAAAGTAAAGTAGTTGCAAACTCATCCTTTTAGAAACTTGTTTGGGCTGTTGAGAGGAGTAAAAAACCATCAAAAATTTCAATCCTGCATGATTTTACCAAGAAATGTGATTCTTCATTCAAAACCTGATTTTTGCTATTGGGCTCTATTGAATAATGAATGTTTTGAATTTTCTCCAAAAGTAAAGTAGTTGCAAACTCATGCTTTTAGAGACTTGTTTGGGCTCATGAGAGGAGTAGAAAAACATCAAAAATTTCAGTCCTGCATGATTCTACCAAGAAATGTGTGTTCATTGAAACCGCTGTTTTTTGATAGTTTGGGCCCTATTGAATAATGAATGTTTTGAATTTTCTCCAAAAGTAAAGTAGTTGCAAACTCATCCTTTTAGAAACTTGTTTGGGCTGTTGAGAGGAGTAAAAAACCATCAAAAATTTCAATCCTGCATGATTCTACCAAGAAATGTGATTCTTCATTCAAAACCTGATTTTTGCTATTGGGCTCTATTGAATAATGAATGTTTTGAATTTTCTCCAAAAGTAAAGTAGTTGCAAACTCATGCTTTTAGAGACTTGTTTGGGCTCATGAGAGGAGTAGAAAAACATCAAATTTTGAGTCCTGCATGATTCTACCAAGAAATGTGTGTTCATTCAAACCGCTGGTTTTTGATAGTTTGGGCCCTATTGAATAATGAATGTTTTGAATTTTCTCCAAAAGTAAAGCAGTTGCAAACTCATCCTTTTAGAAACTTGTTTGGGCTGTTGAGAGGAGTAAAAAACCATCAAAAATTTCAATCCTGCATGATTCTACCAAGAAATGTGATTCTTCATTCAAAACCTGATTTTTGCTATTGGGCTCTATTGAATAATGAATGTTTTGAATTTTCTCCAAAAGTAAAGTAGTTGCAAACTCATGCTTTTAGAGACTTGTTTGGGCTCATGAGAGGAGTAGAAAAACATCAAAAATTTCAGTCCTGCATGATTCTACCAAGAAATGTGTGTTCATTCAAACCGCTGGTTTTTGATAGTTTGGGCCCTATTGAATAATGAATGTTTTGAATTTTCTCCAAAAGTAAAGCAGTTGCATACTCATTCTTTTAGAAACTTGTTTGGGCTGTTGAGAGGAGTAAAAAACCATCAAAAATTTCAATCCTGCATGATTCTACCAAGAAATGTGATTCTTCATTTAAAACCTGATTTTTGCTATTGGGCTCTATTGAATAATGAATGTTTTGAATTTTCTCCAAAAGTAAAGTAGTTGCAAACTCATGCTTTTAGAGACTTGTTTGGGCTCATGAGAGGAGTAGAAAAACATCAAAAATTTCAGTCCTGCATGATTCTACCAAGAAATGTGTGTTCATTGAAACCGCTGGTTTTTGATAGTTTGGGCCCTATTGAATAATGAATGTTTTGAATTTTCTCCAAAAGTAAAGTAGTTGCAAACTCATCCTTTTAGAAACTTGTTTGGGCTGTTGAGAGGAGTAAAAAACCATCAAAAATTTCAATCCTGCATGATTCTACCAAGAAATGTGATTCTTCATTCAAAACGCTGGTTTTTGCTATTGGGCTCTATTGAATAATGAATGCTTTGAATTTTCTCCAAAAGTAAAGTAGTTGCAAACTCATCCTTTTAGAGACTTGTTTGGGCTCATGAGAGGAGTAGAAAAACATCAAAAATTTCAGTCCTGCACGATTCTACCAAGAAATGTGTGTTCATTCAAACCCCTGGTTTTTGATATTTTGGGCCCTATTGAATAATGAATGTTTTGAATTTTCTCCAAAAGTAAAGTAGTTGCAAACTCATCCTTTTAGAGACTTGTTTGGGCTCATGAGAGGAGTAGAAAAACATCAAAAATTTCAGTCCTGCATGATTCTACCAAGAAATGTGTGTTCATTGAAACCGCTGGTTTTTGATAGTTTGGGCCCTATTGAATAATGAATGTTTTGAATTTTCTCCAAAAGTAAAGTAGTTGCAAACTCATCCTTTTAGAAACTTGTTTGGGCTGTTGAGAGGAGTAAAAAACCATCAAAAATTTCAATCCTGCATGATTCTACCAAGAAATGTGATTCTTCATTCAAAACCTGATTTTTGCTATTGGGCTCTATTGAATAATGAATGTTTTGAATTTTCTCCAAAAGTAAAGTAGTTGCAAACTCATCCTTTTAGAAACTTGTTTGGGCTGTTGAGAGGAGTAAAAAACCATCAAAAATTTCAATCCTGCATGATTCTACCAAGAAATGTGATTCTTCATTCAAAACCTGATTTTTGCTATTGGGCTCTATTGAATAATGAATGTTTTGAATTTTCTCCAAAAGTAAAGTAGTTGCAAACTCATGCTTTTAGAAACTTGTTTGGGCTCATGAGAGGAGTAGAAAAACATCAAAAATTTCAGTCCTGCATGATTCTTCCAAGAAATGTGTGTTCATTGAAACCGCTGGTTTTTGATAGTTTGGGCCCTATTGAATAATGAATGTTTTGAATTTTCTCCAAAAGTAAAGTAGTTGCAAACTCATCCTTTTAGAAACTTGTTTGGGCTGTTGAGAGGAGTAAAAAACCATCAAAAATTTCAATCCTGCATGATTCTACCAAGAAATGTGATTCTTCATTCAAAACCTGATTTTTGCTATTGGGCTCTATTGAATAATGAATGTTTTGAATTTTCTCCAAAAGTAAAGTAGTTGCAAACTCATGCTTTTAGAGACTTGTTTGGGCTCATGAGAGGAATAGAAAAACATCAAAAATTTCAGTCCTGCATGATTCTACCAAGAAATGTGTGTTCATTGAAACCGCTGGTTTTTGATAGTTTGGGCCCTATTGAATAATGAATGTTTTGAATTTTCTCCAAAAGTAAAGTAGTTGCAAACTCATCCTTTTAGAAACTTGTTTGGGCTGTTGAGAGGAGTAAAAAACCATCAAAAATTTCAATCCTGCATGATTCTACCAAGAAATGTGATTCTTCATTCAAAACCTGATTTTTGCTATTGGGCTCTATTGAATAATGAATGTTTTGAATTTTCTCCAAAAGTAAAGTAGTTGCAAACTCATGCTTTTAGAAACTTGTTTGAGCTCATGAGAGGAGTAGAAAAACATCAAAAATTTGAGTCCTGCATGATTCTACCAAGAAATGTGTGTTCATTCAAACCGCTGGTTTTTGATAGTTTGGGCCCTATTGAATAATGAATGTTTTGAATTGTCTCCAAAAGTAAAGCAGTTGCAAACTCATCCTTTTAGAAACTTGTTTGGGCTGTAGAGAGGAGTAAAAAACCATCAAAAATTTCAATCCTGCATGATTCTACCAAGAAATGTGATTCTTCATTCAAAACCTGATTTTTGCTATTGGGCTCTATTGAATAATGAATGTTTTGCATTTTCTCCAAAAGTAAAGTAGTTGCAAACTCATGCTTTTAGAGACTTGTTTGGGCTCATGAGAGGAGTAGAAAAACATCAAAAATTTCAGTCCTGCATGATTCTACCAAGAAATGTGTGTTCATTGAAACCGCTGGTTTTTGATAGTTTGGGCCCTATTGAATAATGAATGTTTTGAATTTTCTCCGAAAGTAAAGTAGTTGCAAACTCATCCTTTTAGAAACTTGTTTGGGCTGTTGAGAGGAGTAAAAAACCATCAAAAATTTCAATCCTGCATGATTTTACCAAGAAATGTGATTCTTCATTCAAAACCTGATTTTTGCTATTGGGCTCTATTGAATAATGAATGTTTTGAATTTTCTCCAAAAGTAAAGTAGTTGCAAACTCATGCTTTTAGAGACTTGTTTGGGTTCATGAGAGGAGTAGAAAAACATCAAAAATTTCAGTCCTGCATGATTCTACCAAGAAATGTGTGTTCATTGAAACCGCTGGTTTTTGATAGTTTGGGCCCTATTGAATAATGAATGTTTTGAATTTTCTCCAAAAGTAAAGTAGTTGCAAACTCATCCTTTTAGAAACTTGTTTGGGCTGTTGAGAGGAGTAAAAAACCATCAAAAATTTCAATCCTGCATGATTCTACCAAGAAATGTGATTCTTCATTCAAAACCTGATTTTTGCTATTGGGCTCTATTGAATAATGAATGTTTTGAATTTTGTCCAAAAGTAAAGTAGTTGCAAACTCATGCTTTTAGAGACTTGTTTGGGCTCATGAGAGGAGTAGAAAAACATAAAAAATTTCAGTCCTGCATGATTCTACCAAGAAATGTGTGTTCATTGAAACCGCTGGTTTTTGATAGTTTGGGCCCTATTGAATAATGAATGTTTTGAATTTTCTCCAAAAGTAAAGTAGTTGCAAACTCATCCTTTTAGAAACTTGTTTGGGCTGTTGAGAGGAGTAAAAAACCATCAAAAATTTCAATCCTGCATGATTCTACCAAGAAATGTGATTCTTCATTTAAAACCTGATTTTTGCTATTGGGCTCTATTGAATAATGAATGTTTTGAATTTTCTCCAAAAGTAAAGTAGTTGCAAACTCATGCTTTTAGAGACTTGTTTGGGCTCATGAGAGGAGTAGAAAAACATCAAAAATTTCAGTCCTGCATGATTCTACCAAGAAATGTGTGTTCATTGAAACCGCTGGTTTTTGATAGTTTGGGCCCTATTGAATAATGAATGTTTTGAATTTTCTCCAAAAGTAAAGTAGTTGCAAACTCATCCTTTTAGAAACTTGTTTGGGCTGTTGAGAGGAGTAAAAAACCATCAAAAATTTCAATCCTGCATGATTCTACCAAGAAATGTGATTCTTCATTCAAAACGCTGGTTTTTGCTATTGGGCTCTATTGAATAATGAATGCTTTGAATTTTCTCCAAAAGTAAAGTAGTTGCAAACTCATCCTTTTAGAGACTTGTTTGGGCTCATGAGAGGAGTAGAAAAACATCAAAAATTTCAGTCCTGCACGATTCTACCAAGAAATGTGTGTTCATTCAAACCCCTGGTTTTTGATATTTTGGGCCCTATTGAATAATGAATGTTTTGAATTTTCTCCAAAAGTAAAGTAGTTGCAAACTCATCCTTTTAGAGACTTGTTTGGGCTCATGAGAGGAGTAGAAAAACATCAAAAATTTCAGTCCTGCATGATTCTACCAAGAAATGTGTGTTCATTGAAACCGCTGGTTTTTGATAGTTTGGGCCCTATTGAATAATGAATGTTTTGAATTTTCTCCAAAAGTAAAGTAGTTGCAAACTCATCCTTTTAGAAACTTGTTTGGGCTGTTGAGAGGAGTAAAAAACCATCACAAATTTCAATCCTGCATGATTCTACCAAGAAATGTGATTCTTCATTCAAAACCTGATTTTTGCTATTGGGCTCTATTGAATAATGAATGTTTTGAATTTTCTCCAAAAGTAAAGTAGTTGCAAACTCATCCTTTTAGAAACTTGTTTGGGCTGTTGAGAGGAGTAAAAAACCATCAAAAATTTCAATCCTGCATGATTCTACCAAGAAATGTGATTCTTCATTCAAAACCTGATTTTTGCTATTGGGCTCTATTGAATAATGAATGTTTTGAATTTTCTCCAAAAGTAAAGTAGTTGCAAACTCATGCTTTTAGAAACTTGTTTGGGCTCATGAGAGGAGTAGAAAAACATCAAAAATTTCAGTCCTGCATGATTCTTCCAAGAAATGTGTGTTCATTGAAACCGCTGGTTTTTGATAGTTTGGGCCCTATTGAATAATGAATGTTTTGAATTTTCTCCAAAAGTAAAGTAGTTGCAAACTCATCCTTTTAGAAACTTGTTTGGGCTGTTGAGAGGAGTAAAAAACCATCAAAAATTTCAATCCTGCATGATTCTACCAAGAAATGTGATTCTTCATTCAAAACCTGATTTTTGCTATTGGGCTCTATTGAATAATGAATGTTTTGAATTTTCTCCAAAAGTAAAGTAGTTGCAAACTCATGCTTTTAGAGACTTGTTTGGGCTCATGAGAGGAATAGAAAAACATCAAAAATTTCAGTCCTGCATGATTCTACCAAGAAATGTGTGTTCATTGAAACCGCTGGTTTTTGATAGTTTGGGCCCTATTGAATAATGAATGTTTTGAATTGTCTCCAAAAGTAAAGCAGTTGCAAACTCATCCTTTTAGAAACTTGTTTGGGCTGTAGAGAGGAGTAAAAAACCATCAAAAATTTCAATCCTGCATGATTCTACCAAGAAATGTGATTCTTCATTCAAAACCTGATTTTTGCTATTGGGCTCTATTGAATAATGAATGTTTTGCATTTTCTCCAAAAGTAAAGTAGTTGCAAACTCATGCTTTTAGAGACTTGTTTGGGCTCATGAGAGGAGTAGAAAAACATCAAAAATTTCAGTCCTGCATGATTCTACCAAGAAATGTGTGTTCATTGAAACCGCTGGTTTTTGATAGTTTGGGCCCTATTGAATAATGAATGTTTTGAATTTTCTCCGAAAGTAAAGTAGTTGCAAACTCATCCTTTTAGAAACTTGTTTGGGCTGTTGAGAGGAGTAAAAAACCATCAAAAATTTCAATCCTGCATGATTTTACCAAGAAATGTGATTCTTCATTCAAAACCTGATTTTTGCTATTGGGCTCTATTGAATAATGAATGTTTTGAATTTTCTCCAAAAGTAAAGTAGTTGCAAACTCATGCTTTTAGAGACTTGTTTGGGCTCATGAGAGGAGTAGAAAAACATCAAAAATTTCAGTCCTGCATGATTCTACCAAGAAATGTGTGTTCATTGAAACCGCTGGTTTTTGATAGTTTGGGCCCTATTGAATAATGAATGTTTTGAATTTTCTCCAAAAGTAAAGTAGTTGCAAACTCATCCTTTTAGAAACTTGTTTGGGCTGTTGAGAGGAGTAAAAAACCATCAAAAATTTCAATCCTGCATGATTCTACCAAGAAATGTGATTCTTCATTCAAAACCTGATTTTTGCTATTGGGCTCTATTGAATAATGAATGTTTTGAATTTTGTCCAAAAGTAAAGTAGTTGCAAACTCATGCTTTTAGAGACTTGTTTGGGCTCATGAGAGGAGTAGAAAAACATCAAAAATTTCAGTCCTGCATGATTCTACCAAGAAATGTGTGTTCATTGAAACCGCTGGTTTTTGATAGTTTGGGCCCTATTGAATAATGAATGTTTTGAATTTTCTCCAAAAGTAAAGTAGTTGCAAACTCATCCTTTTAGAAACTTGTTTGGGCTGTTGAGAGGAGTAAAAAACCATCAAAAATTTCAATCCTGCATGATTCTACCAAGAAATGTGATTCTTCATTCAAAACCTGATTTTTGCTATTGGGCTCTATTGAATAATGAATGTTTTGAATTTTCTCCAAAAGTAAAGTAGTTGCAAACTCATGCTTTTAGAGACTTGTTTGGGCTCATGAGAGGAGTAGAAAAACATCAAAAATTTCAGTCCTGCATGATTCTTCCAAGAAATGTGTGTTCATTGAAACCGCTGGTTTTTGATAGTTTGGGCCCTATTGAATAATGAATGTTTTGAATTTTCTCCAAAAGTAAAGTAGTTGCAAACTCATCCTTTTAGAAACTTGTTTGGGCTGTTGAGAGGAGTAAAAAACCATCAAAAATTTCAATCCTGCATGATTCTACCAAGAAATGTGATTCTTCATTCAAAACCTGATTTTTGCTATTGGGCTCTATTGAATAATGAATGTTTTGAATTTTCTCCAAAAGTAAAGTAGTTGCAAACTCATGCTTTTAGAGACTTGTTTGGGCTCATGAGAGGAGTAGAAAAACATCAAAAATTTCAGTCCTGCATGATTCTACCAAGAAATGTGTGTTCATTGAAACCGCTGGTTTTTGATAGTTTGGGCCCTATTGAATAATGAATGTTTTGAATTTTCTCCAAAAGTAAAGTAGTTGCAAACTCATCCTTTTAGAAACTTGTTTGGGCTGTTGAGAGGAGTAAAAAACCATCAAAAATTTCAATCCTGCATGCTTCTACCAAGAAATGTGATTCTTCATTCAAAACCTGATTTTTGCTATTGGGCTCTATTGAATAATGAATGTTTTGAATTTTCTCCAAATGTAAAGTAGTTGCAAACTCATGCTTTTAGAGACTTGTTTGGGCTCATGAGAGGAGTAGAAAAACATCAAAAATTTCAGTCCTGCATGATTCTACCAAGAAATGTGTGTTCATTCAAACCGCTGGTTTTTGATAGTTTGGGCCCTATTGAATAATGAATGTTTTGAATTTTCTCCAAAAGTAAAGTAGTTGCAAACTCATCCTTTTAGAAACTTGTTTGGGCTGTTGAGAGGAGTAAAAAACCATCAAAAATTTCAATCCTGCATGATTCTACCAAGAAATGTGATTCTTCATTCAAAACCTGATTTTTGGGCCCTGGGTGTGATAAGCTGCATTAATGTGTTTAGCTTTGGATGCAAATGTGGTAGGGGCCGGGCTCAGGGGTGGACCACTGCTTACCCTGTCCGGATGACACAGATACCAGGCATTTCAAGGACGAGGCGGAGACAGATTTCACTTGTAACAGTTACGGATTTTATTCGTCGTCCTCCTGATGACCACAAACACGCACCGCAGGGTAAGCAGTGGTCCACCCCCGAAGCCCGGCCCCTACCACATTTGCAACCAAAGCTAAAAACATTACTGCAGCTTATCACACCCAGGGCCGGACTGGCCATCGGGCATTTCTGGAAAAAAATGATACGTGTGAACACAGCCTTAGGGTGTGTGCACACGCTGTGGATTATGCTGCGGATCCTCAGCAGTTTCTGCTGCCGTGTACACTACCATAATATCCTATGGATATCAAAAACCGCAGTGCAGACGGTGCAGATTTTTCCACGCGGATTTTTCTGCGGTTTCTAAACCGCAGAAAAAATTGACATGTCAATTCTTTCTGCGGATTCGGCTGCAGTTTACCATCTCCTCCACTGTAGAGATGATAAACCGCAGGGCAATACCGCAGGCTAATCCACAGGTAAAACTGCAGGTGTTTTGACCTGCAGCTTTATCTACGAATTTTAAAAATCCGCGCGGCCAAATCCGCAGAGCATTCCACAAACGCAAAAAAAAGCATCCCATGCAATCATATAGCAGTCCGCACATGCTTTCCTAATGCTGCGGATTTTTCCGTGGCGGAATTGCATTGCAGAAAGATACGCAGCATGCTCATTCTTTGTGGGGAATCGCGGGAATTCCGCGCACATAGGAATGCATTGTTCTGCTTTCTTTCCGCATGAGGCTATGCTCACCATGCGAAAAGTAAGCAGAACATTTGCGGATTGTACCCACTGTTTGGAAGAGAGGAGATTCTCCTCCAGGCTCTGGGTACCATATACCTGTAAAAATAGAATTAAAATAAAAAAATGGTGATAATCTCACCTTCCGATGTCCCTCGCAGCGTCACCAGGCCTCAGCGATGCTCCGGGCAGGTCCCGTTCCAAGTGATGCATTGCGACAATGACCATTGATGACGTCTCAGTCTCGCGATACCGTAGCAGTGTCGCGAGACCGCGATGTCATCAAATGGGAACGGGACCTGCCGGGAGCATCGCGATGATCGGGAACGCTGCGTGGGACGTCGGAAGGTGAGAATGACACGATTTTTTATTTATTTAATTATTTTTAACATTAGATCTTTTTACTACTGATGCTTCATAGGCAGCCTCAATAGTAAAAAGTTGTTCACACTAGTCAAACACTATCACAAAGGAGGAAGAAAAAGACCAGGTTTTTCAATGTATCCGCACTGACCACACAAGGACAGAAATGTCAAAGTAAATGTCTAAGAGAGAGATTTTTAGAGCGTGAATACCCTAAAAAATTAGTAAAAAAAGCATACTCAGAGGCAAAGGGAATTTCACAAAGTAGTTTAATACATGGGACAGACAATAAAAAAATCTACAGATGAATACTATACCACTAATTTCATCACAACCTTTTCTTCCCAAAATGGCACTTTCTCAGGAATATAATACAGAAGCACTGAAAGGTCCTACTAAATTACCCAGTCTGTCAGAAAGTATTACCAACTAGACCAGTGGTTACCTTTAGGAGGGCGCCATCCCTATAAAACATTTTAGCCCCCAGTAGAATTAGGGATGTGGGAGACAAAAAAGCCCCGAATGCAGGAAAAAGTACCCTACAGAAGCACATAAGAGTTTCCTTTAAATGTAAAAACAAAAAAAAGGCTTGTGTTTATGGATCAGTGATAATGTAAATACCTTTTATTCAAATAGTGATAATGATAGAGTATATGACATTAATTTAAGCTAACATGTCAATCCAGTTTTGTGATTTATCTAATTGATTGTTGCTGTGGGAAACAATATGTGAGACGCACTACACCGCCTCTACATCTAAGGATGAACTCACATAGACACAATATCTCTAAAGGATATCTGAAACATGGCTTGTCTCGACATTGTTTTGAAAAACACGGGAATAAAGCCTCTCTGTGAGTTACACCCATAGATCATATACCATCAGATACCCCAAACAGAATACAGTGTCTAAATAAGAGAGAACTGTATTGGATATATAAACTAGATACCATTCATCCTAAAGGCCTCAATGAGTTGGTAGATATTTTTTGATAAGCTTTCTCTCATGTTTCTTTGTCCCTAGCGGCCCGACGGATTTCCTTCCCTGACCTGGCGGGTCAGCGTTCTCACATGGGGGTCCGTTATTGGATGTCGGACACCTAGTGGGAATTTTACCAAACAATCGGTTAATTCCAAATTACATAACCATTCCTTGCAAGTGGAGAGGTAGCATAATGGTAATGGGAAGCCTACAGGGTTCTGGCTTGCCTAAACCCTGTGGGTTCGAGTCCAGTCATTATATCTTTATAAAAATTCAATATATATTTATTATAGGTTTCATACATTTTTAAATGAAAGATTCATTGTTTAGATGTTCAATGTGTTTTATGAGAGGTTATATTTTGATATAAAGTTATCTTGGCTGGCGTATGACATTTTAACATTGGAGGGGGAGTTTTCACAGGAAGTGATGTTTTGTCTGTTAGTGATGTCATGTAGGTCTTATGTCATGAAGGGCTTATATAAAACCACAATAATCCTAACAAGTGGAGAGATAGTATGATGGTAATGGGAGGCCTTAAGTGTTCTGGCTCGCCGAAAATCTGTGGGTTGGATTCTAGTCAACTCTATTTTTATCAAATTTTAATATGTAGTGAATATAGGTTTCATACACTTTTTCAAATTAAAGATTGATTTTTTAGATGTTTAATGTGTTTTATCAGAGTTTAGATCTTGATATAAAGTTATTGTGACTGGTGTATGACATTTTGACATTGGAGGGGGTGTTTCCACAGGAAGTGATATCTTTTTGCATGTAATTGTGATGTCATGAAGGTTTTGTATAAAACCACTGCTGTAATCAGATTCTGTAATTCTTTGGCCCTGAGGAAGTGGCAGATATGCCATGAAACGCATCGGCACAATAAAGCAATGAAGAATATTTCTGTCCTTGTGTGGTCAGCGTGGATATATTGTGCGCTCTCTTTCCTTAATAGTCAAACACTGTTTGACGAGTGTGACATACCTGTCAATCAGTTTTCCAAGCGATGCTACAGATCGCTTGGAAAACGCTAGCATTCTGCAAGCTAATTACTTTTGCAAATTGCTAGTTTTTCCGTGGGAAATAGGCAGAAATTAAAATGCGTTTTTCTCGCTTATTTCCTGCGGAATGGAATTCCGGCATTCCCGCTGAAATTTGCGCGGCAACGTGTGCACATAGCCTTAGAATTAACAAAAAAAAATTGTCCTCTCTGCTCCCATGCCACTAATGCAAAAGAAAATCATTACTCCTGTGGTGAACTATAACTCCCAACATGCCATATTAGCTCCTGTACATGCTGGGAGTTATAGCTCTCTTCAAAGACATAAGGATAATGGTCAACCATGTGACATAACTGGCACCTATGGGATCTTAAAGGGAATCTGATGGCTGATGCCAGCTGCTCAATCCACAGGCCGCATTGATCAGACATTGGCTGTATCATTCCAGCCAGGTATGGTTGACTCTGACACGCTGCGGCATTTCATGCAAAAACCTACTTTGAAAGCCGCCGTGGACTGAGGTCACACAGGTGACTAGTCAGACAGGTGGGTCCCTGGTGGCTTCTCCCCATCTGCTCCCACTGAGGGACAATTTTCTTTCTGCGTGCAACCAGTCATTGGCAGCAGGAGGGGAGAAGTCAGAAAAGTTTTTCTCTGTGATGCTGCAGTGTTTCAGAGACAAACATACTGGGCTTAGACCGTATAGCCGGTGCCGGACACGTGCTGCCTATGGGTCAGACTCACTATAAAGCAGGTGTGACCAATTAATTTTTTAGAGGGGCCAATAGCTTGAAATTAATTCTTAATATTAATTTATTAATATTAATTGTATCACTTAATATTGAGCAGAATTAAATATGCTAAACCCCTATATATCTTTAACCCCTCACAGCCCCTTATATACACAACATGAGCCTCACACAAGCTACTACATATGCAACATGAGCCCCACACAGCCGCCCCACACAGCCTACCCATGTAATGCATGAGCCCCACACAGCCTCCCCATGTACAGCATGAACCCCACACAGCCTCCCCATGTACAGCATGAACCTCACACAGCCTCGCCATGTACAGCATGAAGCTCACACATCCTCGCCATGTACAGTATGAGACCTCACACAGCCTCCCCATATACTGCATGAGCCCCACACAGTCTCCCATGTAGCCCCCCCAGGAAGCCTCAGCAGATAGGTAGGGAGGTTGGTATGCACGCTTTTTGGTTACAATACCCAGCATCAGGAGAGATAAGGCTTCCAAAAACAGACAGAATTGAATTGAAGCTGTCGTAGCTGTTTTCGTTCTGACCAAAGTCAGGAATGCCAGATGACCAGTGAGTCTGAATTAGGAGTTTTTTACGCCCTTAATTTACAAGCACTTCGAGACAAAAGAGACTGCACACGGGCCGTGGGAAAATCACTTTATCTGACGTAATGAAACACAAGGCAATATTTTATACCATTTACAACAAATGTAGCTCTATGTGGCTCATGTAGCCCCCACCCCTCAGGGTCATACCTTAGAATCATAGAATCATAGAATCGTAGAGTTGGAAGGGACCTCCTGGGCCATCTGGTCCAACCCCCTGCTCAAAGCAGGATTCGCTAAATCATCCCAGTCAGATGTCTGTCCAGCCTCTGTTTGAAGACTTCCATTGAAGGAGAACTCACCACTTCTCGTGGCAGCTTGTTCCACTCATTGATCACTCTAACTGTCAAAAAGTTTTTTCTAATATCTAATCTGTGTCTCCTCCCATTCAGTTTCATCCCATTGCTTCTAGTCTTTCCTTGCGCAAATGAGAATAAAGTTGATCCTTCTACAATGTGACAGCCCTTTAGATATTTGTAGACAGCTATTAAGTCTCCTCTCAGTCTTCTCTTTTGCAAACTAAACATTCCCAAATCCTGCAACCTTTCCTCATAAGACAGGGTTTGCAGACCGGTCACCATTCTGGTCGCTCTTTTCTGAACTTGCTCCAGTTTGTTGATGTCTTTTTTAAAATGTGGTGCCCAAAACTGGACATAATGACTTCACGTGATCTAGACTGTATGCTTCTGTTAATACATCCTAGAATTGCATTTGCCTTTTTTGCTGCTGCATCACACTGTTGACTCATATTCAGTCTGTGATCTATTAGTATACCTTGTTTGCCATGTACCCAGAACATGTTGTTGCTGACTATTGAGGACATATATGATAACAAGTATAGTCTCCTTGAAACAGAGACTAATAGTCTGCAGTGTCATAAGAATAATTCTAGCAATAATAGGCAAAAGGCAATTGAAGTATTAAAGGGATATGAAGGCAAACCTTCTATATCAATTTCCCCCTTTTGTAAATGGTATAACTTTTGCCACAGGGTCAGCTGATGTCCACAAAGGAGCTACTGTCTCATGGGTCTAGTACCCATAAGGGGGCTTCCTACCTGCTTCACCCATCCACCCTCAGTGTGGACACTCACTTTCCCCATCAGCAACGGCTATCTGGGGTCTATGATACACTACAGAAGGTTCAGCCTTAGATTATTTTTTCACACATATATTATTCAGCAGCTTAAGTAATACATATATTAGCGCTTTTACGGCTACATAAAACAATAAGCAAAACAACAAAATTTGCATACAAGTCTGTACAATGCCAAAAATCCATCCTGCTAGGCCATTAAACCAATTTGCTGGATTTAAAAAGAGAATGTGTTACCCCACCAGGAGTCTGTTTGCACTGTGCTGATTTAACCATTGGTCTCTAAGTTCACCTATTTTGTCAATATAATTGCAACAGGTGGGACCAATTATATGACACATTCCTCCTTCTTTTGCTGTCAGGTAATCTAGTACTATAGTATGTTGGTTAGTAACTATGATTAATTGTCTCTGTATTGTATTAGTTTCATTAAGAACTTCAAGAATCTGGAAAATCTGATCATCTAGGTAGTCGATAGCTTCCACTAATTTATCCCTCATTTGTGTTATGAAGGGGTATATTAGCATATAACTGAATATTTTATTTTTTATCCCCATTTCTACTAGATGCGGCCTACCATTTGGACGGGGCTTATTGTCTGCAGCCCTTCTATACAAAGTATGAATTGGAACTGCTGCTGTGTCTATTTTCTTATAAGGAATTATGAAAGTGTCTTGTGTTAGTTTGGCAAGAGTGCAAACTCCTCTTATGTCTGGGCTCACCCACCTGTAGGCACGATGCCCGCAAACCAAGAATACTCCTTCAGGGAGAACACAAACGTGACCAGGGGTCTGTATACATTGGTATAAACTCAAAAGTCCTGACATAGGCTTATGGGCACACCAAGTATTATTCATTTGATTTCCACTTATACCAGATGTACATTTACCCCTTTCTTTCCTTATTATTTTACCCGTAGATGCTCTACATCCTTCAACACCATCTTGGTACACCGTCTCATTAACCTCTGTTTGATCATGAGTGTATATACAGAAGCAATTATTGTCCTCACCACAGGTATTTGCTCCAGTGTGTTGAAGACTGAACCACAGTCCATCATTGGGAATGGGGTCTGAGTGAGGGATTTCAGTCCTCCTCCTGGTGACCATATTTCCGATGTCTGAATCATATTCCTGCCACCACATTTGTACCTTAGGCCGCGTTATGTTAAACTGAAACCAGGGATTAGAGGCCCATCCGATTATAGCCAATGAGGCAGATATATGACGGGGCACATCTTTTCCCAAAAACCTAGATTGAGTCCAAGTCTCGTTGTGTATGCAGTGTGGTGTTAATACCTTCTAGGGCAGCACGGTGGCTCAGTCCCACCAAGGACAACATCTGCAAGGAGTTTGTATGTTCTTCCCGTGTTTGCGTGGGTTTCCTCCCACATTCCAAAGACATACTGATAGGGAATTTAGATTGTGAGCCCCATTGAGGACAGTGATGATAATATGTGCAAACTGTAAAGCGCTGCAGAGTATGTTAGCGCTATATAAAAATAAAGATTATTATTAGATTTATTATTATTCCATGGCTCCATAGGTAAGGCTAAGTATGGTATAGTCCTTGCAGATACTGGGCTGTGTGTACAGATCCAACAGTCTTTTGGTTTCTGTCCTTCCATGTCATTTATAAGAAGAGCATGATGTTGAATAAGTTTGTTGTCCCAGTCAGCATTTAAGAGTTTGTCCTGTGTCTCTGTAGAGTGCAGTAACCCTGCCACTGCCAGCAAGCTGATTAGGAGAACAGTCATTCTTGTCAGAGACACCGCACTGCACTTGCTCATAGAGCCAGTGCGCATGTCCGGAGTACAGAAGCAGTGCTAAAAGATACCAGTGGAGAAGGGCAGCAGAGGTGACCATGCGTGCTTCAGGGTAATAGTGTCAGGGTCCAGTCAGCGCTGGAAAGTAAAGAGGCATAGGACCTGAGGACACTGAAAATGAATAATCTGGCACGGGACCTATGGTCATGTGACTGCAAGGGGGCGGGGCTTAGTGTCCTGTTTTCAGATAGGACAGGACACCATACAACAACTCAGAGTCAGGCAAAATAGAGGTCACAGCAGTACGGGCAAATGAGGTACAGGAGGGACAAACAGACGGGTAGTCAGACAGAGCCAAAGGTCATACACAAGAGGGCGACGTGGTACCAAGGGGACAAGCAGAGAGAAGTCGGGTCACAAGCCGAGAGTCATACACGAGAGGTAGCGCAGTACAAGAGGGTCAGGCAGAACTCCTAACAGGGACAGAACCAGATCACAACCGAACAAGCAAGCAAGATATCAGGCACAAGGCACACGTATACAAGAGGTCACTTAACTCAGCCGAGGGCAGGAGTATAACTGACACCAGACACAGGTCCAGTGAGCACTAAATAGCCTCCTTCTGCCAGAGAGAGGCAGCACAATTAACCCATAGTCTAACCAGGACGGGTCAAAGCGAAATCCCATCCTGGATCATGACAGTACCCTCCTCTCAATGGGGGGCCACCGGACCCCCAGGTCTCCCAGGGCACTTGGCGTGAAAGGCTCAAATCAACCGATCCGCATGAACTGATCGAGCAGGAACCCACGAACGTTCCTCAGAACCGTAGCCCTTCCAATGTATCAGATACTGAAGGGCGCGACGGACCAACCTGGAGTCGACAATTCGTTCCACCTCGTACTCAGCCTGCCCATCTACCAGAACCGGTGTCAGGGAAGATGATGATCCCTCCCCACCGGACCTCACAGGTTTCAAAAGGGCCTTATGGAAAACATTACGGATCCTTAGAGATGGCGGAAGACTCAACCGAAAAGCCACCGGGTTAACCGCTTCGGTAATTACATAGGGACCTATAAACTTGGGTCCAAGCTTCGCAGAGGGGACCTTGAGCCTTATATTTTTGGTGGATAACCATACCTTATCTCCAACCTGAAACACTGGACCCACGGATCGTTTTTTGTCCGCAAAAAATTTAAATTTGTCCTGGGCCTTCGTAATGTTATTCTGGACCTCCCGCCATACCTCCCCCAACCGCTGGATCGTCTCATCCGCCCCAGGACACCCAGAATTCAAGCGGGAAAATTCTCCAAAATGAGGATGAAACCCATAATTGCAAAAAAAAGGAGATGTACCCGTAGACTGGTTAGTGCGGTTGTTAAATGCAAACTCAGCCAATGGTAACACAGAACACCAATCATCCTGTCAGGCTGAGGTCAAACAACGCAGAATTTGCTCCAGAGACTGATTGGTCCGCTCAGTCTGCCCATTAGTCTCTGGATGGTAGGCGGATGAAAAGGACAGACCAATACCCAACCTCCTACAAAAAGGTCTCCAAAATCTGGACACAAATTGCACTCCCCTATCAGACACCACATTCAGGGGTACCCCATGCAACCACACCACATGCTCCACAAACAATCTGGACAATGTTTCCGCATTAGGTAGGGCTGCCAAAGGTACAAAATGTGCCTGCTTACTAAACCTGTCCACTACGACCCAGCCCACGGTATTACCCTTGGAGGGGGGAAGGTTGGTGATGAAATCCATGGACAGGTGAGTCCATGGTCTCTCAGGAATTGGCAGTGGTACCAATTCCCCGGCCGGCCGGTTATGGGGAGTTTTTGCACGGGCACAAACCTCACACGCAGACACATACTCCCCAACATCAGAGGCTAAAGAAGACCACCAGAATATTCTAGCAATGGCCTTCCGGGTCGCTGAGATCCCTGGATGTCCACCCAGAACTGAGTCATGGAACTCCTGGAGGACCTTGAGACGAAACTGAGCTGGCACAAAAAGTTTATCCACCGGCTTAGCTGGAGGTGCAAGAGCCTGGGCTTCTCGAATCTCCCGTTCCAACACATTAGAAACCTCTGCCACCACCACCCCAGGCTGAAGAATGGAGGATGGAGGTTCCGGGGGGGAGACACCGGATCTAGACTGCGTTACAACGCATCCGCTCTGATATTTTTGGATCCTGGTCGAAAAGTGGTCGAGAAGTTGAATCGGGAAAAAAAGTGACCATCTAGCCTGTCTGGGAGTCAACCTTTTAGCTGACTCAATGTAAGCTAGGTTTTTGTGGTCCGTGATTACCGTTATAGGATGAACAGCCCCCTCCAAAAAATGCCTCCATTCTGCAAAAGCCAATTTTACGGCCAGAAGTTCCCGATTCCCCACATCATAGTTTCTCTCCGCAGGGGAGAACTTCTTTGAGAAAAAGGCGCAAGGTCTTAAATTGGTCAAAGTGGCGGGTCCCTTGGACAATACCGCCCCCACCCCCACCTCTGAGGCGTCTACCTCAACAGATTTTCGGCAAGCCGCAACACATAAGGCCTCCCATTACCATCATACTATCTCTCCACTTGTTAGGATTGTTGTGGTTTTATATAAGCCCTTCATGACATAAGACCTACATGACATCACTAACAGACAAAACATCACTTCCTGTGAAAACTCCCCCTCCAATGTTAAAATGTCAAACCTATATAAATATAACCTCTGATAAAACACATTGAACATCTAAAAAATCAATCTTTCATTTAAAAATGTATGAAACCTATAATAAATATATATTAATTTTTATAAATATATAATGACTGGACTCAAACCCACAGGGTTTAGGCAAGCCAGAACCCTGTAGGCTTCCCATTACCATTATGCTACCTCTCCACTTGCAAGGAATGGTTATGTATTTTGGAATTAACCGATTGTTTGGTAAAATTCCCACTAGGTGTCCGACATCCAATAACTGACCCCAATGTGAGAACGCTGACCAGCCAGGTCAGGGAAGGAAATCCGTCGGGCCGCTAGGGACAAAGAAACATGAGAGAAAGCTTATCAAAAAATATCTACCAACTCATTGAGGCCTTTAGGATGAATGGTATCTAGTTTATATATCCAATACAGTTCTCTCTTATTTAGACACTGTATTCTGTTTGGGGTATCTGCTGGTATATGATCTATGGGTGTAACTCACAGAGAGGCTTTATTCCCATGTTTTTCAAAACAATGTCGAGACAAGCCATGTTTCAGATATCCTTTAGAGATATTGTGTCTATGTTGTGAGTTCATCCTTAGATGTAGAGGCTGTGTAGTGCGTCCCACATCTTGTTTCCCACAGCAACAATCAATTAGATAAATCACAAAACTGGATTGACATGTTAGCTTAAAATTAATGTCATATACTCTATCATTATCACTATTTGAATAAAAGGTATTTACATTATCACTGATCCATAAACACAAGCATTTTTTGTGTTTACATTTAAAGGAAACTTATGTGCTTCTGTAAGGGTATGTGCACACACTGCAGATTCACCTGCGGGTTTTTTCCTGCGGAACCGCAGGTAAAACCGCAGGTAAAGTGACCTGCGGTTTTGCTGCGGTTTGGCCTGCGGTTTTGCCCTGCGGTTTGACTCCTGGACAATGGAATAGGTGGCAAACCGCAGCAGAATCCGCAGAAACAATTGACATGCTGCGGAAAAAAAACCGCAGCTTTTCCACAGGTAAAAAACCGCAGCGTTAGCACTGCGGTTTTGAAAACCCATAGGCTAACATGGTAAAGTACCATGTCTGCGGAACTGCTGCAGTTCTGCAGGGCCAAAACCGCAGCAAAACCGCAGCGTGTGCACATACCCTAAGGTACTTTTTCCTGCATTCGGGGCTTTTTTGTCTCCCACATCCCTAATTCTACTGGGGGCTAAAATGTTTTATAGGGATGGCGCCCTCCTAGAGGTAACCACTGGTCTAGTTGGTAATACTTTCTGACAGACTGGGTAATTTAGTAGGACCTTTCAGTGCTTCTGTATTATATTCCTGAGAAAGTGCCATTTTGGGAAGAAAAGGTTGTGATGAAATTAGTGGTATAGTATTCATCTGTAGATTTTTTATTGTCTGTCCCATGTATTAAACTACTTTGTGAAATTCCCATTGCCTCTGATTATGCTTTTTTTACTAATTTTTTAGGGTATTTATGCTCTAAAAATCTCTCTCTTAGACATTTACTTTGACATTTCTGTCCTTGTGTGGTCAGTGTGGATACATTGAAAAACCTGGTCTTTTTCTTCCTCCTTTGTGATAGTGTTTGACTAGTGTGACCAACTTTTTACTATTGAGGCTGCCTATGAAGCATCAGTAGTAAAAAGATCTAATGTTAAAAATAATTAAATAAATAAAAAATCGTGTCATTCTCACCTTCCGACGTTCCACGCAGCGTTCCCGATCATCGCGATGCTCCCGGCAGGTCCCGTTCCCATTTGATGACATCACGGTCTCGCGACACTGCTACGGTATCGCGAGACTGCGATGTCGTCAAAGGTCATTGTCGCAATGCATCACTTGGAACGGGACCTGCCCGGAGCATCGCTGAGGCCTGGTGACGCTGCAAGGGACATCGGAAGGTGAGAATATCACCACTTTTTTTATTTTAATTCTATTTTTTACAGGTATATGGTACCCAGAGCCTGGAGGAGAATCTCCTCTCTTCCAAACAGTGGGTACAATCCGCAAATGTTCTGCTTACTTTTTGCATGGTGAGCATAGCCTCATGCGGAAAGAAAGCAGAACAATGCATTCCTATGTGCACGGAATTCCCGCGATTCCACACAAAGAATGAGCATGCTGCGTATCTTTCTGCAATGCAATTCCGCCACGTAAAAATCCGCAGCATTAGGAAAGCATGTGCAGAATGCTATATGATTGCATGGGATGCTTTTTTGCAGCAAAATCGCACGTTTAAAATCGCAGCGAAAACGCAAAAAAATGCTACGTGTGAACACAGCCTTAGGGTGTGTGCACACGCTATGGATTCTGCTGCGGATCTGCAGCAGTTTTGGCCCTGCGGACCCGCAGCAGATTCTGCTGCGGTGTACACTACCATAATATCCTATGGATATCAAAACCGCAGTGCATACGGTGCAGATTTTTCCACGCGGATTTGCTGCGTTTTCTAAACCGCAGAAAGAATTGACATGTCAATTCTTTCTGCGGATTCGGCTGCAGTTTACCATCTCCTCCACTGTAGAGATGATAAACCGCAGGGCAAAACCGCAGGCTAATCCACAGGTAAAACTGCAGGTCTTTTGACCTGCAGATTTATCTACGAATTTTACAAAATCCTTGCGGCCAAATCCGCAGAGCATTTCACAGCGTGTGCACGTACACTAATGCCTGCCTCTTAACAGCTTCTTTCTTGCTAGGTGCAGCTCCTGTGCTGCTGTCTGGGCTTCTTCTCTGTGCAGTGCACTCAGCTTATCAGATGCTTGTTAACCCCTTCTGGCCCTGCAAGCTGCGCTAGACTTGAGGAAGTGGACATCTGATGTACTGATCACTGCAGTAAGAAGCAGCACCGGAGCTCCAAGCAGCACAGCACTGAGCACGTTGAGTCTCCTCCTCCCCTTGCCCTATCTCTGTTACGTCGCTGCATCCCGGATCAGGAGTTGGACATCAGACCGCAGCCACAAATTTCATGTGGCGGCCGTGATTTTTAGCAGCTGACAGCGTGAAGAGGATTACTGATCGTGCGTCCCACTACAGGGTTCGGCCGTTCTGGCATTTTCCAGAAATGCCCGATGGCCAGTCCGGCCCTGGGTGTGATAAGCTGCAGTAATGTGTTTAGCTTTGGATGCAAATGTGGTAGGGGCCGGGCTTCGGGGGTGGACCACTGCTTACCCTGCGGTGCATGTTTGTGGTCGTCAGGAGGACGACGAATAAAATCCGGAACTGTTACAAGTGAAATCTGTCTCCGCCTCGTCCTTGAAATGCCTGGTATCTGTGTCATCCGGACAGGGTAAGCAGTGGTCCACCCCGGCATGGGGGGCGTTCTGTACACGATTTTTAAACGTTTTCGCGCCGAAAATCGCGGCAAAAATGCTTAAAAATCGCTACGTGGGCACACAGCCTAAGGCTGTGTTCACACGTAGCATTTTTTTGCGTTTTCGCTGCGATTTTAAATGCACGATTTTGCTGCAAAAACACAAAAAAAAGCATCCCATGCAATCCTATAGCATTCCGCACATGCTTTCCTAATGCTGCGGATTTTTCCGTGGCGGAATTGCATTGCGGAAAGATACGCAGCATGCTCATTCTTTGTGCAGAATCGCGGGAATTCTGCCCATATAGGAATGCATTGTTCTGCTTTCTTTCCGCATGAGGATATGCTCACCATGCAAAAAGTAAGCAGATTATTTGCGGATTGTACCCACTGTTTGGAAGAGAGGAGATTCTCCTCCAGGCTCTGGGTACCATATACCTGTAAAAAATAGAATTAAAATAAAAATAGTGGTGATATTCTCACCTTCCGATGTCCCTTGCAGCGTCACCAGGCCTCAGCGATGCTCCGGGCAGGTCCCGTTCCAAGTGATGCATTGCGACAATGACCTTTGACGACGTCGCAGTCTCGCGATATCGTAGCAGTGTCGCGAGACCGCGATATCATCAAATGGGAACGGGACCTGCCGGGAGCATCGCGATGATCGGGAACGCTGCGTGGGACGTCGGAAGGTGAGAATGACACGATTTTTTATTTTTTTTATTATTTTTAACATTAGATCTTTTTACTACTGATGCTTCATAGGCAGCCTCAATAGTAAAAAGTTGGTCACACTAGTCAAACACTATCACAAAGGAGGAAGAAAAAGACCAGGTTTTTCAATGTATCCGCACTGACCACACAAGGACAGAAATGTCAAAGTAAATGTCTAAGAGAGAGATTTTTAGAGCGTGAATACCCTAAAAAATTAGTAAAAAAAGCATAATCAGAGGAAATGGGAATTTCACAAAGTAGTTTAATACATGGGACAGACAATAAAAAATCTACAGATGAATACTATACCACTAATTTCATCACAACCTTTTCTTCCCAAAATGGCACTTTCTCAGGAATATAATACAGAAGCACTGAAAGGTCCTACTAAATTACCTCTAGGAGGGCGCCATCCCTATAAAACATTTTAGCCCCCAGTAGAATTAGGGATGTGGGAGACAAAAAAGCCCCGAATGCAGGAAAAAGTACCTTACAGAAGCACATAAGTTTCCTTTAAATGTAAAAACAAAAAATGCTTGTGTTTATGGATCAGTGATAATGTAAATACCTTTTATTCAAATAGTGATAATGATAGAGTATATGACATTAATTTTAAGCTAACATGTCAATCCAGTTTTGTGATTTATCTAATTGATTGTTGCTGTGGGAAACAATATATGGGACGCACTACACAGCCTCTACATCTAAGGATGAACTCACAACATAGACACAATATCTCTAAAGGATATCTGAAACATGGCTTGTCTCGACATTGTTTTGAAAAACATGGGAATAAAGCCTCTCTGTGAGTTACACCCATAGATCATATACCAGCAGATACCCCAAACAGAATACAGTGTCTAAATAAGAGAGAAATGTATTGGATATATAAACTAGATACCATTCATCCTAAAGGCCTCAATGAGTTGGTAGATATTTTTTGATAAGCTTTCTCTCAAGTTTCTTTGTCCCTAGCGGCCCGACGGATTTCCTTCCCAGACCTGGCTGGTCAGCGTTCTCACATGGGGGTCTGTTATTGGATGTCGGACACCTAGTGGGAATTTTACCAAACAATCGGTTAATTCCAAATTACATAACCATTCCTTGCAAGTGGAGAGGTAGCATAATGGTAATGGGAATCCTTCAGGGTTCTGGCTTGCCTAAACCCTGTGGGTTTGAGACCAGTCATTATATCTTTATAAAAATTTAATATATATTTATTATAGGTTTCATACATTTATAAATGAAAGATTGATTGTTTAGATGTTCAATGTGTTTATCAGAGGTTATATTTTGATATAAAGTTATCTTGGCTGGCGTATGACATTTTAACATTGGAGGGGGAGTTTTCACAGGAAGTGATGTTTTGTCTGTTAGTGATGTCATGTTGGTCTTATGTCATGAAGGGCTTATATAAAACCACAACAATCCTAACAAGTGGAGGGATAGTATGATGGTAATGGGAGGCCTTAAGTGTTCTGGCTTGCTGAAAATCTGTGGGTTTGATTCTAGTCAACTCTATTTTTATAAAATTTTAATATGCAGTGAATATAGGTTTCATACACTTTTTCAAATTAAAGATTGATTTTTTAGATGTTTAATGTGTTTTATCAGAGGTTAGATCTTGATATAAAGTTATTGTGACTGGTGTATGACATTTTGACATTGGAGGGGGTGTTTCCACAGGAAGTGATGTCTTTTTGCATGTAATTGTGATGTCATGAAGGTTTTGTATAAAACCACTGCTGTAATCAGATTCTGTAATTCTTTGGCCCTGAGGAAGTGGCAGATATGCCATGAAACGCATCGGCACAATAAAGCTATGAAGAATATTTCTGTCCTTGTGTGGTCAGCGTGGATATATTGAAAAATCCGGTCTTTTTCTTCCTCCTTTGTGACATTGGTATCTACAGGAGTCTGCAGCGACCACTCGTTCCTTTCACATTCTGTAAGGGGTTGTGACTGTTCACAACCTTTAAAGGTGAGTGCACTAACCGTGTATTTGTCACCCAAAAAAAATTACTTTTATCGCCCTATGTGCGCTCTCTTTCCTTAATAGTCAAACACTGTTTGACGAGTGTGACCTACCTGTCAATCAGTTTTCCAAGCGATGCTACAGATCGCTTGGAAAACGCTAGCATTCTGCAAGCTAATTACTCTTGCAAATTGCTAGTTTTTCCGAGGGAAATAGGCAGAAATTAAAATGCGATTTTCTCGCATATTTCCTGCGGAATGGAATTCCGGCATTCCCGCTGAAATTTCCACGGCAACGTGTGCACATAGCCTTAGAATTAACAAAAAAAAAGTGTCCTCTCTGCTCCCATGCCACTAATGCAAAAGAAAATCATTACTCCTGTGGTGAACTATAACTCCCAACATGCCATATTAGCTCCTGTACATGCTGGGAGTTATAGCTCTCTTCAAAGACATAAGGATAATGGTCAACCATGTGACATAACTGGCACCTATGGGATCTTAAAGGGAATCTGATGGCTGATGCCAGCTGCTCAATCCACAGGCCGCATGGATCAGACATTGGCTGTATCATTCCAGCTAGGTATGGCTGACTCTGACACGCTGCGGCATTTCATGCAAAAACCTACTTTGAAAGCCGCCGTGGACTGAGGTCACACAGGTGACTAGTCAGACAGGTGGGTCCCTGGTGGCTTCTCCCCATCTGCTCCCACTGAGGGACAATTTTCTTTCTGCGTGCAACCAGTCATTGGCAGCAGGAGGGGAGAAGTCAGAAAAGTTTTTCTCTGTGACGCTGCAGTGTTTCAGAGACAAACATACTGGGCTTAGATCGTACAGCCGGTGCCGGACACATGCTGCCTATGGGTCAGCACGGTGTGAGCAATTAATTTTTTAGAGGGGCCACATGAGACCATGACTGTTGTGGAAGGCAGAACCAATAGCTTGAAATTAATTCTCAATATTAATTTATTAATATTAATTGTATCACTTAATATTGAGCAGAATTAAGTATGCTAAACCCCTATATATCTTTAACCCCCCACAGCCCCTTATATACATAACATGAGCCTCACACAAGCTACTACATATGCAACATGAGCCCCACACAGCCGCCCCACACAGCCTACCCATGTAATGCATGAGCCCCACACAGCCTCCCCATGTACAGCATGAACCCCACACAGCCTCCCCATGTACAGCATGAACCTCACACAGCCTCGCCATGTACAGCATGAACCTCACACATCCTCGCCATGTACAGTATGAGACCCCACACAGCCTCCCCATATACTGCATGAGCCCCACACAGCCTCCCATGTAGCCCCCCCAGGGAGCCTCCGCAGACAGGTAGGGAGGGGGTATGCACGCTCTTTGGTTACAATACCCAGCATCAGGAGAGATAAGGCTTCCAAAAACAGACTGAATTGAATTGAAGCTGTCGTAGCTGTTTTCGTTCTGACCAAAGTCAGGTATGCCAGATGACCAGTGAGTCTGAATTAGCAGTTTTTTACGCCCTTAATTTACAAGCACTTGGAGACAAAAGAGACTGCACACGGGTCGTGGGAAAATCACTTTATCTGACTAAATGAACCACAAGGCAATATTTTATACCATTTACAACAAATGTAGCTCTATGTGGCTCATGTAGCCCCCACCCCTCAGGGTCATACCTTGTTTACCATGTACCCAGAACATGTTGTTGCTGACTATTGAGGACATATATGATAACAAGTATAGTCTCCTTGAAACAGAGACTAATAGTCTGCAGTGTCATAAGAATAATTCTAGCAATAATAGGCAAAAGGCAATTGAAGTATTAAAGGGATATGAAGGCAAACCTTCTATATCAATTTCCCCCTTTTGTAAATGGTATAACTTTTGCCACAGGGTGAGCTGATGTCCACAAAGGAGCTACTGTCTCATAGGTCTAGTACCCATAAGGGGGCTTCCTACCTGCTTCACCCATCCACCCTCAGTGTGGACACTCACTTTCCCCATCAGCAACGCTATCTGGGGCCTATGATACACTACAGAAGGTTCAGCCTTAGATTATTTTTTCACACATATATTATTCAGCAGCTTAAGTAATACATATATTAGCGCTTTTACGGCTACATAAAACAATAAGCAAAACAACAAAATTTGCATACAAGTCTGTACAATGCCAAAAATCCATCCTGCTAGGACATTAAACCAATTTGCTGGATTTAAAAAAAGAGAATGTGTTACCCCACCAGGAGTCTGTTTGCACTGTGCTGTTTTAACCATTGGTCTCTAAGTTCACCTATTTTGTCAATATAATTGCAACAGGTGGGACCAATTATATGACACATTCCTCCTTCTTTTGCTGTCAGGTAATCTAGTACTATAGTATGTTGGTTAGTAACTATGATTAATTGTCTCTGTATTGTATTAGTTTCATTAAGAACTTCAAGAATCTGGAAAATCTGATCATCTAGGTAGTCGATAGCTTCCACTAATTTATCCCTCATTTGTGTTATGAAGGGGTATATTAGCATATAACTGAATATTTTATTTGTTATCCCCATTTCTACTAGATGCGGCCTACCATTTGGACGGGGCTTATTGTCTGCAGCCCTTCTATACAAAGTATGAATTGGAATTGCTGCTGTGTCTATTTTCTTATAAGGAATTATGAAAGTGGCTTGTATTAGTTTGGCAAGAGTGCAAACTCCTCTTATGTCTGGGCTCACCCACCTGTAGGCACGATGTCCGCAAACCAAGAATACTCCTTCAGGGAGAACACAAACGTGACCAGGGGTCTGTATACATTGGTATAAACTCAAAAGTCCTGACATAGGCTTAAGGGCACACCAAGTATTATTCATTTGATTTCCACTTATACCAGATGTACATTTACCCCTTTCTTTCTAATTAACCTGTGTTTGATCATGAGTGTATATACGGAAGCAATTATTGTCCTCACCACAGGTATTTGCTCCAGTGTGTTGAAGACTGAACCACAGTCCATCATTGGGAATGGGGTCTGAGTGAGGGATTTCAGTCCTCCTCCTGGCGACCATATTTCCGATGTCTGAATCATATTCCCGCCACCACATTTGTACCTTAGGCCGCGTTATGTTAAACTGAAACCAGGGATTAGAGGCCCATCCGATTATAGCCAATGAGGCAGATATATGACGGGGCACATCTTTTCCCAGAAACCTAGATTGAGTCCAAGTCTCATTGTGTATGCAGTGTGGTGTTAATACCTTCTAGGGCAGCACGGTGGCTCAGTCCCACCAAGGACAACATCTGCAAGGAGTTTGTATGTTCTTCCCGTGTTTGCATGGGTTTCCTCTGGGTACTCCGGTTTCCTCCCACATTCCAAAGACATACTGATAGGGAATTTAGATTGTGAGCCCCATTGAGGACAGTGATGATAATGTGTGCAAACTGTAAAGCGCTGCAGAGTATGTTAGCGCTATATAAAAATAAAGATTATTATTAGATTTATTATTATTCCATGGCTCCATAGGTAAGGCTAAGTATGGTATAGTCCTTGCAGATACTGGGCTGTGTGTACAGATCCAACAGTCTTTTGGTTTCTGTCCTTCCATGTCCTTTATAAGAAGAGCATGATGTTGAATAAGTTTGTTGTCCCAGTCAGCATTTAAGAGTTTGTCCTGTGTCTCTGTAGAGTGCAGTAACCCTGCCACTGCCAGCAAGGTGATTAGGAGAACAGTCATTCTGCTGTTGAAAGGACCTTCTTGCAGTGACTCAAGTTTTACTGAGGTGGATGTGGTCAGCTGGACTTGGAAGGGGCCGTCAAATCGTGGGTTCAGGCTCCTTCTCACGTGTCTGCGTATAACCACCCAATCACCTGGATTGAGCTGATGCACATCTGCACTGACATTAGGATCTGGAATGGATGAGAACACATGTTTATGCACCACTTTAAGTCTTTCCTGCAAGGCCTGGACATAGGCTGTCATAGAACCGTGTTGCATTTGTAGCACCTGTGGGAAGTACAGACCAGTCTTTGGTGCACTACCAAACAGGACTTCAAAGGGAGAAAAGCCTGTCTTTCTATTTGGGGTGTGTCTGACTCCAAGTCATGTAGATTATACCTATATGACTTGTCTTTTCCACAGCAGTCTCTACATTCTAGTAATATTGAACACACTAGATCCAGCATCATTCCCCAAATCCACTCCACAAGGTCTACCAACAGATCATGTTGTAAGGAAATCCATAGCTCAGTTGCTAAAAAATTTTCAAACAGAGAATTCCATACAACATGATCTTTTGTTGAACCTTGAGGACTGGAGTTGGGGAACCCTGCTGGATGCACTCTGTGCAATATTCCTAGAATGTAGAGACTTTTCTGGAAAAGGAAAGTCATGTAGATTTGGTTTGTTGACAACACATATCTCCAAGACTGACACAAGAAACAAGTCTCACACAAGAAACAGTAATGGAGATATGTTTTTCCAAAAACCCTATGTGTATGGTGCAGTGTGTGTAGTCGGCGATAGACAAGGTAAACCATTACCAATTATTTGAAAGCACAAGTGCACATTTATTTTGAAACCAAAAATAAACAAGAAAAATTTTATTATGAATGATATTTGGGGGAAGATTGGGAGACTTTGGGTGTGTGGAGATACAAGGAACGACTGGAGGTAGAGGAAGGGGTTCTAGGAGAAGGGGTGACAAAAGTACTCGAGGAAGGGAGCTCTGGAATGGACATCGAGGCAGGTTGAGACACATTAGGAGGAGACGGTGGATGGACCAACAAAGTTTTTTTTTTCTTCTTCTTTTTTGGCACAGGTATATCCTGCCCCGACCTACTTGCAGCCTGTGACCGCTTTTCTTTTGTAGACCGCCTGGTGACTGTGGCGTTGCCCTGTAAAATAGGGAATGCGGATCACCCCTTTGCTGCTCTGTGGTGGCAGTGCTGCTCAAAGTGGCAGTGGCGGTGCTCCTAGAAGGGGAGCATGTTGGGTCGGTGCTACGTGAAGGAGGCTGCGAATCAGGTATCTCAGCCAAAGTTCTTGGGGGACTACGAGGAGGAGAATTGGTGGCGGTGCTATGAAGATGAGGAGTGGTGGTGGTGCTCCTTTGCTGAGGAGTGCTGGTGGTGCTCCTTTGCTGAGGAGTGCTGGCGGTGCTCCTTTGCTTGAGGAGTGCTGGCGGTGATCCTTTGCTGAGGAGTGCTGGCGGTGCTCCTTTGCTGAGGAGTGCTGGCGGTGCTCTGTTGCTGAGGAGTGCTGGCAGTGCTCCTTGCTGTTGACTGCTGATGTCGGTTGCCCAAGCAGGTTCTGTGGTGGTTTGGCTCCAAGCTGGTGGTGCTGTGGTGGTGGTGGTGCTCCATACAGGAGCAGCGCTTGCCATAGTGGTGGTGGCGGAGGTGTGTCCTGCAGCACTCAGACTTGAGGTGGTGTAGTGATGTCCGGCTTCGCTGGGAATGCAGGTGGCCGTGCAGTGGTATGCAGCAGAAGTCGGTAGTGTGGTCAAGCGAGCCAGTGGTGAAACTGTTGGAAATGACACCACTGACTGCTGCACATACTGATTCTGCTGCATAGCCTGCAAGTAAGCAGTGTTGCAGGCCTGTAACACACTCAGCTGTTGCTCAGGACTAAGGTGTTCCGCCATGCCCTGTTCAATTTTACTGAAAAAATGGTGCGCTGGTCTGTTGAGGTCAACCTCCAGACGGTCAAGGCGCTGGTCGACAGAGTGGAAGCGGTGTTCCATGTGGTTAAAACCACGTTCCATGTGGTTAAAACCACGCTCCATCAGGAAAAAAACGCTTTCCGTTCTGGCGGCCAGCGCCCTGAGGCTGGCCTTAAAGGCCTCGCTCAAGTGCATGAACTCGGGCATGACATTACTGTCCAAGGCCCACTGCCGCTGGCGGGTAGTGCCCGCATAACCAGTGACAGAGACCTGGGACAGGGGAACACCTGATGGACCAGCTTTCTGGTCACCAGCTGTCTGTGTTGCTGACCTGCAAGATGCTTCCTGGCTGTCGGATGGCTGAGACGGGTCCGAGGTCGATCGATGAAGAACCGCTCCCGGGACAGGGTTAGGTTGCAGGGTGCTGCTCCAAGTGCTGTGGAAAGAAAGGGAAAACATTAGTATCATGCATTTACAAGAAGCAACACCTGTGGAATAGAAAAGCATATATTAAGCACAAACGAAAAAAAAAAAACTTACGCTCTGCTGGCAAGGACCGGTCTCAGGAAAGCCAACTCGTGATGGTAGCGGTACTTTCTTCTGCGCCTTGCTGCAGAACCACTCCGAACCGGTCCCTCAGCACAAACATCAGTGTTGAAGCGGTCCTTCATCGAGCGCCAACGTGTGCGGATTTTTTTCACTGTTGGTAAAAAAAAAAAATTAAAAATGCACTAGTTTAACGTCATTCTCACCACACACCTCATTGAACTTTGAAAACAGTCTCTGCTGCAGCACCAATAAAATTCTAGACACAATGCAGTAACTGTTGAGACGGCAGACACTTATGTTTCCTGCTACAATATATGTATCAGCGAAAACAACAGTATCATCAGGAACAAGAGTGAAAACAGGATCAAGACAGCAGTTGAAAAATCAATCACAGTTCTCAACAAGGCATTGGTGTGTTTAATGCAAGAATATATCTTGCAAAAAACACAGCACCGTCAGGTCCAAAAAACAATGCAGCAGTTGAAGACACAAATCAATCACCGTTTTCAACAAGGCATTGGTGCTTTTCATGCAAGAATATATCTTGCCAAAAAAACCACCACCGTCAGGTCCACAAAACAATGCAGCAGTTGAAGACACAAATCAATCACAGTTCTCATCAAGGCATTGGTGCTTTTCATGCAAGAATATATCTTGCCAAAAAACACCACTACCGTCAGGTCCACAAAACAATGCAGCAGTTGAAAATACCAATCAATCACAGTTCTCAACAAGGCATTGGTGCTTTTCATGCAAGAATATATCTTGCCAAAAATACACCACTACCGTCAGGTCCACAAAACAATGCAGCAGTTGAAGACACAAATCAATCAAAGTTCTCAACAAGGCTTTGGTGGTTTTCATGCAAGAATATATCTTGCCAAAAAAAACACCACCACCGTCAGGTCCACAAAACAATGCAGCAGTTCAAGACACAAATCAATCACAGTTTTCCACCAGGCATTGGTGTGTTTAATGCAAGAATATATCTTGCAAAAAACACATCAGCACCATCAGGTCCAAAAATAAATGCTATATCACAGAGCATCTTTATACTTACTGAACACCCTTTTTGAAGCTGCAGAGGCGCTGTCCAAGCCATCCATCACTGCGGCCACCTCATTCCAGAGCTGCCGGGTCACCACTGTGTCTTTGTACTGCTGGTCACGGCTGTCCCACAATGGGATGCGCTCCTCAACGAGGCGGATGAGGTGCTCATTGTCTGTGTAGACTTCTTCGTCATCCCGCTGTGGAACCTAGAAAAAAAAATATAGAATGTTTTTGAAGTTTGGAAAAGATACAAAAAGAAACAGAAAAGAAGCAAGAGAAAGAAAGACAGACAGAAAAAAAATATATATATATACTCACATTGGGTCTCCTCGCCACGACTTGACTATGCTGCTCCCGCTCAGAATCCTCAGACGGCTCCCGCTCAGACCGCTCCGACTGCTCCCGCACAGACCGCTCTCGCACTCCATTTTCACTTCCCGTGTCCGATGTCTGTAAAGAAAGAAAAAATTAAAACACATTTCTAGAGGCAGCTATACTTATCAAAAGGCAGCAAGATTCTCACCTCACGATGAGCTTGGGCCAGTTCTTGCCGAGATGGCGAATAGACCGATCCGGAAGAAGACATGCTGAAAAGAAAACAAAAAATACATTAGTACATAATAAATTGTACAGGACACACAGACATTATTTTTAAGAATACTCACATTTTGGCTCCTGAAGCTTGAATCCACAGGTAGAAGGCTCTTGTAGAATGCTTGTCTGGTCTCTGCAAGGCATTATGTAGAGTAATTGTCTGACCCTGAAGACACATTCTTTTATGTACACTCCTCCAAAACAATGTTGCTTGTTTAGGGGGAGTTCTAGACAAGTGTCTAGACATTGTTTACTCAAATCGCATGTGCGCACAAGGCGCTGACGTGCGCGGTGCCAAGCGCTCATCAGCAACCACATAGACTGTAATGCTATTTTTGGGCGCACACGTGCGAGCGCGATTTTTTTAACGATGCCGCCGGAAAAAAAAATGCAACATGTAGCGTACGTCGCGTCTGGGTGCACACCTGTAAAATGCGCAGCGCACGCTAAACGCTGAAGAGCGCGTACATTCGCAAGACCCTGCGATCACCATGTTAAAGATAGGGGGACATTGCGCGTGTGCACGATGCGCTGCGCGATCAAACGCTAGTGTGAAACGAGCCTTACTACGTAGATAAGGGAGCAGAACCAACCTTACGAGAGAGACATGGGAGCAGAACCGAGCTTACTACAGTGCTATGGGAGCATAACCGATCTTACTACAGAGATAAGGGAGCAGAACCGAGTTTACTACAGAGATAAGGGAGCAGAACCAAGCTTAATATGTCTACTTCACAGATATGGGAACAGAACCAAGCTTACGGCATGCATATGGTACAAGAATCTAGATTACTACATCAATACAGAACCAGAACCAAGCTTACTGCTTAGATATGGTACCATAACTGAGCTTACTGACAAACATACATATATCTCTAGAAACACTGACAAGTAAACACACATTACAGCAGGGACATTGCTAGGGTACTAAAAGTTCAGGGGTCCATGCCTCAAAGTGCATGTCTACCCATCTGACCCCCCTATAATCATCTAAAGAGCATCTATAGATATATAAGTACAGTATACCACTGTTGCTAACCAAAAACATACAATGCAAAGACCAATATTATCAAAATTACTACTATAAAAGACCAAAACAATAAAACTACTCAATGTCCACCACCATCACCACTACTCAGCAAATACATAATATAATATAACCATTACCTTTACATAACAAAACACTATACAGAGACCAATGACACCACCATACACCTACTACTACATAGACTGAAACAAATTTAGCGGTCACTAAATAAAAAAATAGTCTACTAAAAAGAGCAATATTACCATCTTACTGTTATCGTATATTGGTAGATACTAGTCCCACAGAACATACACGTGAGTACAGTAGTTATATATAGAACCTTACAGCTGACAATCTTTCTGATTTGGGTCGCTCACTTTTCCTGTCTTTTTCATCAGGCCCAGACCTCCATTACCACTTCTCCAGCCACAACTCATCTGCACAGATTACAACAAAAACACATTTGATATCTCACATTTCTACTGATGTCTCATTTATTCCCAACCTACAAAAACTCCCCACTCTGCTTACCTGAGGCATAGGATACTGACCCCAATATTTAAAAAAACTGTGCCATTACTATGTTTACTCCCTCCCCCAAAAATTAGTGTCCCATAGAAAATATTAATACCCCCACTGTGCAAAGGCGTGTATGCTCCTTTAACCCCTTCCCGACCAATGACTCCACATAGGCATCATGAAAAGCTGTGCCAATCTGACCAGTGACGCCTATGTGGCGTCATGAATTAATTGCCCTCCTGTGGGTTGGGTGACTGACCTTTCAGTGACCCCACCCGACCCACACACACAGGGGGCTTTGTACTTCTCCACAGGTGGGGTGGCTTCACCCCCACATGTCTACAATCGCTCTGATTGGCTGTTAAAAGTGAAAATGATAAGGTGCTGGTTTAATTATATTGTGTTTATGTCTGATGTAACTTGCATTTAGCATTTATGCTCTGTTAATTATTCTAGATAAATTATTTAGCTTGAAAAACTCCAATTTTGATCTCTTGTGATGCTTAATAGCTCATTTATGATATTTTTTTTGCTATTATATTTCCAGTGAGTTGAGCCTTTGAAGAATTTTTTCCAGTATTTGGGATATATTTGCACTTTATACTATATACAGTATGAGCCTGTACATCGCTTCCTATATACAGTATGAGGCTGCATATTGCCTCCTATATACAGTATGAGCCCACATAGCCTCCTGTATACAGTATGAGGCCGCATATAGCCTTCTATATACAGTATGAGGCCGCATATAGTCTCCTATATACAGTATGAGCCTGCACATTACTTCCTATATACAATATGAGCCCACATAGCCTCCTATATACAGTATGAGGCTGCACATCGCTTCCTATATACAGTATGACGCCACATATAGCCTCCTATGTACGGTATGAGCCTGCACATCGCTTCCTATATACAGTATGAGGCCGCATATAGCCTCCTATATACAGTATGAGCACCCACATATAGCCTCCTGAATACAGTTTTTGCCTCCTATATACAGCATGAGCCTGCACATTGCTTCCTATATACAGTATGAGCCTGCACATAGAATCCTATAAACAGTATGAGCCTGTACATCATTTCCTCTATACAGTATGAGGCCGCATATAGCCTCCTATATACAGTATGAGCACCCACATATAGCCTCCTTTGTACAGTATGAGCCTGCGCATTGCTTCCTATAAACAGTATGAGCATCCACATAGCCTCCTATGTACAGTATGAGCCTGCAAATCGCTTCCTATAAACAGTATGAGCCTGCACATCGCTTCCTATAAACAGTATGAGCCCACATATAGCCTCCTGAATACAGTATTTGCCTCCTATATACAGTGCGAGTCCCCATATAGCCTTCTATATACAGTATGAGCCTGCACATCGCTTCCTATATACAGTATGAGGCCACATATAGCCTTCTATATACAGTATGAGCACCCACATATAGCCTCCTGTATACAGTATGATGCTGCATATAGCCTCCTATATACAGTATGAGGCCGCATATAGCCTCCTATATACAGTATGAGCACCCACATATAGCATCCTGAATGCAGTGTTTACCTCCTATATACAGTATGAGCCTGCACATTGCTTCCTATATAAAGTATGAGCCTGCAAATAGCCTCCTATATACAGTATGAGCCTGTATATCACTTCCTATATACAGTATGAGGCCGCATATAGCCTCCTATATACAGTATGAGCATCCACATAGCCTCCTATGTACAGTATGAGCCTGCACATCGCTTCCTAAACAGCATGAGCCTGCACATCGCTTCCTAAAAACAGTATGAGCCTGCAAATCGCTTCCTATATACAGTATGAGCCCACATAAAGCCTCCTGAATACAGTATTTGCCTCCTATATACAGTGTGAGTCCCCATATAGCCTTCTATATACAGTATGAGCCTGCACATCGATTCCTATATACAGTATGAGGCCACATATAGCCTCCTATATACAGTATGAGCACCCACATATAGCCTCCTGTATACAGTATGATGCTGCATATAGCCTCCTATATACAGTATGAGCCTGTACTTCGCTTCCTATATACAGTATGAGGCCGCATATAGCCTCCTATATACAGTATGAGCACCCACATATAGCCTCCTGAATGCAGTGTTTACCTCCTATATACAGTATGAGCCTGCACATTGCTTTCTATATACAGTATGAGCCTGCACATAGCCTCTTATATACAGTATGAGCCTGTACATCACTTTCTATATACAGTATGAGGCTGCATATAGCCTCCTATATACAGTATGAGCCCACATAGCATCCTGTATACAGTATGAGGCCGCATATAGTCTCCTATATACAGTATGAGCCTGCACATTGCTTCATATATACAATGAGCCCACATAGCCTCCTACAGTATATACAGTATGATCACCCACATATAGCCTCCTGAATACAGTTTGTGCCTCCTATATACAGTATGAGCCTGTACGTCACTTCATATATACAGTATGAGGCCGCATATAGCTATACAGTATGAGCATCCACATATAACCTCCTATGTACAGTATGAGCCTGCACATCGCTTCCTATAAACAGTATGAGCCTGCAAATTGCTTCCTATATACAGTATGAGCCCACATATAGCCTCTTGAATACAGTGTTTGCCTCCTATATACAGTGTGAGTCCCCATATAGCCTCCTATATACAGTATGAGCACTCACATATAGCCTCCTGAATACATTGTTTGCCACCATATTGCCTCCTATATACAGTGTGAGTCCCCATATAGCTCCTATATACAGTATGAGCCCCTATATAGCATCCCATATCTAACTGCATTTACCTTGGTATCATTAATTTTCTATGAGACTGCTCTGTTCTCATATTGTGCATTTATGCATTTAGTAGGGCTTAATGGAATGATTGCGCTTGTTACACATCAACTCTAGATGCGCTCACTTATTAGACTTTGGTTGGGGCAACTTTAAAATATAATAATGATAATGGTCCTGTCTAGTGACAAGTTTATTTTACAGGCTTCTGGAGAAAGGCACAATACCAGTCATTCAAGGGTTAATTCTTTGGAACACTGAGAGGGACTTTCTAGCCAATGAAACCACAGTATAAAACACCTGTGATAACTATGGCAACTGCGCTGATGTCATAAACACATGCATCTATGATGCAGGAGAAGATTCCAGAACCATAAGTCATTCAGCCGTAGACGGAAGCCATGCTTGATGTGTCTGGAGACCTGGAGCTTCATCACTCCACAATGGGAGGAAGGGGACACCGCCTAGCCAGCCAGATCAGCCATAGCGCCTAGCCAGCCAGATCAGCCATAGCGCCTAGCCAGCCAGATCAGCCATACCGCCTAGCCAGCCAGATCAATGGGGTGACAGATGTTGCAGCCAGATCTCCCTCACGTCCGGTACTCGCCGCCTTCACTTTATGTGTACGGCCTGGAGAGGTCGCATTAGGCTTCTCCAAAACAAATATGACACAATGTACAAATTCAGGTACAATTTGCTGTTACATGTTGGCACTAACCTTCTAAGCCCAAGGGAAGGGCAGTCCTGCAGCCATGGTTCCCTAGAGGTTTCCACCACAGGGGGTTTTTCCTCTCCTGAGTGCTGAAGGACGATTCTTCGTGAGTCGGGGGTTCTGCCATTTTCAGTGTCTCTTTCATAGTAATTGGCTGATTCTAAATTTCAGACACTGAAAGAAATAATAATGATGAGATTTGGAATAAAATTCGGTCAATTTAACATCCAATAAAAGTGTTTTGTGTGTTTCTTTCACAATCTTCGGTTGGTGAGATTTTGTTGGGGATCAGGATCCAGCATCTATGATCAAGCCATGAAGCCAGATATGAAGTCAGAGCAATTTAACCCTGCGCTGGAAGACAGGACGGAGCAAAGATGACAAAGTGTGACTGCACAATTAGCACAAGTTCACACTCTTCCTCCCATTCAGATACACGAGGGGATTCAGGGCCGAGTTGGGACTAAAAAGCAGCCCTGGCACACAAAATTCACCAGCCCACATACAATAAGTGTCCTCAACCCAAATCGTAGAACACTGATAGGTCATGTAGGATTTTGCTTTATCCGTTACCAGGGCCGAAACAAAGTATTTTGGGTGCCCAAGGCAGATGAAGCCAAAGGCGCCCATTTTGCATTTCTACCCAGCTAATTCTTCCCTTTTCCATTAGGTCTATGACATCGTGTGATTAATAACTGATGAGCTGAATCCTTCTAAGTCAGGCCCATATACATTTGTATCTCATGAACCTACAACTCCCAGTATGTCCTTAACAATGGTAAGGAGATGCTGGGAGTTATCAGTCTTTATCAGACTGTGGACTATACAGGAACCATAGTACTGATGAGACGCAGTCAGTACCAATAGCTAAAAATGTACATCCTGGTACCTTATAGGTGACCTCTTCTCTGATTGAGTCTTTTCTTTCTCTTAGGCCTGTTTCACACTTCAGTTTTCTGGCATTAGTCAAAATCCGCCAGTGTGCAAAAACGGATCCGTTTCCGTTTTGTGGCAAACGGATGCAACTGGATCCGTTTTTTGTACGGATCCGCTTTAGACGCTAGTGCATGAAATTTAAAGTAAGGCCTGTTTCACGAGAGAGAGAGATTTGGCTGCCACAGAATGGGATTTGGGGTTAAATATCATGAAAGGACATTCATTCGGGCATGCTCAGTATAAAAAGGAGGATCCGATGGCAGATTCCGTCAATTGACGGTTGGCAACGGATCCACCGCCTTTTCTCATCCACATCTCGCTTCTTAAGGCCCCTTTCACACTCCAGTCTTTTGCAATCAGTCACAATCCGTCAAAGTGTTCAGATCCGTCAAGTGGACGGATCCTGCGTATATTGCAAAAAACTGATGCACTGGATCTGTTTTTATGACTGATCCGTTGTAGCAGCCTTGCTGTAGGAATTAAAGAAACAGAATTCTGGAGCGAGAGAGAGAGAGAAGGATTTTGTGCCAGAATAGAAAAAGCAGCCGCAGGGGTTAAAATAAAGGAAGAAAAATGATTCCGGGCATGCTCAGTTTTAAAAGATGGAATCCGTCGCTATCCGACTTTTCGACGTACACAAAAAATGTTCATCTGTCCGTTGTCTCTGGCCGACGGACAGAGATTTTCTGACGGATCCGTTGGACGACAGATGAAACGTGTGGCCATCCGTCACAATCTGTCACTAATACAAGTCTATGAGAAAAAAACGGATCCAGCATGAAAAAATGATGGAAAGCCAAAATTAGAGTTGAGCGAAACGGATCGAAAAATTTCAAAAGTCGCCGACTTTTGGCAAAGTCGGGTTTCATGAAACGAAACCCGACCCTAGGATGAGGTCGGCCACGAGGTCGGCGACTTACGCGCCAAAGTCGCGTTTCAAAAGTTTGTTTTGCGCACTTTTTCAGCCAATCAGGATCCACGGACACTGTGGGCAACGTGATGACATAGGCAGGGGTCACCACCATCTTTCAGAAGGGCATGCAAGTGATTGGCTTGCTTTGGTGGGCGTCACAGGGGGTATAAAAGGGCGTGCACGCCGACCGCCATGTTTCTCATGCTGATCTCAGAATAGGGAGAGCTGCTGCTGATTCTGTAGGGAGAGCGTTAGGCAGTGAAGAAGACACCAAAAACTGCTTCTGCTGCTAGCGATTTTGCCTGTACAACACACCAGTCACTGTGTGTGCAGTGCAAGGGGAGGCTATATTTTGCTGGATCAGCGGTGTTGGTTGTTAGGCTGCCTTCTAAGGCTTCCTGACGGCTGCATTGCTGTTTACCCACTGCTCTGCAAACTGCTTTTTTAAAAGCAATCCCAATTTTTTTTTTTGTCCTGCTGAGGTACTGAGTGTGCATTTTTTCACACCATACAGCGGTGTACACTCCTCACACAGTACCGTGTAACGGCTGTTATCACAGCCACAGTGAAGCTATCTGTGTGTCACTCTGTAAGAATAAGTCGAGGACATGTTCCGTTCTTACAGACCTGCACCTTCTAGTTTTGTCTAGCTTTCAAACAGTTAAATATATTTGCTGTTTGATCACATTCAAAACTATAGAGAGACAGCGTGTGTCAGTCCGTATACTTAAAAAACACGGAGTTTGACAATTTTACGTACACCGGACAGCCGTGTACGTGCACGCTCCTCTCAGTACCGTGTAACGGCTGTTATCACGGCCACAGTGAAGCTATCTGTGTGTCACTCTGTAAGAATAAGTTGAGGACATGTTCCGTTCTTACAGACCTGCACCTTCTAGTTTTGTCTAGCTTTCAAACAGTTAAATATATTTGCTGTGTGATCACATTCAGAACTATAGAGAGACAGCGTGTGTCAGTCCGTATACTTAAAAAACACGGAGTTTGACAATTTTACGTACACCGGACAGCCGTGTACGTGCACGCTCCTCTCAGTACCGTGTAACGGCTGTTATCACGGCCACAGTGAAGCTATCTGTGTGTCACTCTGGAAGGATAAGTGGAGGACTTGTTCCGTTCTTACAGACTCTAGGGAGATTCCTATTCTGCCCAATTCTATATACACCTTGTAGTTTGTGATACACTAGCCAATTTCTGCCTGTGACATAGCGCTGTGATATTCAGTGGGCCTCACACAATCCAAAAGTGTCCAGTGTCCACTAGTGTGTGCAGAAATTCAAAATCTCTGTTATCCTGTAGTCACTTTTTTCACACCTGTGCCATCGAGCCTGTGACATAGCGCTGTGATATTCAGTGGGCCTCACACAATCCATAAGTGTCCAGTGTCCACAAGTGTGTGCAGAAATTCAAAATCTCCCTTATCCTGTAGTCACTTTTTTCACACCTGTGCCATCGAGCCTGTGACATAGCGCTGTGATATTCAGTGGGCCTCACACAATCCAAAAGTGTACAGTGTCCACAAATGTGTGCAGAAATTCAAAATCTCCCCTGTCCTATAGACACCTTGTACCTTGTTTTACATTACTATATAGTTTGTTGGATTTTGTCTACATTTCTACCAAAAATGAGGAAGGCTGGTGGAAGAGGCTGTGGAATTGGGCGGGGGTTGGCAGCTGGTAATGATGGTGTTGGTGGTGGAGATGGTAGTGGCAAAAGCAAAATAGGACCGAATGCAGGAGGTGTTGAGCCTGTGTCATCGTCTGGCTCCACAAGGCCTCGAAGGCTTACTTTTCTAGGAGTTGGCAAACCGCTTTTAAAGCCAGAGCTTCAGGAAAAAGTTTTGGCTTACATTGCTGACTCAGCCTCCAGCTCTATCGCCTACTCTTCTGAAGTTGTAAAAAATAAAAGTACTGAGTCGTCATTGGAGGCTCATGTTCATGAACCACAAATTTCCTTGTGTCCTTCACCCCAACCAAGATTGAAGGATGACGCAGGCCATACTACTGATTACTCCATGGAGCTGTTTTCACATACCATGCCTGGATTATCAAGTGAAATGGTGAATTACCCAGGCCAAGATGAATCTGACATCGAGTGCCCTGATGCACAGCCACTGATAGATGATTCTGCTGGTACATTCACTCAGAGCACTACATTGTCCTCGCAGTGTACAGAGCCAGATTCTGACCCTGATGAGACTCAGGTGCCCCTTCCCGCACACTATACCACCATACACGGTGACACAGAGGAAGGTGCACATGACATTGAAGAGGAGGTGATGGATGATCCAGTTGTTGACCCAGATTGGCATCCATTGGGGGAAGAGGGTGCTGCTTCCAATAGCTCAGATGAGGAGCATCCACAGCAGACATCGACATCGCAACAGCTGTTATCTGGCAGGCACGGAGCACTCCAAAGACAGGTTCCAAAAATCAAAAGAGTTGCTGGACAGCTTGTCCAGAGGGTCAAAATATCACAGCGTGCTAGGCCGCAAAATGTCTGCCAAAGTAGGAAGAGTGCAGTGTGGCACTTTTTTGAACAAAATCCTCATGATCAGGCCAAGGTTATCTGTAAGAAGTGCGCAAAGACCTTTAGCCGAGTGAAAAATCTGAAAAATTTGAATACCAGTTGCATGCTTAGACATTCAACCACCATGCACTTGCAAGCGTGGACACAACACCAAACCTCAAGTACCACATGTGCAACTGATCACAAAGAAGGTAGTCAGCAATGCTACATTGTTTCCCCCACTGTAAGCCCACCGGTTAGCACAGCAGCAAATGTTGAGGTGTTGTTGCAAGGCCACAGCAGTCAGGGAATCCCACTGTTATATCAACGAAAGACTGAATCTAGGCCATCAGAAAGAACACCAACTCCATCACCATCATCAACCCTCTCTCAGTCCGCCCTGTCCACCGCTACTTCCACCATATGCAGCTCTCAAGTCCAGCTCACCCTCCCAGACACTATGAGTAGGTCAAGAAAGTACTCAGTCTCTCATCCGCGTACACTGGGTTTGAACGCCCACATTGCCAAACTAATCTCATTTGAGATGATGCCCTATCGGTTGGTGGAAAGCGCAGCTTTCCGCGAACTCATGGCCTATGCAGTACCACGCTATGACCTACCCAGTCACCACTTCTTCTCTCGCAAAGCCATCCCAGCCCTCCACCATCATGTGAAAGACCGCATTGTCCATGCACTCAAGCAGTCAGTGAGTGGCAAGGTGCACCTCACAACTGATGCATGGTCCAGTCGGCATGGCCAGGGCCGTTACGTGTCCATCACTGCGCACTGGGTTAATGTGGTGGATGCAGGGTCCACAGGGGACAGCGGTGGTGGGACAGTGCTGCCTAGCCCACGGTATAGGAAACAGTTGGCTGTAGGCGTTCGATCCTCCTCCTCCTCCAGAAGCGAAAGCTCGTCCACAAAGCGCAGTCGTACGAGCACTCCATCTGCAGCTGCCACTGTTGCACACGAGGTGTCCCCCTATCGAGCAGCTAGTGGAAAGCGTCAGCAGGCTGTGTTACAGATGATGTGTTTGGGCGACAGACACACCGCCGAGGTGCTCGCCGAGTACTTCCAGCGACAAACTGAGTCATGGCTGGGCAGTGTACATCTTGAGGCAGGCAAGGTAGTTAGTGATAACGGCCGTAATTTTGTGGCAGCCATAGCCCTTTCAATGCTCAGCCACATACCTTGCTTGGCTCACACCTTGAACCTGGGGGTGCAGTGCTTCCTCAATAATTATCCGGAGTTAACAGCCCTGCTCCAGAAGGTGCGAAGACTGTGCCCGCACATCCGCCGGTCGCCTGTACACTCCATTCGTATGCAGAAGCTGCAGTGATTGCTCCACCTTCCCAACCACCGCCTCATTATCGACATTGCAACAAGGTGGAACTCCACCCTGCACATGGTTGAGCGGCTGTGCGAGCAGAGGCAGGTCATAATGCAATTGTGGGAGGATACACGGCCAGGCACTTTGAGAGCAGACATGGAGTTGACAGGTGTGCAGTGGTCGAAGCTAAAAGACCTCTGTAAAGTCCTTCAGTGTTTTGAGGAATGCACACGGCTGGTAAGCGCAGACGACGCCATCCTAAGCATGAGCATCCCACTTATGCGTCTGCTCATGCAAACTTTGACGCACCTTAAGGAGCAGGCGTCTGCAGCCAATGTTGACTTGACGAGGAGGGAATCCTTGATGACATTCAGCCATTGTCTGCTCAGGGACCTCTCCTGGACGAGGTGGAGGAAGAAGAGGAGGAGGAGGATGATGATGGGGATGATTACTTAGGGGAGGAGGATGCATCTCGTGGGGCAAGTGAAAATGTTGGCGTGGTAAGGTCTGGTACAGGGTTTGTGCGTGACTGGAGGGATGTGGATTTGCCAGAAAGTGCTCCTCCAACCAGCACTCGCAGTGCATCATTGACACCGGGAACATTGGCCCACATGTCAGATTATGCCTTGCAGATCCTAAAAAGGGACCCCCGCATTGCCTAAATGATGAACGATGACGACTACTGGTTGGCCAGCATCCTGGATCCACGCTATAAAGGCAAATTACAAAACATCATGCCACAGGAGAACCTTGACCTAATATTGGCTAATAAACAAGCAACTCTGGTAAATCGGTTGCTTGAGGCATTCCCAGCACACAGCAGCGGTGATGTTTCTCACACCCGCCGTACGGGCCGGGGGCAGCTTGGCAGAGGTGTTCGTGGTGCACACAGCAGAAGTGGCGTTGGAGACAGGGGTTTCATGACAATGTTGTGGACTGATTTTTCAAGTACCACTCACACAACTGGTAATACTGCATCGATGGAAAGTGACAGGAGACAGCAGTTGTCAACTATGGTTACAAACTACTTTTCCTCCCATATCGATGTTCTCCCACACAGGTCATTCCCCTTTGACTATTGGGCCGCTAAACTGGACACCTGGCCTGAATTGGCACAATATGCCTTACAGGAGCTCGCTTGCCCAGCTGCAAGTGTGCTATCGGAAAGAGTCTTCAGTGCAGCTGGATCAATCCTGACAGAAAAAAGGACCCGTCTGTCAACCCAAAATGTGGATGATCTAACCTTCATTAAAATGAACCATGCATGGGTTTCCAAGGATTTTGTCCCACCTTCCCTTGATGACACATAGGTTGCCAGAAAAATGGCTTGCTTTGGTTATCCTCCTATTCCGCGAACTTGATCTATTTCGCCTTTTGCAGCAGCTGAATGTCCCACATCAACATATGCCACTTTGTAAACCTCCCTAACTGGGCTGCCCCCCCCAATGGCCGGGGTCACCACCTAGCACCTGAAACCGTGCAAGTGCCGTTGCCCTGGACAGGTGGGTGGGCCGACTCTTGGGCGCGGGCACTGGCACAGGGTCCCTCATAGTGCAATCAAGTGTCTCTGACGGTGGTGGTGCACACCCGCCGTCAGACACACCGCCATACTATGAGGGGCCCAGGGCCAGTAACGACGCCCACGAGTATGCCCCCCTTGCTTGGGCAGGGCCCCAGCAATTGCAATGTTTACCTCTCCCTGCTCCTCCGCTGTGTAGTCTGGTCTGTCAAATCCTTCACTGGGACTGCCACTACAAATTGATTGAACTGAAAGATGATGGTTAAGATGTAGCTATGCCCTGTCCTGCTGTCCGGGCTCTAGCTCCGGAGAGCCTGCCTCCTGATGTATAGACATATATTTTGAATGTGTACGCTATCCATACATGTTATCCGGGGATACGGTACCCTTTCTAACCTTTGTGCAATCACGTGCAATCCATACTGGGCCTAACACCGTCTGAGCCTGCCTCCTGATGTATAGACATATATTTTGAATGTGTACGCTATCCATACATGTTATCTGGGGATACGGTACCCTTTCTCACCTTTGTGCAATCACGTGTAATCCATACTGGGCGTGAGAACGGCTGGCGAGCTGTTAAGCAAGCTACAGCACCTGTGGTTTGCACACATAAGTTTTTAATTTTTTCAGGAATGACGGTTAGGCCTAATTCCGGAACTGCGGTTGACCTGCACTTACTGGGAAATCATCGTTCGCGGGTAATAATTGTAATCAGTGATCCCCATCACTAACGTTGTTCAGCGGGTTATCTGCACCTGTAAGCGACAAACGCTGGCCTTTTCAGTGTAGCGCACATGCAGCCACGGACATGTAAGGGCATGACACACCAGTTATTGGCCAATCTCATGTGCCAGAGCCTCACGTGTCCCTCTAGTAAGCCGGACTCGGACCGCGGGGCATGACGGAGTCTCGTTCGTTAACGGAATTAAGCTTGCAATGTGTGCATCTGTTCTGTAGCTGGCATGGTTGAGGTTTCCCAGGTGGAGTCGAATTTAACCGTAGGCTCCACTCCTGCTGGTGCCCTTCTGGACATTCCTTTAAGGTTCAGCTTTGCAACCATACTGCCCACGTAAAACAAACACTTTGCCTTCATGAACGCTGTTTGGAGGGTCATGACTCATGGGAATAACGCCGCCCAATCAGTTAACCTACTAGAGAGATCCTTCGTTGCTCCCAAGCATGACATCACACTCCCTAGGAGGAAGGTAATGCCACTGTGGCGACCGTACTCCTGGGGGCGACACAAGTGCACTGATGCCCAGCCACTGCTCGATGAATCTGCTGGTACATTGACCCAGACCACTACATTCCCCTCGCACGCTACACGGCCTGAATCTGACCCTGATGAAACTCAGGTTACCCTTCCCATATACAGTTCCATCTTACACGGTGACAAAGAGGAAGCTGCAGATGAAAGTGCAGGTTCGGCCCACCCACCATCAGACACACCACCGTACTATCAGGGACCCTGTGCCAGTGCCGTCGCCAACGAGTGGGCCCCCCCTGCTTGCTCAGGATCACAGCACTTGCAAGGTTGAAATACTGTGCAGTGAGATGGAAGATGGGGACGACGAGGAGTCCAGACTAGTACAGGGATTCCCTAGCGAGGAGACTTATTTGATTGTTTGCAATGTTGGGACAGCAATTTTTGGGGAGCACTATACTCTGGAGAATGATAGATGGGGCCCACCATACACTGGAACATTCCAAAGGTGGACATCAGACACTGGAGCAGCATTTACAGGGCCCATTATACACTAGAGCATTAGAAATGGGGCCCATTATGTTTGGAGCATTATTTGGGCCCATAAGACAGTGGAGCTTCATCCATGGGGACCAACATATACTGTAGCATTATGTGGAGCTCATCATATACTGTTTCAAACATTATATGGGACCAATGATTCTGTATGGAGAAATAGATGGGCCTCGTCATGAGATGTAAAAAGTGAAGTATTTTTCATTGTACTATACCGCTATTTCTCTGCCGTATCGGAGCATGATGAGTTTTGGTATGTGTTAAAGGGGCGCTCTTTCGCCCAGGGCACATGAAAACCTGGAGCCAGCACCCCCCCCACAACTTTAGCCAAATAACCCCCATTTTTCAGAGCGTAACTTGTATTATGAAGTTAATTAAGGTTGACAAGCTTAAGTAAGAAGAATTGATGCTTTTGGCATTCAAATGGGCACTGTAGGTGTGTTCCCTGTCCTCCTCTCACTGCCGACTTTTATTCCCCATTGACTTACATTGGGTTTCGTGTTTTGGGACGACCCCGACTTTTCCCTATAATCGGACGATCTTGCTCGACACGACTTTTGGAAAAGTCGGGTTTCACGAAACGAAACTCGACCCTAAAAAACCAAAAGTCGCTCAACTCTATCAACGACCAAAGGGGCAGCAAATTTTTCGACCGCCCCGGGCGCCACAAACAGTTGCTATGCCACTGAGCTGCAGGAATGTATAATGTGTATAAAGTGCACAGTAATGAATGTTCTAAATATTCACTGTCATTACCAAGAATTATCCGTGTTATATGGCCGGAACAAGATGCAGTGCCACCGACGGCGCGCAGGCAGGTAAATAGGATGGTTTTTTTCTTAACAGGAATCATACATACAAAGATAGGGGATAAGGAGCCATGCATACAATGACAGGGACGGGGGAAACATGCATACCACGGTAGGGATGAGTGGTCAATGCACACCCGGCTTATACTCAAGTCAATAAGTTTACCCAGTTTTTCGTGGCAAAAGTTGGTGCCTCGGCTTATACTCGGGTCGGCTTATACGGTAATAGGTAAAACCTGACAAGAATAAACAATAATTTGCAGTTAGCCCAATCGTGGGGATAAATAGCTGAGAAATAAATAGTGATTAGTATATCTTAATAAATATATTGCAATTCGCCCAGTACAAAGCTGTGAAAAAAAAATGGTAGTTACTATTTCCATTAAGTTTTGCACTCAACCAGTTGATTAACCAAGAGTGATGGCATGTACCCGAATAGAATTCTCCTAGAGGCTGCAAATAAGAGCGGCAGGAAGTAAAGGGTTAATTGGTACATAGAACACACAATTGGGTGAAAATATTAAATGGTCATGAGCAATATGTCCCGGCATAAAGAGTGTGATTATATCCTTAGTCCATAGTTAATGCTTGGTATAAACCTGCATTCACAAAATAGTCCAATGTCTATAGCCGTGGGGAGAGCTGCCCAAGGCAGATGAAGCCGAAGGCGCCCATTTTGCATTTCTACCCAGCTAATTCTTCCCTTTTCCTTTAGGTCTATGACATCATGTGATTAATAACTGATGAGCTGAATCCTTCTAAGTCAGGCCCATATACATTTGTATCTCATGAACCTACAACTCCCAGTGTGTCCTTAACAATGGTAAGGAGATGCTGGGAGTTATCAGTCTTTATCAGACTGTGAACTATACAGGAACCATAGTACTGATGAGACGCAGTCAGCACCAAAAGCTAAAAATGTACATCCTGGTACCTTATAGGTGACCTCTTCTCAGATTGAGTCTTTTCTTTCTCTTAGGCCTGTTTCACACTTCAGTTTTCTGGCATTAGTCAAAATCCACCAGTGTGCAAAAGCGGATCCGTTTCCGTTTTGTGGCAAACGGATGCAACTGGATCCGTTTTTTGTACGGATCCGCTTTAGACGCTAGTGCATGAAATTTAAAGTTAGGCCTGTTTCACGAGAGAGAGATTTAGCTGCCAGAATGGGATTTGGGGTTAAATATCATGAAAGGACATTCATTCGGGCATGCTCAGTATAAAAAGGAGGATCCGATGGCAGATTCCGTCAATTAACGGTTGGCAACGGATCCACCGCCTTTTCTCATCCACATCTCGCTTCTTAAGGCCCCTTTCACACTCCAGTCTTTTGCAATCAGTCACAATCCGTCAAAGTGTTCAGATCCGTCAAGTGGACGGATCCTGCGTATATTGCAAAAAACTAATGCACTGGATCTGTTTTTATGACTGATCCGTTGTAGCAGCCTTGCTGTAGGAATTAAAGAAACAGAATTCTGGAGTGAGAGAGAGAGAGAGAGAAGGATTTTGTGCCAGAATAGAAAAAGCAGCCGCAGGGGGTTAAAATAAAGGAAGAAAAATGATTCCGGGCATGCTCAGTTTTAAAAGACGGAATCCGTCGCTATCCGACTTTTCGACGTACACAAAAAACGTTCATCTGTCCGTTGTCTCCGGCCGACGGACAGAGATTTTCTGACGGATCCGTTGGACGACAGATGAAACGTGTGGCCATCCGTCACTAATACAAGTCTATGAGAAAAAAACGGATCCAGCATGAAAAAATGATGGAAAGCCAAAACTATAAATATATATATATATATATATATATATATATATATATTGTATACCAAATTATAATGTGATGACATAAAAATCTGAATAATAAATATACTAATACATCTTGCCAAAATTTGTATAATATCAGCACCAGAAAAAAATAAATAAAAAATATGTAAAAAAAAATGCTAAGTGCTAAAATATATCGCTCAAAAAACTTTTTTCTATTAATAATGTGTAAGTTAAATATATAGTGTAGACAATAATATCGTGAAAAGTACTACCATAATATTCTAAAAATTGCACTAAAAAGTGCTATAGTGCTGTAAAACAAAAATTTTGCAAAAGTGAAAAGTATTGCAAGATATAGAATTAAATCCACTGTAAATGATTCAGTACTATAAAGTGCTAGAGGACAAAACATACAATGCACATTGAAAATAAATGAATATACAAGTATAACCAAGAAATAATGTTCTCCAAAAAGTACTGCAATGCTATAGATGAATTGCAGAGTACTGCAAAATATGAGGGATAAATACAAATGAAAGTTTACGTATACTAAAATATGCCAAGATATAAATTACTATAATATGACCCAGTAATATAAGGTGTTATAGTGCTACACCGCCATACACATTAAGTTTGGAGCTGTGACCAAGCTCACCCCAGCGAAGAGCGCTTGACACTGGACGCCAGAGTCCGTGGCTGCACGGGTACAACAGTCCCAGCAGCCAAATCCGGAGGGCAGGAGACTGCAGGCCTCCTGACCCCATCACACACCTGAACGCACAGCAGCATACCAGAGCCAGAGCCACCACGAAGGAGTGACACCTGTGAAAGGCTCAAGCTGCCTGCCATACAGGCAAGGACTAAAGAACCGTAAGGAATTGAGGGTAAACTGATTAAATTTGCTGATGACACAAAGCTAGGAGGGATAGATAATACTAGAGAAGAGAGAGAGAGGATTCAAAAAGATTTAAATAAACTGGAGAAGTGGGCAGCAACTAACAGAATGGTTTTTAACAGGGAGAAATGCAAAGTACTACATCTGGGCAATAAAAATGAAAAAAGCATATATAGAATGGGAGGAATAGGGCTAAGTGACAGCACATGTGAAAAAGACTTGGGTATACTAATAGATCACAGACTGAATATGAGTCAACAGTGTGATGCAGCAGCAAAAAAGGCAAATGCAATTCTAGGATGTATTAACAGAAGCATACAGTCTAGATCACGTGAAGTCATTATTTCCCTCTACTCCTCTTTGGTCAGACCTCATCTGGAATATTGTGTCCAGTTATGGGCACCACATTTTAAAAAAGACATCAACAAACTGGAGCAAGTTCAGAAAAGAGCGACCAGAATGGTGACCGGTCTGCAAACCCTGTCTTATGAGGAAAGGTTGCAGGATTTGGGAATGTTTAGTTTGCAAAAGAGAAGACTGAGAGGAGACTTAATAGCTGTCTACAAATATCTAAAGGGCTGTCACATTGTAGAAGGATCAACTTTATTCTCATTTGCACAAGGAAAGACTAGAAGCAATGGGATGAAACTGAATGGGAGGAGACACAGATTAGATATTAGAAAAAACTTTTTGACAGTTAGAGTGATCAATGAGTGGAACAGGCTGCCACGAGAAGTGGTGAGTTCTCCTTCAATGGAAGTCTTCAAACAGAGGCTGGACAGACATCTGACTGGGATGATTTACCGAATCCTGCTTTGAGCAGGGGGTTGGACCAGATGGCCCAGGAGGTCCCTTCCAACTCTACGATTCTATGATTCTATGATTAGACTTTGGTTGGGGCAACTTTTGCCATATGGAAATGACTCACACTATATGAATGTATGTTTTATATTTCTGTTATCTTGAAAAACCTTAATAAAAACATTGTTTAAGAAAATTCAAAACATTCATTATTCAATAGAGCCCAATAGGAAAAAGCAGCGTTTTGAATGAACAATCACATTTCTTGGTAGAATCATGCAGGATTGAAATTTTTGATGTTTTTTTACTCCTCTCAACAGCCCAAACAAGTTTCTTAAAGGATGAGTTTGCAACTACTTTACTTTTGGAGAAAATTCAAAACATTCATTATTCAATAGAGCCCAATATAGCAAAAAGCAGCGTTTTGAATGAACACTCACATTTCTTGGTAGAATCGTGCAGGATTGAAATTTTTGATGTTTTTCTACTCCTCTCAACAGCCCAAACAAGTTTCTAAGAGGATGAGTTTGCAACTACTTTCTTTTGGAGAAAATTCAAAACATTCATTATTCAATAGGGACCAATAGCAAAAAGCAGCGGTTTGAATGAACAATCACATTTCTTAGTTGTTATAGTTATATGATGCACATACACATTATGCGAATTGTTAAAAAAAAATTTTTATTACTTGCATAGTGTGCTTATAATTGACACATATGTGTGTGCCTTTGCACTCTATGTCAGGCATATTCACTTTAATGGTTCATACACACCGCTATAATTATTTCAGTATCATTATATTTTATCCCCTCACTTTCAACACTTGCTATCACTTTAAATAGTGATTATTATTCTTCATAATTATTTTATTTTCTTGTCCTCACTTGAGCGCATGCCCAGTTCTGTCCTCCCTAGGAGCCTTCTGACGTGCTCAGTCTGGTATGTGGCTGTCTCTGGCTGTTTTGCAGCTTGAGCCGCTTTCATGCTGATGAGCGCTGATCATAGTCTCCCTGTTCATAGTGGGGACTCAACAGCGCATGCGCCGATAATGCTGTGGACGTTTAGAACTGAATACTATTAACGTCATTGTGGACACTACAGCGCAGGTCCTGAATTTTACAAGCTTTATTAGGGAAAGCGGTTTATTGGTTGACGGCACTATATAAACTAGATCCAGGGCAATTGTAAACCACGCCTCCTGAGGAAGCTGCGGCGTAACGCGCGTAGAGGTGGCAGGTTTTACAGCGACATACACAGCACATGTAATTTGTTACTTTCTAATGCAGTCCTTGTATCTTACTCTGGAATTTGTATAGACAGTTTTTACTCTGTGTACACTTAACGCCTACCAGGCTTATTTGATACAAGGCACTTATGCACTTTATATTCAGCAGTTTACTCTGGGCACTTATTGTATGCAAAACCTTATCTGGGCATACATATGTAAATGTGGAGTTTGCTGTTTACTATGCATTCTATTTGTGAAAGGAAAGCAAAGAAATTACATGTTTTATACAGATAAAAACTTTATTAACTGTCAAGGTGCTGGTGTAATTATATTGTGTTTATGTCTGCTGTAACTTGCATTTAGCATTTATGCTGCTCTGTTAATTATTCTAAATAAATTAATTATTTAGCTTGAAAAACTCCAATTTTGATCTCTTGTGATGCTTAATAGCTCATTTATGAGATTTTTTTTGCTATTATATTTCCAGTGAGTTGAGCCTTTGCAGAATTTTTTCCAGTATTTGGGATATATTTGTACTTTATCCTATATACAGTATGAGCCTGTACATTGCTTCCTATATACAGTATGAGGCCGCATATAGCCTTCTATATACAGTATGAGGCCGCATATAGTCTCCTATATACAGTATGAGACTGCACATCGCTTCCTATATACAGTATGAGGCCACATATAGCCTCCTATGTATGGTATGAGCCTGCACATCGCTTCCTATATACAGTATGAGGCCGCATATAGCCTCCTATATACAGTATGAGCACCCACATATAGCCTCCTGAATACAGTTTTTGCCTCCTATATACAGTATGAGCCTGCACATAGCCTCCTCTATACAGTATGAGCCTGCACAAAGCCTCCTATATACAGTATGAGCCTGTACATCACTTCCTATACACAGTATGAGGCCGCATATAGCCTTCTATATACAGTATGAGCACCCACATATAGTCTCCTACGTACAGTATGAGCCTGCGCATTGCTTCCTATAAACAGTATGAGCCTACAAATCACTTCCTATATACAGTATGAGCCCACATATAGCCTCCTGAATACAGTGTTGGCCTCCTATATACTGTGTGAGTCCCCATATAGCCTTCTATATACAGTATGAGCCTGCACATTGCTTTCTATATACAGTATGAGGCCACACATATAGCCTTCTATATACAGTATGAGGCCGCATATAGTCTCCTATATACAGTATGAGCCTGCACATCGCTTCCTATATACACAATATGAGCCCACATAGCCTCCTATATAAAGTATGTGCCTGCACATCGCTTCCTATATACATTATGAGGCCGCATATAGCCTCCTTTATACAGTATGAGCATCCACATATAGCCTCTTATGTACAGTATGAGCCTGCGCATTGCTTCCTATAAACAGTATGAGCATCCACATAGCCTCCTATGTACAGTATGAGCCTGCACATCGCTTCCTATAAACAGTATGAGCCTGCAAATCGCTTCCTATATACAGTATGAGCCCACATATAGCCTCCTGAATACAGTGTTTGCCTCCTATATACAATGTGAGTCCCCATATAGCCTCCTATATACAGTATGAGCCCCTATATAGCATCCCATATCTAACTGCATTTACCTTGGTATCATTAATTTTCTATGAGACTGCTCTGTTCTCATATTGTGCATTTATGCATTTAGTAGGGCTTAATGGAATGATTGCGCTTGTTACACATCAACTCTAGATGCGCTCACTTATTAAACTTTGGTTGGGGCAACTTTAAAATATAATAATGATAATGGTCCTGTCTAGTGACAAGTTTATTTTACAGGCTTCTGGAGAAAGGCACAATACCAGTCATTCAAGGGTTAATTCTTTGGAACACTGAGAGGGACTTTCTAGCCAATGAAACCACAGTATAAAACACCTGTGATAACTATGGCAACTGCGCTGATGTCATAAACACATGCATCTACGATGCAGGAGAAGATTCCAGAACCACAAGTCATTTAGCCGTAGACGGAGCCATACTTGATGTGTCTGGAGACCTGGAGCTTCATCACTCCACAATGGGAGGAAGGGGACACCGCCTAGCCAGCCAGATCAGCCATAGCGCCTAGCCAGCCAGATCAGCCATACCGCCTAGCCAGCCAGATCAATGGGGTGACAGATGTTGCAGCCAGATCTCCCTCACGTCCGGTACTCGCCGCCTTCACTTTATGTGTACGGCCTGGAGAGGTCGCATTAGGCTTCTCCAAAACAAATATGACACAATGTACAAATTCAGGTACAATTTGCTGTTACATGTTGGCACTAACCTTCTAAGCCCAAGGGAAGGGCAGTCCTGCAGCCATGGTTCCCTAGAGGTTTCCACCACAGGGGGTTTTTCCTCTCCTGAGTGCTGAAGGACGATTCTTCATGAGTCAGGGGTTCTGCCATTTAAGGTGTCTCTTTCATAGTAATTGGCTGATTCTAAATTTCAGACACTGAAAGAAATAATAATGATGAGATTTGGAATAAAATTCGGTCAATTTAATATCCAATAAAAGTGTTTTGTGTGTTACTTCCACAATCTTCAGTTGGTGAGATTTTGTTGGGGATCAGGATCCAGCATCTATGATCAAGCCATGAAGCCAGATATGAAGTCAGAGCAATTTAACCCTGCGCTGGAAGACAGGACGGAGCAGAGATGACAAAGTGTGACTGTACAATTAGCACAAGTTCACACTCTTCCTCCCATTCAGATACACGAGGGGATTCAGGGCCGAGTTGGGACTAAAAAGCAGCCCTGGCACACAAAATTCACCAGCCCACATACAATAAGTGTCCTCAACCCAAATCGTAGAACACTGATAGGTCATGTAGGATTTTGCTTTATCCGTTACCAGGGCTGAAACAAAGTATTTTGGGTGCCCAAGGCAGATGAAGCCGAAGGCGCCCATTTTGCATCTCTACCCAGCTAATAAGGTAAGGGAGAAAACAAGGGGAACTGCTACCTTGGATCTAATTCTTATAAACAGGGAGGAAATGGTTGAGGAGGTAAAAGTGGCTGGGACCCTACGAGGTAGCGACCATGCTATTTTAGAATTTTGGATAACTAGAGGCGGAAGACCTGTGAAGACTCAGACGTCAAGGTTAGATTTCAGAAAGGCAGATTTTAAGGGATTCAGAAAGAGAATTGGAGGGATCCAATGGCTGAATATCCTTAAAGACAAAAATGTCCAGGAAGGATGGGAAATCTTGAAAAATGAAATTCTCAAAGCACAGTTGTTAACAATTCCGAAAAGAGGGAAGAATAGGAAGCATTTAAGGAAACCAGGATGGATGAACACAGAACTTAAGCACATGCTAAAAAGGAAGAAAAAAATGTTTATAAAATGGAAAGAGGGAGGCATATCTAAAGAAGAATATAATGCTGTCTGCAGAACCTGCAGGACACAAATCAGATTATCTAAAGCTGAAAATGAATTGAGGCTTGCAAGAGATGTCAAAAGCAATAATAAAGGATTTTGGGGATATGTCAAAAGTAAAAGAAAAGTCAAAGATGCTATAGGATTTTTACAGGATGAAAATGATGAAATGGCTTACCAGGATGTTGAGAAGGCTGAACTTTTATATTCCTATTTTGCATCTGTTCTCTGTCTACATCAGCACAATTTTGGAACCAAAATTTTTTTTTGTTAGGAAGTTATAAGGGTTAAAAGTTGACCAGCGATTTCTCATTTTTACAACACCATTTTATTTTTAGGACCACATCACATTTGAAGCCACTTTGAGGGGTCTATATGATAGAAAATACCCAAAAGTGACACCATTCTAAAAACTGCACCCCTTAAGGTGCTCAAAACCACATTCAAGAAGTTTATTAACCCTTTAGGTGCGTCACAGGAATTTTTTTGAATATTTAAAAAAAAATGAACATCTAACTTTTTTTCATAAAAAAAATACTTCAGGTTCAATTTTTTTTATTTTACCAAGGGTAACAGGAGAAATTGAACTGCAAAAGTTATTGTGCAATTTGTCCTGAGTACGCAGATACCTGATATGTGGGGGGGAACGACTGTTTCGGCGCATGGCAGAGCTCAGAATGGAAGGAGCGCCGTTTGACTTTTTCAATGCAAAATTGGCTGGAATTCAGATTGGACGCCATGTCACATTTGGAGAGTCCCTGATGTACCTAAACAGTGGAAACCCCCTACAAGTGACCCCATTTTGGAAACTAGACCCCCCAAGGAACTTATCTAGATATGTGGTGAGAACTTTGAACCCACAAGGGCTTTACAGAAGTTTATAACGTACAGCGGTACAATTAAAAAATCATATTTTTTCCACAAAAATGATCTTTTCACCCCAATTTTTATTTTCCCAAGGGTAGCAGGACCCTAAAAGTTATTGTGCAATTTGTCCTGAGTACGCTGATACCCCACATGTGGGGGTAAACCACTATTTGGGCGCATGGCAGAGCTCGGAAGGGAAGCAGCGCCATTTGACGTTTTTGGCTGGAATTGAGATCGGACACCATGTCGCGTTTGGAAAACCCCTGATGTACCAAAACAGTGGAAACCCCCCACAAATGACACCATTTTGGAAACTAGACCCCCTAAGGAACTTATCTAGATGTGTGGTGAGAACTTTGAACCCCCATGGGCTTCACAGAAGTTTATAACATAAAGCCATACAATTAAAAAATCATATTTTTTCCACAAAAATGATCTTTTCACCCTCAATTCTTATTTTTCCAAGGGTAACAGGACCCTAAAAGTTATTGTGCAATTTGTCCTGAGTACGCTGATACCCCACATGTGGGGGTAAACCACTATTTGGGCGCATGGCAGAGCTCGGAAGGGAAGCAGCGCCATTTGACGTTTTTGGCTGGAATTGAGATCGGACACCATGTCGCGTTTGGAAAACTCCTGATGTACCAAAACAGTGGAACCCCCCACAAATGACACCATTTTGGAAACTAGACCCCCTAAGGAACTTATCTAGATGTGTGGTGAGCACTTTGACCCCCCCAGTGCTTCACAGAAGTTTACAACGCCCGGGCGTGAAAATAAAAAATTCGTATTTTTTCCACAAACATGATCTTTTAGTCACCATTTTTTTATTTTCCCAAGGGTACCAGGAGAAATTGGACCCCAAAAGTTGTTGTCCAATTTGTCCTGAGTATGCTGATAACCCATATGTGGGAGAAAACTACTGTATGGGCACACGTCGGGGCTCGGAAGGGAAGTAGTGACGTTTTGGAATGCAGACTTTGATGGAATGGTCTGCTGGTGTCATGTTGCCTTTGGAGAGCCCCTAATGTACCTAAACAGTGGAAACCCCCCACAAATGACACCATTTTGTAAACTAGACCCCCCAAGGAACTTATCTAGATGTGTGGTGAGCACTTTGACCCCCCCAGTGCTTCACAGAAGTTTACAACGCCCAGGCGTGAAAATAAAAAATTCGTATTTTTTCCACAAACATGATCTTTTAGTCACCATTTTTTTATTTTCCCAAGGGTACCAGGAGAAATTGGACCCCAAAAGTTGTTGTCCAATTTGTCCTGAGTACGCTGCTACCCCATATGTGGGAGAAAACTACTGTATGGGCACACGTCGGGGCTCGGAAGGGAAGTAGTGACGTTTTGGAATGCAGACTTTGATGGAATGGTCTGCGGGTGTCATGTTGCCTTTGGAGAGCCCCTAATGTACCTAAACAGTGGAAACCCCCCACAAATGACACCATTTTGTAAACTAGACCCCCCAAGGAACTTATCTAGATGTGTGGTGAGCACTTTGACCCCCCCAGTGCTTCACAGAAGTTTACAACGCCCGGGCGTGAAAATAAAAAATTCGTATTTTTTCCACAAACATGATCTTTTAGTCACCATTTTTTTATTTTCCCAAGGGTACAAGGAGAAATTGAACCCCAAAAGTTGTTGTCCAATTTGTCCTGAGTACGCTGACACCCCATATGTGGGAGAAAACTACTGTATGGACACACGTCGGGGCTCGGAAGGGAAGCAGTGACGTTTTGGAATGCAGACTTTGATGGAATGGTCTGCGGGTGTCATGTGCGTTTGGAGAGCCCCTGATGTACCTAAACTATTGAAACTCCCCACAAGTGACCCCATTTTGGACACTAGACCCCCCCACGGAACTTATCTAGATGTGTGGTGAGCACTTTGAACCCCCAAGTGCTTCACAGAAGTTTATAACACTCGGATGTGAAAATAAAAAAATCATTTTTTTCCACAAAAATGATATTTTTGCCCCCAATTTTTTATTTTCCTAAGGGTAACAGGAGAAATTGGACCCCAAAAATTGTTTTGCAATTTGTCCTGAGTAGGCTGCTACCCTACATGTGGGGGTAAAACACTGTTTGGGCGCATAGCAGAGCTTGGAAGGGAAGGAGCACCATTTGACTTTTTCAACTCAGAATTGGCTGGAATTGAGATCAGACGCCATGTTGCATTTGGAGAGCCCCTGATGTGCCCAAACAGTGGAAACCCCCAATTCTAACTCCAACCCGAACCCCAACACGCCCCTAACCCTAGCCCTAACCCTAGCCCTAACCCTAGCCCTAACCCTAGCCCTAGCCCTAACCCTAGCCCTAACCCTACCCCAACCCTACCCCAACACACCCCTAGCCCTAACCCTAGCCCTAACCCTAATGGAAAAATGGAAATAAATACATTTTTTTAATTTTATTATTTTTCCCTAACTAAGGGGGTGATAACGGGGGGTTTGATTTACTATTTATGGCGGTTTTTATGTTTGGCGGCTGTCGCACGCTAAAAGACGCTTTTTATTGAAAAATAGTTTTTGCATCACCACATATTGAGAGCTATAACTTTTCCATATTTTGACCCACCGAGTCATGTGAGGTCTTATTTTTTGCGGGACGAGTTGACGTTTTTATTGGTACCATTTTCGGGCACGTGAAATTTTTTGATCGCTTTTTATTCCGATTTTTGGGACGCAGAATGAACAAAAACCAGCGTTTCATGAATTTCTTTTGGGGGGGGTGCGTTTACACCGTTCCGCGTGCGGTAAAATTGATAAAGCGGTTTTATTCTTCGGGTCAGTACGGTTACAGCGATACCTCATTTACGTCGTTTTTTTATGTTTTTGTCGGTTTTATGCAATGAAAACTATTTTATATAAAAAATAATTATTTTTGCATCGCTTTATTCTGCGAGTTATAACTTTTTTATTTTTTCGCTGATGATGCTGTGTGGCAGCTTGTTTTTTGCGGGACAAGATGACGTTTTCAGCGGTACCATGGATATTTATATGCGTCTTTTTGATCGCGCGTTATTGCACTTTTTGTTTGGCGGTATGATAATAAATCATTATTTTTTGCTTCGTTTTTTATTTTTATTTTTTAAGGGGTTCGCTAAAGGGGTTAACTAATGGGACAGTTTTATAGGGCAGGTCGTTACGGACGCGGAGATACCTAATATGTGTACTTTTATTGTTTGTTTTTTTTATTATTTTCAAAAAATGAATTTATTGGGGAATATTTTTTTTTTTTTTTACTAATTTATTTGGCGATTTTTTTAAATTTATTTTTACACTTTTTTTTAATTTTTTTTTTACTTTATTACATAGTCCCAGGTGGGACATCACTGTCCTGTGACAGATCGCTGATCTGTCACATCACAGATCACTGTGACAGATCAGCAATCTGTCACAGGCAGTGCACAAGGCTTCCTCATGCCTGCGCTTTGCAGGCACTGAGGAAGCCAGCTTCCCCAGGCCCCCGAAGGCCCCCGTCGCCATCTTGGATTCGGGGGCCTGGAGGAAAGGAGCCCCCCGCAGCAGCGCTGCACATTGCGCTGCCGTGGGGGGCTCAGGGAAGCACGGAGGGAGCCCCCTCCCTGCCGATGCTTCCCTTTAACTCCCGGTACACCGCGATCGCGTTTGATCGCGGTGTGCAAGGGGTTAACGTGTCGGGGGCGGTCCGTGACCGCCCCTGACACATTGTGCCGTGGGTCAGCTGTGATAATCAGCTGACACCCGGCCGCGATCAGCGGCGCTCACCACGTGGGCGCCGCTGATCGCGGTAGACGTACTATCCCGTCCCCGGTCATACGGGCCCGGGTACCGTGGACGGGATAGTACGTCTCATGTCAGGAAGGGGTTAAACAGAGTCAGCATGGGTTTGTAACTAATAAGTCATGTCAGACTAATTTAATTTCCTTCTATGACGGTATTACTGATTGGGTGGATCAAGGAAATGCTGTAGATATAGTATATCTTGACTTCAGCAAAGCATTTGACAAAGTCTCTCATACAATCCTTATTGAAAAAATGACTAAGTATGGAATGGACAAGGCAACTGTTAGGTGGATTCATAACTGGCTTAGTGATCGGACCCAAAGAGTGGTCGTAAATGGCTGCACATCCAGTTGGAAGAATGTGTCAAGTGGGGTACCACAGGGCTCTGTCCTGGGCCCTGTATTGTTCAACATCTTTATCAACGATTTAGATGAAGGAATTGAGGGTAAACTGATTAAATTTGCTGATGACACAAAGCTAGGAGGGATAGCTAATACTAGAGAAGAGAGAGAGAGGATTCAAAAAGATTTAAATAAACTGGAGAAGTGGGCAGCAACTAACAGAATGGTTTTTAACAGGGAGAAATGCAAAGTACTACATCTGGGCAATAAAAATGAAAAAAGCATATATAGAATGGGAGGAATAGGGCTAAGTGACAGCACATGTGAAAAAGACTTGGGTATACTAATAGATCACAGACTGAATATGAGTCAACAGTGTGATGCAGCAGCAAAAAAGGCAAATGCAATTCTAGGATGTATTAACAGAAGCATACAGTCTAGATCACGTGAAGTCATTATTTCCCTCTACTCCTCTTTGGTCAGACCTCATCTGGAATATTGTGTTCAGTTTTGGGCACCACATTTTAAAAAAGACATCAACAAACTGGAGCAAGTTCAGAAAAGAGTGACCAGAATGGTGACCGGTCTGCAAACCCTGTCTTATGAGGAAAGGTTGCAGGATTTGGGAATGTTTAGTTTGCAAAAGAGAAGACTGAGAGGAGACTTAATAGCTGTCTACAAATATCTAAAGGGCTGTCACATTGTAGAAGGATCAACTTTATTCTCATTTGCACAAGGAAAGACTAGAAGCAATGGGATGAAACTGAATGGGAGGAGACACAGATTAGATATTAGAAAAAACTTTTTGACAGTTAGAGTGATCAATGAGTGGAACAGGCTGCCACGAGAAGTGGTGAGTTCTCCTTCAATGGAAGTCTTCAAACAGAGGCTGGACAGACATCTGACTGGGATGATTTACCGAATCCTGCTTTGAGCAGGGGGTTGGACCAGATGGCCCAGGAGGTCCCTTCCAACTCTACGATTCTATGATTCTATGATTCTATGATTCTTCCCTTTTCCATTAGGTCTATGACATCATGTGATTAATAACTAATGAGCTGAATCCTTCTAAGTCAGGCCCATATACATTTGTATCTCATGAACCTACAACTCCCAGTATGTCCTTAACAATGGTAAGGAGATGCTGGGAGTTATCAGTCTTTATCAGACTGTGGACTATACAGGAACCATAGTACTGATGAGACGCAGTCAGTACCAATAGCTAAAAATGTACATCCTGGTACCTTATAGGTGACCTCTTCTCAGATTGAGTCTTTTCTTTCTCTTAGGCCTGTTTCACACTTCAGTTTTCTGGCGTTAGTCAAAATCCGCCAGTGTGCAAAAACGGATCCGTTTACGTTTTGTGGCAAACGGATGCAACTGGATCTGTTTTTTGTACGGATCCGCTTTAGACGCTAGTGCATGAAATTTAAAGTAAGGCCTGTTTCACGAGAGAGAGAGATTTAGCTGCCAGAATGGGATTTGGGGTTAAATATCATGAAAGGACATTCATTCGGGCATGCTCAGTATAAAAAGGAGGATCCGTTGGCGGATTCCTTCAATTAACGGTTGGCAACGGATCCACCGCCTTTTCTCATCCACATCTCGCTTCTTAAGGCCCCTTTCACACTCCAGTCTTTTGCAATCAGTCACAATCTGTCAAAGTGTTCAGATTCGTCAAGTGGACGGATCCTGCGTATATTGCAAAAAACTGATGCACTGGATCCGTTTTTATGACTGATCCGTTGTAGCAGCCTTGCTGTAGGAATTAAAGAAACAGAATTCTGGAGCGAGAGAGAGAGAGGGATTTTGTGCCAGAATAGAAAAAGCAGCCGCAGGGGTAAAATAAAGGAATTAAAATGATTTCGGGCATGCTCAGTTTTAAAAGACGGAATCCGTCGCTATCCGACTTTTCGACGTACACAAAAAAGTTCATCTGTCTGTTGTCTCCGGCCGACGGACAGAGAATTTCTGACGGATCTGTTGGACGACGGATGAAACGTGTGGCCATCCGTCACAATCTGTCACTAATACAAGTCTATGAGAAAAAAAACGGATCAAGCATGAAAAAATGATGGAAAGCCAAAATTAAAAATATATATATTGTATACCAAATTATAATGTGATGACATAAAAATCTGAATAATAAATATATCAATACATCTTGCCAAAATTAGTATATTATCAACACAAAAAATAGAATAAAAAATATATATCAAAAAGTGCTAAGTGCTAAAATATAAAATCTGAATACATACAATAAATAAATCAATACATCTTGCCAAAATTTGTATAATATCAGCACCAGAAAAAAATAAATAAAAAATATGTAAAAAAAAATGCTAAGTGCTAAAATATATCGCTCAAAAAACTTTTCTATTAATAATGTGTAAGTTAAATATATAGTGTAGACAATAATATCGTGAAAAGTACTACCATAATATTCTAAAAATTGCACTAAAAAGTGCTATAGTGCTGTAAAACAAAAATTGTGCAAAAGTGAAAAGTATTGCAAGATATAGAATTAAATCCACTGTAAATGATTCAGTACTATAAAGTGCTGGAGGACAAAACATTCAATGCACATTGAAAATAAATGAATATACAAGTATAACCAAGAAATAATGCTCTACAAAAAGCACTGCAGTGCTATAGATGAATTGCAGAGTACTGCAAAATATGAGGGATAAATACAAATGAAAGTTTACGTATACTAAAATATGCCAAGATATAAATTACTATAATATGACCCAGTAATATAAGGTGCTATAGTGCTACACCGCCATACACATTAAGTTTGGAGCTGTGACCAAGCTCACCCCAGCGAACAGCGCTTGACACTGGACGCCAGAGTCCGTGGCTGCACGGGTACAACAGTCCCAGCAGCCAAATCCGGAGGGCAGGAGACTGCAGCCCTCCTGACCCAATCACACACCTGAATGCACAGCAGCATACCAGAGCCAGAGCCACCACGAAGGAGTGACACCTGTGAAAGGCTCAAGCTGCCTGCCATACAGGCAAGGACTAAAGAACCGCAAGGAACAGAGGACTGAGCATAGCTTTAGACCTCATGGGACAGCGTAGAAAGGAGGCCTCCAACCCATCTGGCTTAGTGGATCCTAAATTGCTTCCAGGCTGGCTGGATCTCCATTACCATCTATACTCAGTGCCCTGGTTAGCAACTCAAAATGTGAGTAAAAGCGTAAAGACTGCACCCCGCTGTGTTCTCCTGTTTATTTGCTGCGTCACCTCAGCACTGCATTACATCCATCATCACTATCTTTTATAATATAATTGCCCTGGGACTTAGCTCCACCTGTGGAGAGCTGTACCAACTCTGCTGCATCACCATCAGCCTCAGCGGTCTTTTTAAGCAGCGTCGGCTATCCCTTGCCGAATACCACAGGTGGCGTCACAAACTATATCTTATATAGGGTCCAGGATCCAGCAGGATGATGAGGAGCTCTCCTAGCCAGCGTCCTCTCCCGATCACGGCATAGCCACGCCCCACCTTGAGATTGTTGATATCTTTCAACAATTTTAGTTCTCAAGTCCTCACAGTTCTCATTTTTTCTTTATGTCCTCCATGCTTAGTGTGGCACAGAGACAAACATTGCAAAGATTGAGTCAACTTCTCCCCTTTTTATCTGGTGTCAGGTGTTATTTTCATATTGCCCCCAATTGGTTTTAAATTCTGCCTGGAATCTGCCTTAAAAAGAGCCTCAAAACCACTGCAAAAAGTGAATATAATCCACAGCAATCCTACACAATGATCCCCCACTTATCGCGGGCATTACATTCTAAACCTCCAACACGATAGTTGAAAATCCACCAAGTAAGAAACTTACATTTATTTTAGCATTTATATATTTTAAGGATTTACAAACCCCTCCCACACACTTATTTACCATTACTAGTCCCTTATTAGTCGGCCCCGTTCCTTATTAACCTTTTGCACCTTTTTATAAACACTACTTACTACACTACTACAAATTCTACATGATGAAGATGATGAATTAGCTGTGTAGTACTGATGATTGAAGGTGATGAAAATGGGATGAATGTACAGTACTGTACTGCACAGCATGGAAGAGCATTACAGCTCTCCTATTGGCACCACTTCATCAGGAGCTTCTTCAGGTGTGGCAGTAGTATCTTCAGCCTCATCCGTAACTTTTAATACCACTAAATGCGTAACCAACCTCTTGTTCGAGTGATGAACATAGTCATGGAGAGATGCTGGTTCTGCTTCTTAAGAACCATACGGAGGTCCTATTCCTCTGCCAATCGATGAAGTACATTGCCCATTATGACCATGATTACAAGTCGATCAAGTGTTAGGCCAACCTCCTCCTCTTCTTAAACCCGTTGTTCAAACTGTTCCTCATCCTCTTCTTCACTTGCTGAAGGGTGTTTCCGTCTTCAGTAGTCATGTCACTGAAGCCCTCTCCTCCCGGTATTTTCACCAGCTTCACAGCCTAATCCACCGCAGAGTGATACATTTCATCAAGAGAAAGTCTGACACATCATTTTCTTTATGGTTTTTTGAACATTTTTTCAATATATATTTTGTTTTTAAATATTTGATAGACTCAAAAAAACAAGAAGTGGGACAAAAGGTAGTCACCAGGGCCGGACTGGGACTAAAATTCAGCCCTGGCATTTGAAGTTACATAGGCCCACTAGTCACATGGTGACTATATAATATCTTTGTACAGTTGTAGTTTACAAGAAGTGAGAGGAGATTAACACAACTATATAACATGTAGTCACAGCTGTGCCCAGGATTTCAGCTCAGTCCTATTTATTGCTTTTAGGTACAGTACTCCTCCCAAAGCGCTGTCCCCTTTTGTATGCATGATTACAGAATTCCTGGCAGAACTGCTCTCTATTGGGCAACCAGACCCCCTGGTCATAGCCGCCCCTATCATACCTCCCAACTTTTGAAGAAGGGAAAGACGGACAAAGACTGCGGCGCGCCGCTGTAAATTTTGGCCACGCCCAACCACACCCATTTCACAACTAGTCACACCCATGTCCACACCTAATCGCACCCATTTAGCACTGCTGATCACACTGACTGGTACTGAGGGCACAGTGGCTGGCATTATGGGCACACTGACTGGCACTAAGGAAGAGAGAAAACAGAGAGAGAGAGAAAAAAGAAAACAGAGAGAGCGAGAAAGAAAGGGGAAAGAAAGAAAGAACAGTGAGAGACAAAGAAAGAACAGTGAGAGACAGAGAAAGAACAGAGAGAGAAAGAAAGAGGGGAAAGAAAGAAAGAACAGAGAGAGACAGAGAAAGAACAGAGAGAGAAAGAAAGAAGTAAAGAAAAGAAAGAAAGAACAGAGAGAAAGAGAGGAAAGAAAAAGAAAGAAAGAGGGGAAGAAAGAACAGAGAGAAAAAAGAAAGATTAGAGAGAGAAAGAACAGAGAGAGAATGAAAGAACAGAGAAAGAAAGAAAAAGAGAGAAAGAAATAAAGAAAGATTCTACAAAGATACTATAGCAGCCCGGCTCCCATTGTAGTGCCCACCTGAGCCTCCCGGTGCAGGACCTATCATGATCCGCTCACATGGCCGGCATCCCCGATTCCAAGGCGATCCTGCTGTCTGCGCTGTCGGAGGAGAACACGGTGATGGATCTGAAGCATTCCTGGTTCCGTCACAATCTCCTCAAGAAATTATCTCATTTCCGGTCAGCTTCCAGCACATCACTTCAGGTGGAACGTCATGTGTGTGTTTTAAAATGCTCCTCGGGGCTCCGCCGTGTACTCCTGTGTCCGTGGGAAAAGCACGCTTCGTATGCTTTGTACACACTTGGCTCCGCTCCGTACATCCCGTACACATATGGCTCCACTCCATACACACACGGTTCCACTCCGTCCACCTTGTACACTCGTGGCTCCTCTCCGTACACCTCGTACACGCGCGGCTCCTCTCCGTACACCTCATACACACACGGCTCCACCTCGTACACACACGGCTCCTCTCCGTACACCTCATACACGCGCGGCTCCACCTCGTACACACACGGCTCCGCTCCGTACACCTCGTACACACACGGCTCCTCTCTGTACACCTCGTACACACGGCTCCGCTCCGTACACCTCGTACACACGGCTCCGCTCCGTACATCTCGTACACACACGGCTCCGCTCCGTACACCTCGTACACACACGGCTCCGCTCCGTACACCTCGTACACACACGGCTCCGCTCCGTACACCTCATACACACGCGGCTCCGCTCCATACACCTCGTACACACGCGGCTCCGCTCCGTACACCTTGTACACAAGCGGCTCCGCTCCGTACACCTCGTACACACACGGCTCCGCTCCGTACACCTCGTACACACACGGCTCCGCTCCGTACACCTCGTACACACACGGCTCCGCTCCGTACACCTCGTACACACACGGCTCCGCTACATCCACACTGTAAATCCTGACCCCACACATACTTACCTCAACCAGCACCATGACAACAGCAAAGCAGAGTCTTGCAGACGGTAGAGGCAAGGCTGAGCGCACAGGACCTGTGATGAGGTCACAGGAGGGGCAGAGTCAGGGGTGATATGATCGGGGGTCTGGACAAAGGCTCCTGATCATGTGACCCCCTGACTCCTCCCCTCCTGTGATCTCATCACAGGTCCTGCGAACAGAGCGAGCAGGCAAGCGAGTGCGACGCTGTGAGTGGCTGCGGGGGGGAGGGGGTCTCATGCTATGGCGAGGATGGGGTGCGTGGGGGGGCGTGGCGGCTTATCTCCCTGCAGTGTGGGAGGAACTTGAATCTATCACCGCCGTGCCCACAGAGGGCCGGCGGCAGGAGCAACAGTGGCCGCAGCAGCTGGCAAGCGGCCAGATGTTCGGGCGCTGCCGCCCGCGGCCCACATGACAGCGGCCCAGCGGGAAAATGCCCGGTTGGTTATATTGCCAATCCGGGCCTGGTAGTCACTTATTAAAGAGACAAATAGAAGAATATTTACTGTATACACTTGTGTATAAGCCGAGTTTTTCAGCACTTTTTTTGTGCTGAAAACACCCCCTTTGGCTTATACACGAGTCACGGTCCCAGAAAGCCGGCAGAGGAGGGGAGCAGCAGGTCACAGAGGTCACCAGCTTCCAGCACACCATATTCACATGCCTGCACGCCTCTCCGCTCCCTTAGGCATGGAGCGCATATTCATTACCTAAATGAGCAGTACCACGTGATCACTCGACAGGAAGAGCTGCAGGCTCCGGCAGCCAGAACGAGCTGCAAAGCCACCAGGTAGGTAAAAAGGATGGTTTTACCAGTTATAGGGCGTGCTGGGTCTGCTGGACAATTGTTTCTCCAAGGATCATTGTGGATACAGGGACCTCATTGCCTACTGATCAGGCACCAGGAAGCCCTGGATGAGATCTGGAGTTTCCGCTGTGGAGTCTCTGATACTTGCCTGGAGTTCATCCTGAGCCATCTGATTCATGAATACAATGCCAGTCCTGTAGTGAACATTGTCACCGGTGTATAATGAAGCTCTGCAGATTCCTGAGGGCTGGTTAACTCTTCAGCCACTGCGCAGGTCTCTGCTGATGTCAGGGGGTGGTCTAACGGGCCCCCTGACTATTGTGCTCAGTGTTATAATTGTGTCCCCTTTATGTTGAGGGCTGGTCCTGGCCTATGAATGGCTGATAACAGGGACCCATAGCTGCAGCACTGCAGTAGCGTGGGGGGGCAGTCCGCCCCAGGCGCACGTGTGTTGGGGAGGCGCGGCAGCATGACAGCTCTTCGGCTGCTTTTAGGAAAGGCCCCAGCAGCCGTGTTGCTATGGTAACACTGTAGGACTACATTACCCGTCATGCCTCGGGCGTGCATTCCTGGTATGACCCCGCTGCAGCGCTGTAGATTGGCAATCACATGACCGTGGGATCTGCCGAGGCTCCGGCTGTCACATGCCCAAACAGCGAGCGGAGCGGCCGCACAGCACAGAGCATGGCCAATGTGGCCAACAGGGTGTCGTGGTCCGGCCGGGAGCAGCTGGAGGAGGCCGGGGAGAGCACGCCGCTGCTGAACGGAGCCGGCAACCGGCAGGTGAGGGCGAGAGGGATACTGGGAATTGGGGGGCTGTGCAGATAGGTGACCATGGCGAGGCTGTGCAGGGGAGGACATGGGGGGGCTCTGTAGTGGGCGGAGGTGGTGGGCTGTGCAGGGGAGGACATGGGGGGCTCTGTAGAGGGAGGACATGGGGGGCTCTGTAGGGGAGGACATGGGGGGGCTGTGTATGGGAGAACATGGGGGCTCTGTAGGAGGGACATGGGGGCTCTGTAGGAGGGACATGGGGGGCTGTGCAGGGGGGGTACATGGGGAGGCTGTGTAGGGGAGAACATGGGAGGCTGTGCTGGGGGGGTACATGGGTAGGCTGTGTAGGGGAGGACATGGGGGGCTGTGCAAGGGGAGAACATGAGGGCTCTGTAGGGAGTGTACTGTGGGTCTGTGCAGGGGAAGGACACGTGGGTCTCCTTACACTGTTTTATGGTGCGGCTCTATGCAGGGCAGTGGTGGAGGTTCAGTAGGGTCATCAAGCTAATACATACATACATATATATATATATATATATATATATATATATATATATATAGAGAGAGAGAGAGAGAGAACTGCAAGAAGATGAAAGTCTAGAAATTTAGAAATAACAGCAGAGTTAGTAGTAGACTAAAAATTAGATCTTTGAGTGTAGTGTGGGCTCTTCGGATGCTTGCGGAATATCAACGACCAAAGGGGCGGCAAATTTTTCGACCGCCCCGGGCGCCACAAACAGTTGCTACGCCACTGAGCTGCAGGAATGTATAATGTGTATAATGTGCACAGTAATTAATGTTCTAAATATTCACTGTCATTACCAAGAATTATCCGTGTTATATGGCCGGAACAAGATGCAGTGCCACCGACGGCGCGCAGGCAGGTAAATAGGATGTTTTTTTTCTTAACAGGAATCATACATACAAAGATAGGGGATAAGGAGCCATGCATACAATGACAGGGACGGGGGAACATGCATACCACGGTAGGGATGAGTGGTCAATGCACACCCGGCTTATACTCAAGACAATAAGTTTACCCAGTTTTCCGTGGCAAAAGTAGGTGCCTCTGCTTATACTCTGGTTGGCTTATACTCGAGTATATACGGTAATAGGTAAAATCTGACAAGAATAAACAATAATTTGCAGTTAGCCCAATCGTGGGGATAAATAGCTGAGAAATAAATAGTGATTAGTATATCTTAATAAATATATTGCAATTCGCCCAGTACAAAGCTGTGAAAAAAAATGGTAGTTACTATTTCCATTAAGTATTGCACTCAAACAGTTGATTAACCAAGAGATGGCATGTACCAGAATAGAATTCTCCTAGAGGCTGCAAATAAAAGCGGCAGGAAGTAAAGGGTTAATAGGTACATAGAACACACAATTGGGTGAAAATATTAAATGGTCATGAGCAATATGTCCCGGCATAAAGAGTGTGATTATATCCTTAGTCCATAGTTAATGCTTGGTATAAACCTGCATTCATAAAATAGTCCAATGTCTATAGCCGTGGGGAGAGCTGCCCCGGCCGATGACGGATACACCAAGTACTTTCTCCAATGAGTGGAGGGCTCATGCCCTGTGAAATAGCGCGCTGAACAGTACATGGTGATTTCACCATATATACTGTAGTTGTATGTGAGTGTTGCTACTCACAATACCTCCGATGGTCTGTGTAGAATCCAGTGACTGCGTTCTGGCTGGTGCAGTAAAGGTCGGACCTGGGAGATGCAGCGATATGCCGAGGTGTAGTGTGAGACCAGCGCTCCTGCGCTCCAGCTGTCGGCAGGGATCCGGTCACTCTGGTCAATAGCTGAGTCCTGGCAGATGTGCAGTAGGAGCAGGACCTGTGTGACGCGGTGGATCACGTGGTGCCGCGTAACTGCTGCTAGATGGAGGTACGGGTGGCAAAAAGGGCCGAAACCAACGCGTTTCGGAAAACTCAGCTTCTTTCTTCAGGTCCGGGACATATTGTTTATGACCATTTAATATTTTCACCCAATTGTGTTCTATGTACATATTAACCCTTTACTTCTAGGAGAATTCTATTCGGGTACATGCCATCTCTCCTTGGTTAATCAACTGAGTGCAATACTTACTATTTCCATTAACTACCATTTTTTTCACAGCTTTGTACTGGGCGAGTTGCAATATATTCATTAAGATATACTAATCACAATTTATTTCTCAGCTATTTATCCCCACGATTGGGTTAACTGCAGTTTATTGTTTATTCTTGTCAGGTTTTACCTATTAAATATTCTTCTATTTGTCTCATTAATAAGTGACTAGCTTTTCTCCCACATTTTGGTTTTTTCAGCGTGAGTCTATCACAAATATTTATAATCCTTTCGATTTCCTTGTGGTTGGTATCTAGAGTCGCAGCAGTTACAAAACCTTTTACACAGGCGCCACTTTATCGCTCTCCTTCATTTTTTGTTTTTAACAATTTTTCCCTGGATCTGTAGCTGGATATTTCCTGCTTTTGAATTGCCTCCTACATACAGTATGAGGCCGCACATAGCCTCCTACATACAGTATGAGGCCGCACATAGCCTCCTACATACAGTATGAGGCCGCACATAGCCTCCTACATACAGTATGAGGCCGCACATAGCCTCCTACATACAGTATGAGGCCGCATATAGCCTCCTACATACAGTATGAGGCCGCATATAGCCTCCTACATACAGTATGAGGCCGCATATAGCCTCCTACATACAGTATGAGGCCGCATATAGCCTCCTACATACAGTATGAGGCCGCATATAGCCTCCTACATACAGTATGAGGCCGCATATAGCCTCCTACATACAGTATGAGCCTGCACAGCGCTTCCTATATAGAGTATGAGCCTGCACATAGCCTCCTATATACAGTATGAGCCTGTACATCGCTTCCTATATTCAGTATGAGGCTGCATATAGCCTCCTATATACAGTATGAGCCCACATAGCCTCCTGTATACAGTATGAGGCCGCATATAGCCTTCTATATACAGTATGAGGCCACATATAGCCTTCTATATACAATATGAGGCCACATATAGTCTCCTATATACAGTATGAGCCTGAACATTGCTTCCTATATACAATATGAGCCCACATCGCTTCCTATATACAGTATGAGGCCGCATATAGCCTCCTATATACAGTATGGGCACCCACATATAGCCTCCTGAATACAGTGTTTGCCACCATATTGCCTCCTATATACAGTGTGAGTCCCCATATAGCTCCTATATACAGTATGAGCCCCTATATAGCATCCCATATCTAACTGCATTTACCTTGGTATCATTAATTTTCTATGAGACTGCTCTGTTCTCATATTGTGCATTTATGCATTTAGTAGGGCTTAATGGAATGATTGCGCTTGTTACACATCAACTCTAGATGCGCTCACTTATTAAACTTTGGTTGGGGCAACTTTAAAATATAATAATGATAATGGTCCTGTCTAGTGACAAGTTTATTTTACAGGCTTCTGGAGAAAGGCACAATACCAGTCATTCAAGGGTTAATTCTTTGGAACACTGAGAGGGACTTCCTAGCCAATGAAACCACAGTATAAAACACCTGTGATAACTATGGCAACTGCGCTGATGTCATAAACACATGCATCTATGATGCAGGAGAAGATTCCAGAACCACAAGTCATTCAGCCGTAGACGGAGCCATACTTGATGTGTATGGAGACCTGGAGCTTCATCACTCCACAATGGGAGGAAGGGGACACCGCCTAGCCAGCCAGATCAGCCATAGCGCCTAGCCAGCCAGATCAGCCATACCGCCTAGCCAGCCAGATCAATGGGGTGACAGATGTTGCAGCCAGATCTCCCTCACGTCCGGTACTGGCCGCCTTCACTTTATGTGTACGGCCTGGAGAGGTCGCATTAGGCTTCTCCAAAACAAATATGACACAATGTACAAATTCAGGTACAATTTGCTGTTACATGTTGGCACTAACCTTCTAAGCCCAAGGGAAGGGCAGTCCTGCAGCCATGGTTCCCTAGAGGTTTCCACCACTGGGGGTTTTCCCCTCCTGAGTGCTGAAGGACGATTCTTCGTGAGTCGGGGGTTCTGCCATTTTCAGTGTCTCTTTCATAGTAATTGGCTGATTCTAAATTTCAGACACTGAAAGAAATAATAATGATGAGATTTGGAATAAAATTCGGTCAATTTAACATCCAATAAAAGTGTTTTGTGTGTTTCTTTCACAATCTTCGGTTGGTGATATTTTGTTGGGGATCAGGATCCAGCATCTATGATCAAGCCATGAAGCCAGATATGAAGTCAGAGCAATTTAACCCTGCGCTGGAAGACAGGACGGAGCAGAGATGACAAAGTGTGACTGCACAATTAGCACAAGTTCACACTCTTCCTCCCATTCAGATACACGAGGGGATTCAGGGCCGAGTTGGGACTAAAAAGCAGCCCTGGCACACAAAATTCACCAGCCCACATACAATAAGTGTCCTCAACCCAAATCGTAGAACACTGATAGGTCATGTAGGATTTTGCTTTATCCGTTACCAGGGCCGAAACAAAGTATTTTGGGTGCCCAAGGCAGATGAAGCCGAAGGCGCCCATTTTGCATTTCTACCCAGCTAATTCTTCCCTTTTCCATTAGGTCTATGACATCATGTGATTAATAACTGATGAGCTGAATCCTTCTAAGTCAGGCCCATATACATTTGTATCTCATGAACCTACAACTCCCAGTATGTCCTTAACAATGGTAAGGAGATGCTGGGAGTTATCAGTCTTTATCAGACTGTGGAATATACAGGAACCATAGTACTGATGAGACGCAGTCAGTACCAATCGCTAAAAATGTACATCCTGGTACCTTATAGGTGACCTCTTCTCAGATTGAGTCTTTTCTTTCTCTTAGGCCTGTTTCACACTTCAGTTTTCTGGCGTTAGTCAAAATCCGCCAGTGTGCAAAAACGGATCCGTTTACGTTTTGTGGCAAACGGATGCAACTGGATCTGTTTTTTGTACGGATCCGCTTTAGACGCTAGTGCATGAAATTTAAAGTAAGGCCTGTTTCACGAGAGAGAGAGATTTAGCTGCCAGAATGGGATTTGGGGTTAAATATCATGAAAGGACATTCATTCGGGCATGCTCAGTATAAAAAGGAGGATCCGTTGGCGGATTCCTTCAATTAACGGTTGGCAACGGATCCACCGCCTTTTCTCATCCACATCTCGCTTCTTAAGGCCCCTTTCACACTCCAGTCTTTTGCAATCAGTCACAATCCGTCAAAGTGTTCAGATCCGTCAAGTGGACGGATCCTGCGTATATTGCAAAAAACTGATGCACTGGACCCGTTTTTATGACTGATCCGTTGTAGCAGCCTTGCTGTAGGAATTAAAGAAACAGAATTCTGGAGCGAGAGAGAGAGAGAGGGATTTTGTGCCAGAATAGAAAAAGCAGCCGCAGGGGTTAAAATAAAGGAAGAAAAATGATTCCGGGCATGCTCAGTTTTAAAAGACGGAATCCGTCGCTATCCGACTTTTCAACGTACACAAAAAACGTTCATCTGTCCCTTGTCTCCGGCCGACGGACAGAGATTTTCTGACGGATCCGTTGAACGACGGATGAAACGTGTGGCCATCCGTCACAATCTGTCACTAATACAAGTCTGAGAAAAAACGGATCCAGCATGAAAAAATGATGGAAAGCCAAAATTATAAATATATATATTGTATACCAAATTATAATGTGATGACATAAAAATCTGAATAATAAATATATCAATACATCTTGCCAAAATTAGTATAATATAAACACAAAAAATAGAATAAAAAATATATATCAAAAAGTGCTAAGTGCTAAAATATAAAATCTGAATACATACAATAAATAAATCAATACATCTTGCCAAAATTTGTATAATATCAGCACCAGAAAAAAATAAATAAAAAATATGTAAAAAAAAATGCTAAGTGCTAAAATATATCGCTCAAAAAACTTTCTATTAATAATGTGTAAGTTAAATATATAGTGTAGACAATAATATCGTGAAAAGTACTACCATAATATTCTAAAAATTGCACTAAAAAGTGCTATAGTGCTGTAAAACAAAAATTGTGCAAAAGTGAAAAGTATTGCAAGATATAGAATTAAATCCACTGTAAATGATTCAGTACTATAAAGTGCTAGAGGACAAAACATACAATGCACATTGAAAATAAATGAATATACAAGTATAACCAAGAAATAATGTTCTACAAAAAGTACTGCAGTGCTATGGATGAATTGCAGAGTACTGCAAAATATGAGGGATAAATACAAATGAAAGTTTACGTATACTAAAATATGCCAAGATATAAATGACTATAATATGACCCAGTAATATAAGGTGCTATAGTGCTACACCGCCATACACATTAAGTTTGGAGCTGTGACCAAGCTCACCCCAGCGAAGAGGGCTTGACACTGGACGCCAGAGTCCGTGGCTGCACGGGTACAACAGTTCCAGCAGCCAAATCCGGAGGGCAGGAGACTGCCGGCCTCCTGACCCCATCACACACCTGAACGCACAGCAGCATACCAGAGCCAGCGCCAGTGGCGGATTAAGTGGACTATGGGCCCGGGGCTGTTCATAAAACCTGGGCCCCTGTACCCCCCTTCCCACCTGAGCGCTGCGGTCCCCGTGCGGGAATTGACAGCCGTACGGACCGCAGCACTTGGTTTGCTGCGGGTCCATACGGAAAACCCGCCACCATTCCACCACGTGTGGACATGGCCTAAAAAGACGTTGCACATAAGCTGTAGGCCTACGGCCAATACGCACAAAATCGCCCAACGTGATCCTGGCCATAGGGGATCCACTTTAATGTCCCCACTTTAATTTGAAGTCCCCTTACTTCATCCATTGCAGTCCCCTATCACCCACTCACTTCATCTGCAGTGCCGCTTCATCATTTGCAGCCCCTTATCCCCCCTTCCATTTTATCATGTGCAGTCCCCTTCCCCCCCAACTTCATGTGCAGCCCCACTCCCCCATCATCATGTGCAGTTAATTTTACCCCCACATCATGTGCAGTCCCCCTTACCCCCACTTCATGTGCAGTGCCCCTTACCCCCAATTCATCATGTGCAGTCCCTCTTACCCCCAATTCATCATGTTCAGTCCCACTTACCCCTTAATTCATCATGTGCAGTTCCCCTTACCCCCAATTCATCATGTGCAGTCCCACTTACCCCTTAATTCATCATGTGCAGTCCCACTTACCCCTTAATTCATCATGTGCAGTCCCCCTTACCCCTTAATTCATCATGTGCAGTCCCCCTTATCCCCCACTTCATCATGTGCAGCCCCACTCACCCCCCCTTCATCATATGCAGCCCCACTCACCCCCCCTTCATCATGTGCAGCCCCACTCACCCCCCTTCATCATGTGAAGCCCCCACTCATCCCCCCTTCATCCTGTGAAGCCCCCACTCACCCCCTTCATCCTGTACAACCCCAGTCACCCCCCTTCATCATATACAGCCCCCAGTCACCCCCCCGTCATCATATACAGCCCCCAGTCACCCCCCTTCATCATAAACAGCCCCCAGTCACCCCCCTTCATATACAGCCCCCAGTCACCCCCCCTTCATCATATACAGCCCCCAGTCACCCCCCCCTTCATCATATACAGCCCCCAGTCACCCCCCTTCATCATATACAGCCCCCAGTCACCCCCCCTTCATCATATACAGGCCCCAGTCACCCCCCCTTCATCATATACAGGCCCCAGTCACCCCCCCTTCATCATATACAGGCCCCAGTCACCCCCCCTTCATTGTGTACTGCACCCACTCACCCCCTCCCCCATTTAATTCATTTTATAAATAAAAAAAGTTCCCCATACTTACCTCACAGCCGGCTCGCTCCCCAGCAGCGCCTCTGCTTTCAGCATCCTCCGGGACATGTCGGCGCGTGCACGATGACGTCATCGCGCACGCCCGACATCTGACCCAGAAGTACAGCCGGAGGGAGCCGGAGCTGAGCAGCCGTCAAGATGACGGCCGTGCACAGCTCCCGGCCCCTCATAGAATGTGATGCGGGCGGCTATCTGCTGCCGGCGGTGTCACAGCACAGGGCACGGCCGGCCCTGTACTGGCGCTGGGGGAGCGGTCCGGGGGGTATTTGCCTCTCTGCCACCTGGCCCAGCCCGCCCCTGCCCCTGCCCTTGGGCCCGGGGCGACCGCCCCATCCGCCCCTATTAAGATCCGCCATTGGCCAGAGCCACCACGAAGGAGTGACACCTGTGAAAGGCTCAAGCTGCCTGCCATACAGGCAAGGACTAAAGAACCGTAAGGAACAGAGGACTGAGCATAGCTTTATGAAGAGGAGGATGAATGAACTCATGGAGATCAACATCCGACACTGCGGAGACACCATCACGTGTTTCTCAACGCAGTGATTCTAGAGCACTGCCCCCATCCCTTATGGGAAATATGCAAAACATGCAAAACAGAAGCCGCGGAGACACCATCACGTGTTTCTCAACGCAAGCAATGACCAGCCAGGTCTTTGTACGGGAAGGAACAACCACGGGAAGGGCAGTCTCCAATGAAGGAAACCACCTATGCCAAAACATGGTATCCATCCACATACAGCTGTTTCGGGGTATTGCCCCTCATCAGTGTGGAGTAGGAAACTGGCTGGTAGGAGCAATGCCTATGAAATATGCAAAACAGAAGCCGCGGAGACACCATCACGTGTTTCTCAACGCAAGCAACGCGGCTTCTGTTTTGCACGTGATGGTGTCTCCGCAGTGTCGGATGTTGATCTCCATGAGTTCATTCATCCTCCTCTTCATAGTCTTTTTACTAGGCATTGCTCCTACCAGCCAGTTTCCTACTCCACACTGATGAGGGACAATACCCCGAAACAGCTGTATGTGGATGGATACCATGTTTTGGCATAGGTGGTTTCCTTCATTGGAGACTGCCCTTCCCGTGGTTGTTCCTTCCCGGACAAAGACCTGGCTGGTCATTGCTTGCGTTGAGAAACACGTGATGGTGTCTCTGCGGCTTCTGTTTTGCATGTTTTGCATATTTCCCATAAGGGATGGGGCCAGTGCTTTAGAATCACTGCGTTGAGAAACACGTGATGGTGTCTCCGCAGTGTCGGATGTTGATCTCCATGAGTTCATTCATCCTCCTCTTCATAGTCTTTTTACTAGGCATTGCTCCTACCAGCCAGTTTCCTACTCCACACTGATGAGGGACAATACCCCGAAACAGCTGTATGTGGATGGATACCATGTTTTGGCATAGGTGGTTTCCTTCATTGGAGACTGCCCTTCCCGTGGTTGTTCTCTCCCGGACAAAGACCTGGCTGGTCATTGCTTGCGTTGAGAAACACGTGATGGTGTCTCCGCGGCTTATGTTTTGCATGTTTTGCATATTTCCCATAAGGGATGGGGGCAGTGCTCTAGAATCACTGCGTTGAGAAACACGTGATGGTGTCTCCGCAGTGTCGGATGTTGATCTCCATGAGTTCATTCATCCTCCTCTTCATAGTCTTTTTACTAGGCATTGCTCCTACCAGCCAGTTTCCTACTCCACACTGATGAGGGGCAATACCCCGAAACAGCTGTATGTGGATGGATACCATGTTTTGGCATAGGTGGTTTCCTTCATTGGAGACTGCCCTTCCCATGGTTGTTCCTTCCCGGACAAAGACCTGGCTGGTCATTGCTTGCGTTGAGAAACACGTGATGGTGTCTCCGCGGCTTCTGTTTTGCATGTTTTGCATATTTCCCATAAGGGATGGGGGCAGTGCTCTAGAATCACTGCGTTGAGAAACACGTGATGGTGTCTCCGCAGTGTCGGATGTTGATCTCCATGAGTTCATTCATCCTCCTCTTCATAGTCTTTTTACTAGGCATTGCTCCTACCAGCCAGTTTCCTACTCCACACTGATGAGGGGCAATACCCCGAAACAGCTGTATGTGGATGGATACCATGTTTTGGCATAGGTGGTTTCCTTCATTGGAGACTGCCCTTCCCGTGGTTGTTCCTTCCCGGACAAAGACCTGGCTGGTCATTGCTTGCGTTGAGAAACACGTGATGGTGTCTCCGCGGCTTCTGTTTTGCATGTTTTGCATATTTCCCATAAGGGATGGGGGCAGTGCTCTAGAATCACTGCGTTGAGAAACACGTGATGGTGTCTCCGCAGTGTCGGATGTTGATCTCCATGAGTTCATTCATCCTCCTCTTCATAGTCTTTTTACTAGGCATTGCTCCTACCAGCCAGTTTCCTACTCCACACTGATGAGGGGCAATACCCCGAAACAGCTGTATGTGGATGGATACCATGTTTTGGCATAGGTGGTTTCCTTCATTGGAGACTGCCCTTCCCGTGGTTGTTCCTTCCCGGACAAAGACCTGGCTGGTCATTGCTTGCGTTGAGAAACACGTGATGGTGTCTCCGCGGCTTCTGTTTTGCATGTTGAGCATAGCTTTAGACCTCATGGGACAGCGCAGAAAGGAGGCCTCCAACCCATCTGGCTTAGTGGATCCTAAATTGCTTCCAGGCTGGCTGGATCTCCATTACCATCTGTACTCAGTGCCCTGGTTTGCAACTCAAAATGTGAGTAAAAGCGTAAAGACTGCACCCCGCTGTGTTCTCCTGTTTATTTGCTGCATCACCTCAGCCCTGCATTACACCCCCCTTGTCTTGTAGACGAGTCACGGTCCCAGAAAGCCGGCAGAGGAGGGGAGCAGCAGGTAACAGAGGCCACCAGTTTCCAGCACACCATACTCACATGCCTGCACGCCTCTCCGCTACCTTAGGCGTGGAGCGCATATTCATTACCTTAATGATCAGTACCACGTGATCACTCGTCAGGAAGAGCTGCAGGCTCCGGCAGCCAGAACGAGCTGCAAAGCCACCAGGGAGGTAAAAAGGATGGTTTTACCAGTTATAGGGCGTGCTGGGTCTGCTGGACAATTGTTTCTCCAAGGATCATTGTGGATACAGGGACCTCATTGCCTACTGATCAGGCACCAGGAAGCCCTGGATGAGATCTGGAGTTTCCGCTGTGGAGTCTCTGATACTTGCCTGGAGTTCATCCTGAGCCATCTGATTCATGAATACAATGCCAGTCCTGTAGTGAACATTGGCACTGATGTATAATGAAGCTCTGCATATTCCCGAGGGCTGGTTAACTCTTCAGCCACTGCACAGGTCTCTGCTGATGTCAGGGGGTGGTCTCACGGGCCCCCTGACTATTGTGCTCAGTGTTATAATTGTGTCCCCTTTATGTGGAGGGCTGGTCCTGGCCTATGAATGGCTGATAACAGGGACCCATAGCTGCAGCACTGGAGTAGCGTGGGGGAGGTGGTCCGCCCCAGGCGTCACATGTGTGGGGGCGGCGCGGCAGCATGACAGCTCCTCGGCTGCTTTTAGGAAAGGCCCCAGCAGCCGTGTTGCTATGGTAACACTGTAGGACTACATTACCCGTCATGCCTCAGGCGTGCGTTCCTGGTATGACCCCGCTGCAGCGCTGTAGATTGGCAGTCACATGACCGTGGGATCTGCCGAGGCTCCGGCTGTCACATGTCCAAACAGCGAGCGGAGCGGCCGCACAGCACGGAGCATGGCCAATGTGGCCAACAGGGTGTCGTGGTCCAGCCGGGAGCAGCTGGAGGAGGCCGGGGAGAGCACGCCGCTGCTGAACGGAGCCGGCAACCGGCAGGTGAGGGGGGGGGAGGGATACTGGGAATTGGGGGGCTGTGCAGATAGGTGACCATGGCGAGGCTGTGCAGGGGAGGACATGGGGGGCTGTGCAGGGGAGGACATGGGGGCTGTGCAGTGGAAGACATGGGGGGGCTCTGTAGGGAGAGGACTTGGGGGGGCTCTGTAGGGGAGGACATGGGGGGGCTCTGTAGGGGAGGACATGGGCTGTGCAGGGGAGGACATGGGGGCTGTGCAGGGGAGGACATGGGGGCTGTGCAGGGGAGGACATGGGGGCTGTGCAGGGGAGGACATGGGGGGCTGTGCAGGGGGGTACATGGGGGGCTGTGCAAGGGGAGAACATGAGGGCTCTGTATGGAGTGTACTTTGGGTCTGTGCAGGGGGAGGACACGTGGGTCTCCTTACACTGTTTTATGGTGCGGCTCTATGCAGGGCAGTGGTGGCGGTTCAGTAGGGTCATCAAGCTGATACATACATACATATATATAGAGAACTGCAAGAAGATGAAAGTCTAGAAATTTAGAAATAATAACAGCAGAGTTAGTAGTAGACTAAAAATTAGATCTTTGAGTGTAGTGTGGGCTCTTCGGATGCTTCCGGAATATCAACGACCAAAGGGGCGGCAAATTTTTCGACCGCCCCGGGCTCCACAAACAGTTGCTACGCCACGGAGCTGCAGGAATGTATAATGTGTATAATGTGCACAGTAATGAATGTTCTAAATATTCACTGTCATTACCAAGAATTATCCGTGTTATATGGCTGGAACAAGATGCAGTGCCACCGACGGCGCGCAGGCAGGTAAATAGGATGGTTTTTTTTCTTAACAGGAATCATACATACAAAGATAGGGGATAAGGAGCCATGCAGACAATGACAGGGACGGGGAAACCATGCATACCACGGTAGGGATGAGTGGTCAATGCACACCCGGCTTATACTCAAGTCAATAAGTTCACCCAGGTTTTCGTGGCAAAAGTAGGTGCCTCGGCTTATACTCTGGTCGGCTAGACCTGGTCTGGTCTAGAGTCGCAGCAGTTACAAAACCTTTTACACAGGTGCCACTATCGCTCTCCTTTATTTTTTGTTTTTAACAATTTTTCCCTGGATCTGTAGCTGGATATTTCCTTCTTTTGAATTGCCTCCTATATACAGTATGAGCCTGCACATCGCTTCCTATATACAGTATGAGGCCGCATATAGCCTCCTATATACAGTATGAGGTCGCGTATAGCCTCCTATATACAGTATGAGCCTGCACATCGCTTACCATATACAGTATGAGGCCACATATAGCCTCCTATTTACAGTATGAGTCTGCACATAGTCTCCTATATACAGTATGAGCCTGCACATTGCTTCCTATATACAGTATGAGCCTGCACATTGCTTCCTATATACAGTATGAGGCCGCATATAGCCTCCTATATACAGTATGAGCCTGCACAGCGCTTCCTATATACAGTATGAGTCTGCACATAGTCTCCTACATACAGTAGGAGGCCGCATATTGCCTCCTATATACAGTATGAGCCTGCACATCGCTTCCTATATACAGTATGAGGCCGCATATAGCCTCCTATATACAGTATGAGCACCCACATATAGCCTCCTGAATGCAGTGTTTACCTCCTATATACAGTATGAGCCTGCACATAGCCTCCTATATACAGTAGCAAAAAAAACATGATTGTATGAGAGTAATGGTTTTGGGTCCTTTCTGTAAAAATCGTATGGGTATCTTTTTAGTCTTGGTTTTAGTTTTCTGTTTTTAATTATTTTTTCCTGTGCTTATACTCCAGTTCTCTATCTTCGCATCGCAATATATGATCTGGCATGGAATTCATTGTTGAGGGCATTTCAAGATTTTATGAAGAAACACTCCTCTCACAAGAAATCTACGGCTCTTTTCGTACCCATTGGGTCTTCAATATTTCATGTTATTTGTTCACATTTTTATTCATTTTTTCTTTTTTTGTTTATTTCATTTACATTTTTGTTTTATTTATATTTTTTTCACTCATTTTTTATTTTTTTCACAATTTTCTTTGTATATTTGTGCTATGTATTATTCATTATACATAATTGTGTGTATAATTACTTTATGATATATGACATTTGATGTATGTATTGAATGCCATGTTATTTTTATGTACATTTGTTTTTTAACAGAGACATGATATATAGTTGTTATAGTTATATGATGCACATACACTTTCATATAGCCTGCATACACATTATGCTAATTGTTAAAAAAATTTTATTGCTTGCATAGTGTGCTTATAATTGACACATATGTGTGTGCCTTTGCACTCTATGTCAGGCATATTCACTTTAATGGTTCATACACACCGCTATAATTATTTCAGCATCATTATGTTTTATCCCCTCACTTTCAACACTTGCTATCACTTTAAATAGTGATTATTATTCTTCATAATTATTTTATTTTCTTTTCCTCACTTGAGCGCATGCCCAGTTCAGTCCTCCCTAGGAGCCTTCTGACGTGCTCAGTCTGGTATGTGGCTGTCTCTGGCTGTTTTGCAGCTTGAGCCGCTTTCATGCTGATGATAGACTCGCTGTACATAGTGGGGACTCAACAGCGCATGCGCCGATAATGCTGTGGACGTTTAGAACTGGATACTATTGACGTCATTGTGGACACTACAGCGCAGGTCCTGAATTTTACAAGCTTTATTAGGGAAAGCGGTTTATTGGTTGACCGCACTATATAAACTAGATCCGGGGCACTTGTAAACCACGCCTCCTGAGGAAGCTGCGGTGTAACGCGCGTAGGGGCGGCAGGTTTTACAGCGACATACACAGCACATGTAAGTTGTTACTTTCTAATGCAGTCCTTGTATCTTACTCTGGAATTTGCATAGACAGTTTTTACTCTGTGTACACTTAACGCCTACCAGGCTTATTTGATACAAGGCACTTATGCACTTTATATTCAGCAGTTTACTCTGGGCACTTATTGTATGCAAAACCTTATCTGGGCATACATATTATGTAAATGGAGAGTTTGCTGTTTACTATGCATTCTATTTGTGAAAGGAAAGCAAAGAAACTACATGTTTTATACAGATAAAAACTTTATTAACTGCTATATTGTGTTTATGTCTGCTGTAACTTGCATTTAGCATTTATGCTCTGTTAATTATTCTAAATAAATTATTTAGCTTGAAAAGTCTTAGTTACTCACCGGTTAACGGTATTTTTCGGAGTCCATGACAGCACCACCTGAGAGAGGGGATCCGCCCTTTAGGAACAGGAAACTTACAGATACAAAAAGGGCGGCACCTCTCCCACGCATCAGTTGGATTACAGAGCACAGAGGACCACAATGGTTAATAGCATAACTTATATACAATACTATACACAACTATTTAAATTACCCGTGTACGTATAAGAAGAAGTGCACACCCAAATTAAACTAAAGGGAGGGAATATACGGGTGCTGCCATGGACTCCGAAAAATACCGTTAACCGGTGAGTAACTAAGACTTTATTCGGTCGTCCATGACAGCACCACCTGAGAGAATTACAGAGAGTAATAACTACTTTAGGGAGGGACTACAGCCTGCAGCACCCTTATCCCAAAAGAGAGGTCTGTGGAAGCACCCAAGTCTAGCCTATAATGACTATAAAAGGTGCTCGGAGAGGACCAAGTAGCCGCCTTACATATCTGGTCGATGGAGACTTCTGATCTCTCGGCCCACGAGGTCGCCATGGCTCTGGTGGAATGTGCCCTCAGCTTCCCGGGTGGCGACCTGCCTTTTGAGGTGTATGCTAAGGCAATCGCTTCTCTAATCCACCTGGCTAGTGTATTCTTTGATATTCTACAACCTTTCCTAGGGCCTTGGTGGGAAATAAACAGGGCATCCTCTTTCTTCCAAGGATCGGTAGCTGCCACATATTCTATAAGGCACTTCCTAACATCCAGGGTATGTAGTTTCTCTTCCTTCTTATTAGCCGGATTAGGGAGGAAGGATGGAAGGACTACTTCCTGAGTCCTATGAAAGTTAGAATCCACTTTAGGTAAATACGCTGGATCAGGTGTGAGTATTGCTCTATCATTTTTAATCTGTATATAAGGAGGACGCCTAGATAATGCCTGGATATTGCTAGCTCTGCGAGCAGAGGTTAGAGCTACCAGGAACGCTACTTTGAGGGACAGGTTTTTTATGGAAGCTGATGAAATAGGTTCGAATGGAGCTTCCGTCATGGCCGTGAGGACTAGATTCAAGTCCCATGGCATGAATCTATCCTTCACTACCGGCCTGGATCTTCCTGCTGCTTTAATGAATCTTCTGATCCAGTAATTACTCGCGATGTTGCAGCTAAAGAGGGCCCCTAAGGCTGCTACTTGTACTTTAAGGGTACTAGTGGAAAGCCCCATGTCCAGACCTTTCTGAAGAAATTCTAAGATCTGATTTATAGGTGTTGAACCCCCAGCGACTATTCCCGAGCTGTGAAGGAATTTCTTCCAAATTCTAACATAGATCTTGGTAGTAATGGCCTTTCTACTTTTAAGAAGGGTATTAATTAAGTCTGGGGAGAAGCCTTTATCTTTTAAGAGCGCCCGCTCAAACTCCACGCCGTCAGATGTAGGCCAGCCACCTGAGGATGGAAGACTGGGCCCTGGGATAAGAGATCCGGGATGTCCGGAAGAACCCAAGGATCGGACACCGACATGGTCCTGAGGCAAGAAAACCAAGCCCTCCTGGGCCAAAATGGGGCGATGACTATAACCCTTGCTCTGTCTTTCCTGATCTTTCTCAACACCAAGGGTAGTAGCGATAGGGGAGGGAAGGCATATGCTAGCCTGAAGTCCCACTTTATCAGAAAGGCATCTACTGCCAGGGGGTTGTCTCTGGGATTTAGGGAGCAGAATAGTCTCAATTTTCTGTTTTCTTTGGTGGCGAAGAGGTCTGCCTCTGGCTGTCCCCACCTTTGCACAATCAGGTGGAAGATCGAGATGTTTAGGGACCATTCTCCTTGCCTTAGCAGATTGCGGCTTAAGAAATCTGCCATAATGTTTTCTTTCCCTTTTATGTGTAGCGCTGTCAAAGATAGAAAATGCTGCTCTGCTAGTTGGAACAACCGTTCTGTCACATTCATCAGGGGTTTGGAACGAGTCCCACCTTGGTGGTTGATATAAGCCACGGTGACCTGATTGTCGGAGAGCACTCGCACATGATGGCCCTGCAGATACATAAGTAGCTTCTTAGCTGCCTGTTCTGCTGCTGTCAATTCTTTCAAATTAGATGACATATTTATCTGGTGCTGGTCCCATAGGCCCTGGACCACGACCTCACCCATATGAGCCCCCCAGCCGGAAGGGCTAGCATCCGTAGTGACTATGCGGGATATGTCGAATTCCCAGGGAACTCCTCTGGATAAATTATCCTTGTCCAGCCACCACTCTAGGGACTCCCTTGTGTTTCGGGACAAGGTTAGCTGGCCCTCTAAGTAACCTCCGAGGATTCTTTGATGCAGTAAAACCTCACCCTGAAGTGTTCTTGAATGAAACTGGGCCCACTGCACCGCTGGGATACAGGAGGAAAGGGAACCCAGAAGGGACATGGCTTTCCTAAGGGACATGGTGGGGTTATTGGAAGCATTTAGGACCTGATAGTGTAAACGAACAAGCTTCTCCGGAGGCAAACGGCATTCCTGTTTCTCAGAATCTAGAATCAGGCCTAAAAACTGCTGGCTTTTCATCGGCTGTAACCGAGATTTTTTGATATTCAGCAGCCATCCTAACCGCTCCAGGGCAGACATTGCCCTCTGTAGCTGTTCCGTACAATGTTTTGCCGTTTTTCCTATAATCAGGAAGTCATCTAAGTAGGGTACTACTAGAATGTCAGATTCACGTAGATGGGCCATAACTTCCGCTACTACTTTGGTAAATACCCGGGGAGCGACTGCCACCCCAAAGGGGAGGGCCGCGTATTGGAAATGTTCAACTGACCCATTTAACTGAACCGCCACTCTGAGGAAGCGCTGATGAGCTGCATGAATGGGTATATGGTAGTAAGCATCTTTCAAATCCAACACCACCATAAAGCAGTTTTGAAACAATAATTTTATTGTTGAATTAATTGTTTCCATTTTAAACGGGCGTATAACCAAGAATTCATTAAGGGACTTAAGATTAATTATAGTCCTAAAGGAACTGTCTGGCTTGCGGACCAGGAACAGAGGGGAGTAGAAACCTTTCCCCCTTTCACCTTCTGGAACCACAGTTAGGACCTTCTTAAGGCAAAGATCATGAACCTCGGCCTCCAGGGCAGCTTGTTCTGATGTGGAGGACCTGATTGGGGTGACCCTAAATCGATCATGGGGAACCCGGGTGAATTCCAGTTGTAGACCCGTAGCTATCACCCCCCGTATCCAATTACTATCCAAAATCATGGACCAGGCTGGGTAGAAGGCAGCTAGTCACCCCCCTACCAGGGCCTCTAGTCATTGGGGCGGCTTTTTAGTGTCCCGTGCTGGACCTTCCTGGCGCCCCCCTCCTCCGAACATGAAACCTGTACCTCTCCTTCTTTTGTCATCCCATCTGCCCTGATCTCTGGACGACCTTCTACGGAAATATCCTTTCCTGGTAAAGGGGCGTCTATAAGAAGGATTCGGGAGGCTCGGAAACTTCTTTTTATCATCCCCGGCTTTCTATAACAGTTCATCCAGGGCAGAGCCAAATAGATATTCCCCCTCGCAAGGAATGGAGCAGAGTCGTGACCTGGCCTGGATATCCCCTGGCCAGCATTTTAACCAGAGGGCCCTTCGAGCTGCGTTAGATAACCCTGCGGATCTAGCCGCCATCCTTGCAGAGTCTGCTGAGGCATCGGCCAGGAAAGCAGCGGCACTCTGGATAATTGGTAGGGTTTTCCGAATGGATGCTCTTGAGGCTCCATCTCTCAGATAGGAATCCAGTTGATCTAGCCAGACCATCATGGATCTGGCTGTACAAGTGGCAGCTATCGCTGGTCTTAGGGCAGCTAAGTCTGCTGACATCTCCCATGATCCCTTTAGAAAGGAATCCGCTTTTTTATCCAGCGGGTCTTTTAGGGAAGCCATGTCATCGAAAGGGATGGAAGATTTTCTGGAGGCTTTGGCTACTGCCGCATCCAGTTTAGGGGCCTTAACCCATCTGTTCACCACTGGGTCATCAAATGGGTACCTTCGTTTGAAGGCCGGTGGCAAGGAGCCTCTTTTTTCGGGTTTTTTCCACTCCCTATCTATTAAGCTCTGGACCTTATCATTTAAAGGGAAGGCCCTGCGCTTCCTGGGATCTAGACCTCCGAACATCACGTCTTGTGCCGAAATTTCTGGTTTTGAGTCTGTTACTCCCATGGTGGACCTTATTGTTTTAACTAGTTTGTCCATCTGGTCTAACGGGAAGCAGAAACGGCTCGAGTCTTCATCCGAAGACGACGAAGTGGAGGCCGGGGAATCCGAGGAGTCATTGTTCCTAGGAGCAACCGAGGACTCCGAACCTGAGAAGCTAACTTCTCTCCCCCTAGAAGAATCCCTTTTTGACGGGGCTTTCATTTCTGTCCTGATTATTTCTCTCAGGCTTGTGGTGAAATCTGGCATTTCTTCCGCTACCTGTAAGGACGGGGGAGAATGTAAGGGCCTGTCAGTCTATCCCTGGCCCTCATTCCCTTCCAACCCCTACCGTTTGTCGCACACATGGCTGACAATCTTTTGGGGTGGCCGTCTGGCAAGGGGCAACTACAGAGGGCACATTCCCTGTGCTTCTGTTTTCCCGTAGCTTTCCTCCCCTGCAAAAAATACATAAGGGAACACTGCATCAGGGTACATTCACGAATATCTCTTACCCATGCAGGTGAGGCAGGTACCGGATCACGGAGGGAGGCAGGAGGGTCCTTTAGTCTGGAGGAACTTCCGCGGCTCTGTTCACTCGATCGTTTTTTCTTCTGCTGGCCACTCGCATGAGGCTTCGCCACGGCCTCCTTCTGTGGCCGCTCCTGTATCTCGTCCTGCTGCTCTATGGGGGCTTCTGTCATATCCATCGCTGGGCCTTCAGAAGCACCCCCGCAGCGTTGCCTCCTGCCTTTTAAGGCCTCCCTGTACCCGGGTCAGCAGGGTTCTGGCGTGGCACCTCCCCAGCATCCGCGACCCCCCCTGCATGCTCCGCCTCCCCCCACCCCTCGCCACGGGTACAGCGCGTCCCCCCGGACCGCCGCGCACACGCGGCCCACACTGGAAAGCCGGCCAGCACACGACTTCCTGTTTCGGCATCCCCGGCTCCGCCCCTTCCGCCGCGTCACTTCCACCGTGCGTCAGAGACCGCGGGAGCGCGCGGAACGGAGCCGGCAGGGCGCCCCTGGCTCCGGTGTGCCCGCCGCCCCCACATGCGCCCGCCTGCGCCCGACGACAGTGCGCGACCGCCGACCCGGACGCGGGAGGATAACCGGACCCCAGGGGGAGACTCAGGAGGGGCGTATACGTACCTGGTGCCCGCACTTTGGAGACGGCTGTCCACCGGACCCTATGCTCCACCTGCTCCAACCACAGCCGTGGCGACCTACCCGGCCCCACCGTGGTGCTTCCAGGGACCCCGAACTGGACCGAGGTAGGAGATCCCCCATAGTGGAGTTTGGAGTCAGACTGTTTGAGGGTGTGCACAGGTGTCTTTTTATACTGATAACAAGTTTAAACAGGTGCCATTACTACAGGTAATGAGGGGAGGAAAGAGGAGACTCTTAAAGAAGAAGTTACAGGTCTGTGAGAGCCAGAAATCTTGATTGCTTGTTTCTGACCAAATACTTATTTTCCACCATAATATGCAAATAAAATGAAAAAAAAACAGACAATGTGATTTTCTGGATTTTTTTTTCTCAGTTTGTCTCCCATAGTTGAGGTCTACCTATGATGTAAATTACAGACGCCTCTCATCTTTTTAAGTGGTGGAACTTGCACTATTGCTGACTGACTAAATACTTTTTTTCCCCACTGTACCTCTTCATAAAAGCTTATCAGATTAGTCTGACAGGAAGGGTCTCTTGTAAACCCATGTTGATATTGGGTCATAAGGTTTTTCTTCTCCAGATACTCCAGTATAGTATCTCTTAGAAAACCCTCCAGGATTTTACCCACAGTTGAGGTTAAACTTACTGGCCTATAATTTCCAATTTCAGTTTTTGTCCCCTTTTTGAATATTGGCACCACATTTGCTATACGCCAGTCCTGTGGTACAGACCCTGTTATTATGGAATCTTTAAAGATTAAAAATAATGGTCTATCTATGACTGTGCTTAATTCCTGCAGTACTCGGGGGTGTATCCCATCCGGGCCCGGGGATTTGTCAATTTTAGTGATTTGTAGACTCCACCGTACTTCCTGCTGGGTTAAGCAGGTGACATTTAACTTCCTGCTAGGTTAAGCAGGTGACATTTATAGCCTCCTGAATACAGTTTTTGCCTCCTATATACACTCACTGGCCACTTTATTAGGTACACCATGCTAGTAAGGGGTTGGACCCCCTTTTGCCTTCAGAACTGCCTCAATTCTTCGTGGCAGAGATTCAACAAGGTGCTGGAAGCATTCCTCAGAGATTTTGGACCATATTGACATGATGGCATCACACAGTTTGCGCAGATTTGTCGGCTGCACATCCCTGATGCGAATCTCCCGTTCCACCACATCCCAAAGATGCTCTATTGGATTGAGATCTGGTGACTGAGGAGGCCATTTGAGTACAGTAAACTCATTGTCATGTTCAAGAAACCAATCTGAGATGATTCGAGCTTTATGACATGGCGCATTATCCTGCTGAAAGTAGCCATCAGATGTTGGGTACATTGTGGTCATAAAGGGATGGACATGGTCAGCAACAATACTCAGGTAGGCTGTGGCGTTGCAACGATGCTCAATTGGTACCAAGGGGCCCAAAGAGTGCCCAGAAAAAATTCCCCACACCATGACACCACCACCACCAGCCTGAACCGTTGATACAAGGCAGGATGGATCCATGCTTTCATGTTGTTTACGCCAAATTCTGACCCTACCATCCGAATGTCGCAGCAGAAATCGAGACTCATCAGACCAGGCAACGTTTTTCCAATCTTCTACTGTCCAATTTCGATGAGCTTGTGCAAATTGTAGCCTCAGTTTCCTGTTCTTAGCTGAGAGGAGTGGTACCCAGTGTGGTCTTCTGCTGCTGTAGCCCATCTGCCTCAAAGTTCGACGCACTGTGCGTTCAGAGATGCTCTTCTGCCTACCTTGGTTGTAACGGGTGGCAATTTGAGTCACTGTTGCCTTTCTATCAGCTCGAACCAGTCTGCCCATTCTCCTCTGACCTCTGGCATCAACATGGCATTTCCGGCCACAGAACTGCCGCTCACTGGATTTTTTTTCTTTTTCAGACCATTCTCTGTAAACCCTAGAGATGGTTGTGCGTGAAAATCCCAGTAGATCAGCAGTTTCTGAAATTCTCAGACCAGCCCTTCTGGCACCAACAATCATGCCACGTTCAAAGGCACTCAAATCACCTTTCTTCCCCATACTGATGCTCGGTTTGAACTGCAGGAGATTGTCTTGACCATGTCTACATGCCTAAATGCACTGAGTTGCCGCCATGTGATTGGCTGATTAGAAATTAAGTCTTAACACACAGTTGGACAGGTGTACCTAATAAAGTGGCCAGTGAGTGTACATTATGAGCCTGCACATTGCATCCTATATACAGTATGAGCCTGCACATAGCCTCCTATATACAGTATGAGCCTGTACATAGCCTCCTATATACAGTATGAGGCCGCATATAGCCTCCTATATACAGTATGAGCACCTACATATAGCCTCCTATGTACAGTATGAGCCTGCGCATTACTTCCTATAAACAGTATGAGCATCCACATAGCCTCCTATGTACAGTATGAGCCTGCAAATCGCTTCCTATAAACAGTATGAGCCTGCACATCGCTTCCTATAAACAGTATGAGCCCACATATAGCCTCCTGAATACAGTATTTGCCTCCTATATACAGTGTGAGTCCCCATATAGCCTTCTATATACAGTATGAGCCTGCACATCGCTTCCTATATACAGTATGAGGCCACATATAGCCTCCTATATATAGTATGATCACCCACATATAACCTCCTGTATACAATATGATGCTGCATATAGCCTCCTATATACAGTATGAGCCTGTACTTCGCTTCCTATATACAGTATGAGGCCGCATATAGCCTCCTATATACAGTATGAGCACCCACATATAGCATCGTGAATGCAGTGTTTACCTCCTATATACAGTATGAGCCTGCACATTGCTTCCTATATACAGTATGAGCCTGCACATAGCCTGTACATCGCTTCCTATATACAGTATGAGGCTGCATATAGCCTCCTATATACAGTATGAGCCCACATAGCCTCCTGTATACAGTATGAGGCCGCATATAGCCTCCTACATACAGTATGAGCCTGCACATTGCTTCCTATATACAATATGAGCCCACATAGCCTGCTATATACAGTATGAGCCTCCACATCGCTTCCTATATACAGTATGAGGCCACATATAGCATCCTATGTACGGTATGAGCCTGCACATCGCTTCCTATATACAGTATGAGGCCACATATAGCCTCCTATATACAGTATGAGCACCCACATATAGCAACCTGAATACAGTTTTTGCCTCCTATATACAGTATGAGCCTGCACATTGCTTCCTATATACAGTATGAGTCTGCACATAGTCTCCTATATACAGTATGAGCCTGCACATCGCTTCCTATATACAGTATGAGGCCGCATATAGCCTCCTATATACAGTATGAGCCTGCACATCGCTTCCCATATACAGTATGAGGCCACATATAGCCTCCTGAATACAGTATTTGCCTCCTATATACAGTATGAGCACCCACATATTGCCTCCTGAATGCAGTGTTTACCTCCTATAAACAGTATGAGCCTGCACATTGCTTCCTATATACAGTATGAGCCTGCACATAGCCTCCTATATACAGTATGAGCCTGTACATCACTTCCTATATACAGTATGAGGCCGCATATAGCCTCCTATATACAGTATGAGCATCCACATATAGCCTCCTATGTACAGTATGAGCCTGCGCATTGCTTCCTATAAACAGTATGAGCATCCACATAACCTCCTATGTACAGTATGAGCCTGCACATCGCTTCCTATAAACAGTATGAGCCTGCAAATCGCTTCCTATATACAGTATGAGCCCACATATAGCCTCCTGAATACAGTGTTTGCCTCCAATATACAGTGTGAATCTCCATATAGCCTCCTATATACAGTATGAGCACTCACATATAGCCTCCTGAATACATTGTTTGCCACCATATTGCCTCCTATATACAGTGTGAGTCCCCATATAGCTCCTATATACAGTATGAGCCCCTATATAGCATCCCATATCTAACTGCATTTCATAGAATCATAGAATCATAGAATCATAGAATCATAGAATCGTAGAGTTGGAAGGGACCTCCTGGGCCATCTGGTCCAACCCCCTGCTCAAAGCAGGATTCGCTAAATCATCCCAGTCAGATGTCTGTCCAGCCTCTGTTTGAAGACTTCCATTGAAGGAGAACTCACCACTTCTCGTGGCAGCCTGTTCCACTCATTGATCACTCTAACTGTCAAAAAGTTTTTTCTAATATCTAATCTGTGTCTCCTCCCATTCAGTTTCATCCCATTGCTTCTAGTCTTTCCTTGTGCAAATGAGAATAAAGTTGATCCTTCTACAATGTGACAGCCCTTTAGATATTTGTAGACAGCTATTAAGTCTCCTCTCAGTCTTCTCTTTTGCAAACTAAACATTCCCAAATCCTGCAACCTTTCCTCATAAGACAGGGTTTGCAGACCGGTCACCATTCTGGTCGCTCTTTTCTGAACTTGCTCCATTTTTTTGATGTCTTTTTTAAAATGTGGTGCCCAAAACTGGACACAATATTCCAGATGAGGTCTGACCAAAGAGGAGTAGAGGGAAATAATGACTTCACGTGATCTAGACTGTATGCTTCTGTTAATACATCCTAGAATTGCATTTGCCTTTTTTGCTGCTGCATCACACTGTTGACTCATATTCAGTCTGTGATCTATTAGTATACCCAAGTCTTTTTCACATGTGCTGTCACTTAGCCCTATTCCTCCCATTCTATATATGCTTTTTCCATTTTTATTGCCCAGATGTAGTACTTTGCATTTCTCCCTGTTAAAAACCATTCTGTTAGTTGCTGCCCACTTCTCCAGTTTATTTAAATCTTTTTGAATCCTCTCTCTCTCTTCTCTAGTATTAGCTATCCCTCCTAGCTTTGTGTCATCAGCAAATTTAATCAGTTTACCCTCAATTCCTTCATCTAAATCGTTGATAAAGATGTTGAACAATACAGGGCCCAGGACAGAGCCCTGTGGTACCCCACTTGAGACATTCTTCCAACTGGATGTGCAGCCATTTACGACCACTCTTTGGGTCCGATCACTAAGCCAGTTATGAATCCACCTAACAGTTGCCTTGTCCATTCCATACTTACTCATTTTTTCAATAAGGATTGTATGAGAGACTTTGTCAAATGCTTTGCTGAAGTCAAGATATACTATATCTACAGCATTTCCTTGATCCACCCAATCAGTGATACCGTCATAGAAGGAAATTAAGTTAGTCTGACATGACTTATTAGTTACAAACCCGTGCTGACTCTGTTTAATCACTTCATTCTTATCCAGGTATTGACATACATGTTGTTTAATAATTTGTTCAAAGATCTTTCCTGGTATAGAAGTCAGACTCACCGGCCTATAGTTACCTGGGTCCACCTTCTTCCCCTTTTTGAAGATAGGAACAACATTTGCTCTTCTCCAGTCTTCTGGCACTTCTCCTGTTCTCCAAGAATTTTCAAAGATTATAGAGAGGGGTTCAAAAATTTCTTCTGCTATCTCCTTCAGTACTCTGGGGTGTAATTCATCTGGACCTGGAGACTTGAATTCATTTAGGCTAGCTAAGTGTTTCCTCACTATCTTTCTGTTTATAGATATCCTGGATTCTTCTATTCCCTTAATAGGACAGTGAATAACAGTTGATGTTACATTTCCTTTCTGAGAGAAAACAGATGCAAAATAGGAATTTAAAAGTTCAGCCTTCTCAACATCCTGTCTTACCATTTCATCATTTTCATCCTGTAAAAATCCTATAGCATCTTTGACTTTTCTTTTACTTTTGACATATCCCCAAAATCCTTTATTATTGCTTTTGACATCTCTTGCAAGCCTCAATTCATTTTCAGCTTTAGCTAATCTGATTTGTGCCCTGCAGGTTCTGCAGACAGCATTATATTCTTCTTTAGATATGCCTCCCTCTTTCCATTTTATAAACATTTTTTTCTTCCTTTTTAGCATGTGCTTAAGTTCTGTGTTCATCCATCCTGGTTTCCTTAACTGCTTCCTATTCTTCCCTCTTTTCGGAATTGTTAACAACTGTGCTTTGAGAATTTCATTTTTCAAGATTTCCCATCCTTCCTGGACATTTTTGTCTTTAAGGATATCCAGCCATTGGATCCCTCCAATTCTCTTTCTGAATCCCTTAAAATCTGCCTTTCTGAAATCTAACCTTGACGTCTGAGTCTTCACAGGTCTTCCGCCTCTAGTTATCCAAAATTCTAAAATAGCATGGTCGCTACCTCCTAGGGTCCCAGCCACTTTTACCTCCTCAACCATTTCCTCCCTGTTTATAAGGATTAGATCCAAGGTAGCAGTTCCCCTTGTTTTCTCCCTTACCTTTTGGAAGATAAAGTTGTCAGCAAGAGAGGATAAGAATTTCCTTGACCTGTTAGTTTTGCCTGAGAGAGATTCCCAACAAATGTCTGGATAGTTGAAATCTCCCATGACAACTATGTCATATTTTTTGGAGAACTTGGCCATTTGATGCATAAAGAGTTCATCCATAGCTTCAGCTTGCACAGGCGGCCTGTAGTAAATGCCTACAATGGTGTCCTTTCCATTGTTCTGTCCTTGTATTCTTACCCAAACAGTTTCCACAGAACTCCCAGTCTCTGAAGCTTCAATCTCTGTGCAGATATACGCGTTTCTAACATACAATGCGACACCCCCTCCTCGTTTATCAAGTCTGTTTCTTGCAAATAAGTTGTATCCTTCTAGTCTTGTATTCCAATCATGTGTATTGTCCCACCAAGTTTCAGTGATTCCAATGACATCATATTTCTTTTCCTGTGTTAGTAGTTCCAATTCTTCTTGTTTGTTGCCCATGCTTTGTGCATTAGTATAGAAACATTTTAGTTTGTGATTGGTTTCTCTTTCTCCAATATTTTTATTAATTAGATTCTTTCGTCTTTGTTCTTCCTTTCCACTTCTAATAGCAGAGTTCTCAATAGCCTTTGTCAGGTGTATGGCTTTTTCTGGTCTTTTGCTTCCCTTCCCATGTTGTTCTAGTTTAAAGCTCTCCTTACAAGTGTAGCAAGGCGACTTCCAAATACATGCTTACCAGTCTTCGTAAGGTGCACCCCATCTCTAGCAAGTAGTCCATCGTATAAGTAGTTCACTCCGTGATCCAGAAATCCAAATCGTTGCTGACGGCACCATCGACGTAGCCAGTTGTTCACCTGCAGAATCTTATTCCACCTCCTTGTTCCATGGCCATCCACTGGGAGGATGGAAGAGAAGACCACCTGCGCTCCCAGTTCTTTCACTTTCTTGCCTAAGTCTTCAAAGTCTCTGCAGATGGTTTCCAGGTCGTTTCTTGCAGTGTCATTTGTCCCCACATGTAGTAGCAGGAATGGGTTGTCTTCTGTAGGTCTGAAGAGTCCTGATATCCTGTCAGACACATCTTTAATTTTTGCACCTGGAAGACAACACATTTCTCTTGAAGTTATATCCGGTCTGCAGATAGCGGCCTCAGTTCCTCTCAACAGGGAATCCCCCATGACCACCACTCTCCGTTTCTTCTTTACAACATTTTTCTTTCTCCATCCAGGAGGACTCTGAAGGCGTACAAGGTTGCTGCTTGTTGGCAAAGTCTTATCCTGATGTATTTCTTCATTGTTTTCCTGCGTGAGAGCCTGGTACTGGTTTCTGAGCAGTATGGGTGCTGACTGCCTCCTGATCCTCCTGCTTCTCTGGGTCACATGTCTCCATTCCTCTGTTTCTTCAGGTGCACTTCGAATTTCTTCTCTTTCTGTAACATGAAGAGATAATTCTGCTCTGTCCAAGAACTCTTCACCTTCCTTAATGATCTTCAACGTAGCTAACCTCTCTTCGAGATTTTGCAACTTTTCCTCCAACAGGGACACAAGCTTGCATTTGTGGCATGTGAAGTTTGGCTTTTCCACTGGTAAGTCTGTGAACATGTAGCAAGAAATGCAGCTCACCAAATGGCTCCTGGCCTCTTCCATCTTGAGATTTCTTAAAAACGATGAAAGATGAGCCCAAATTCGTGCGCCGACAGGCGCGCGGTTTTTCCGATTTCCTCTTTTCAGCTGCAACGGCCAAAACCCAGTGATCGTTGAGCTCGCGGAGACTCTTCACTTATCCCAGAAGGCACTGGGAATATGCAAATGATCTCCTCAAGACTCTTCCCCTGGTTTTCCGATTTCCTCTTTTCAGCTGCAACGGCCAAAACCCAGTGATCGTTGAGCTCGCGGAGACTCTTCACTTATCCCAGAAGGCACTGGGAATATGCAAATGATCTCCTCAAGACTCTTCCCCTGGTTTTCCGATTTCCTCTTTTCAGCTGCAACGGCCAAAACCCAGTGATCGTTGAGCTCGCGGAGACTCTTCACTTATCCCAGAAGGCACTGGGAATATGCAAATGATCTCCTCAAGACTCTTCCCCTGGTTTTCCGATTTCCTCTTTTCAGCTGCAACGGCCAAAACCCAGTGATCGTTGAGCTCGCGGAGACTCTTCACTTATCCCAGAAGGCACTGGGAATATGCAAATGATCTCCTCAAGACTCTTCCCCTGGTTTTCCGATTTCCTCTTTTCAGCTGCAACGGCCAAAACCCAGTGATCGTTGAGCTCGCGGAGACTCTTCACTTATCCCAGAAGGCACTGGGAATATGCAAATGATCTCCTCAAGACTCTTCCCCTGGTTTTCCGATTTCCTCTTTTCAGCTGCAACGGCCAAAACCCAGTGATCGTTGAGCTCGCGGAGACTCTTCACTTATCCCAGAAGGCACTGGGAATATGCAAATGGTCTCCTCAAGACTCTTCCCCTGATACCTTGGTATCATTCATTTTCTATGAGACTGCTCTGTTTTCATATTGTGCATTTATACATTTAGTAGGGCTTAATGGAATGATTGCGCTTGTTACACATCAACTCTAGATGCGCTCACTTATTAAACTTTGGTTGGGGCAACTTTAAAATATAATAATGATAATGGTCCTGTCTAGTGACAAGTTTATTTTACAGGCTTCTGGAGAAAGGCACAATACCAGTCATTCAAGGGTTAATTCTTTGGAACACTGAGAGGGACTTTCTAGCCAATGAAACCACAGTATAAAACACCTGTGATAACTATGGCAACTGCGCTGATGTCATAAACACATGCATCTATGATACAGGAGAAGATTCCAGAACCACAAGTCATTCAGCCGTAGACGGAGCCATACTTGATGTGTCTGGAGACCTGGAGCTTCATCACTCCACAATGGGAGGAAGGGGACACCGCCTAGCCAGCCAGATCAGCCATAGCGCCTAGCCAGCCAGATCAATGGGGTGACAGATGTTGCAGCCAGATCTCCCTCACGTCCGGTACTCGCCGCCTTCACTTTATGTGTACGGCCTGGAGAGGTCGCATTAGGCTTCTCCAAAACAAATATGACACAATGTACAAATTCAGGTACAATTTGCTGTTACATGTTGGCACTAACCTTCTAAGCCCAAGGGAAGGGCAGTCCTGCAGCCATGGTTCCCTAGAGGTTTCCACCACAGGGGGTTTTTCCTCTCCTGAGTGCTGAAGGACGATTCTTCGTGAGTCGGGGGTTCTGCCATTTTCAGTGTCTCTTTCATAGTAATTGGCGGATTCTAAATTTCAGACACTGAAAGAAATAATAATGATGAGATTTGGAATAAAATTCGGTCAATTTAACATCCAATAAAAGTGTTTTGTGTGTTACTTTCACAATCTTCGGTTGGTGAGATTTTGTTGGGGGATGAGGTGACCTCTTCTCAGATTGAGTCTTTTCTTTCTCTTAGGCCTGTTTCACACTTCAGTTTTCTGGCGTTAGTCAAAATCCGCCAGTGTGCAAAAGCGGATCCGTTTCCGTCTTGTGGCAAACGGATGCAACTGGATCCGTTTTTTGTACGGATCCGCTTTAGACGCTCCCATTCTATATATGCTTTTTTCATTTTTATTGCCCAGATGTAGTACTTTGCATTTCTCCCTGTTAAAAACCATTCTGTTAGTTGCTGCCCACTTCTCCAGTTTATTTAAATCTTTTTGAATCCTCTCTCTCTCTTCTCTAGTATTATCTATCCCTCCTAGCTTTGTGTCATCAGCAAATTTAATCAGTTTACCCTCAATTCCTTAAGGTTCTTTAGTCCTTGCCTGTATGTCAGGCAGCTTGAGCCTTTCACAGGTGTCACTCCTTCGTGGTGGCTCTGGCTCTGGTATGCTGCTGTGCATTCAGGTGTGTGATGGGGTCAGGAGGCCTGCAGTCTCCTGCCCTCCGGATTTGGCTGCTGGGACTGTTGTACCCGTGCAGCCACGGACTCTGGCGTCCAGTGTCAAGCGCTCTTCGCTGGGGTGAGCTTGGTCACAGCTCCAAACTTAATGTGTATGGCGGTGTAGCACTATAACACCTTATATTACTGGGTCATATTATAGTAATTTATATCTTGGCATATTTTAGTATACGTAAACTTTCATTTGTATTTATCCCTCATATTTTGCAGTACTCTGCAATTCATCTATAGCATTGCAGTACTTTTTGGAGAACATTATTTCTTGGTTATACTTGTATATTCATTTATTTTCAATGTGCATTGTATGTTTTGTCCTCTAGCACTTTATAGTACTGAATCATTTACAGTGGATTTAATTCTATATCTTGCAATACTTTTCACTTTTGCACAATTTTTGTTTTACAGCACTATAGCACTTTTTAGTGCAATTTTTAGAATATTATGGTAGTACTTTTCACGATATTATTGTCTACACTATATATTTAACTTACACATTATTAATAGAAAAAAGTTTTTTGAGCGATATATTTTAGCACTTAGCATTTTTTTTTACATATTTTTTATTTATTTTTTTCTGGTGCTGATATTATACAAATTTTGGCAAGATGTATTGATATATTTATTATTCAGATTTTTATGTCATCACATTATAATTTGGAATACAATATATATATATATATATATATATATATATATATATATATTTATAGTTTTGGCTTTCCATCATTTTTTCATGCTGGATCCGTTTTTTTCTCATAGACTTGTATTAGTGACGGATGGCCACACGTTTCATCTGTCGTCCAACGGATCCATCAGAAAATCTCTGTCCGTCGGCCGGAGACAACGGACAGATGAACGTTTTTTGTGTACGTTGAAAAGTCGGATAGCGACGGATTCCGTCTTTTAAAACTGAGCATGCCCGGAATCATTTTTCTTCCTTTATTTTAACCCCTGCGGCTGCTTTTTCTATTCTGGCACAAAATCCCTCTCTCTCTCTCTCTCTCTCGCTCCAGAATTCTGTTTCTTTAATTCCTACAGCAAGGCTGCTACAACGGATCAGTCATAAAAACGGGTCCAGTGCATCAGTTTTTTGCAATATACGCAGGATCCGTCCACTTGACGGATCTGAACACTTTGACGGATTGTGACTGATTGCAAAAGACTGGAGTGTGAAACGGGCCTTAAGAAGCGAGATGTGGATGAGAAAAGGCGGTGGATCCGTTGCCAACCGTTAATTGAAGGAATCCGCCAACGGATCCTCCTTTTTATACTGAGCATGCCCGAATGAATGTCCTTTCATGATATTTAACCCCAAATCCCATTCTGGCAGCTAAATCTCTCTCTCTCGTGAAACAGGCCTTACTTTAAATTTCATGCACTAGCGTCTAAAGCGGATCCGTACAAAAAACGGATCCAGTTGCATCCGTTTGCCACAAAACGTAAACGGATCCGTTTTTGCACACTGGCGGATTTTGACTAACGCCAGAAAACTGAAGTGTGAAACAGGCCTAAGAGAAAGAAAAGACTCAATCTGAGAAGAGGTCACCTATAAGGTACCAGGATGTACATTTTTAGCGATTGGTACTGACTGCGTCTCATCAGTACTATGGTTCCTGTATAGTCCACAGTCTGATAAAGACTGATAACTCCCATCATCTCCTTACCATTGTTAAGGACATACTGGGAGTTGTAGGTTCATGAGATACAAATGTATATGGGCCTGACTTAGAAGGATTCAGCTCATCAGTTATTAATCACATGATGTCATAGACCTAATGGAAAAGGGAAGAATTAGCTGGGTAGAAATGCAAAATGGGCGCCTTCGGCTTCATCTGCCTTGGGCACCCAAAATACTTTGTTTCGGCCCTGGTAACGGATAAAGCAAAATCCTACATGACCTATCAGTGTTCTACGATTTGGGTTGAGGACACTTATTGTATGTGGGCTGGTGAATTTTGTGTGCCAGGGCTGCTTTTTAGTCCCAACTCGGCCCTGAATCCCCTCGTGTATCTGAATGGGAGGAAGAGTGTGAACTTGTGCTAATTGTGCAGTCACACTTTGTCATCTCTACTCCGTCCTGTCTTCCAGCGCAGGGTTAAATTGCTCTGACTTCATATCTGGCTTCATGGCTTGATCATAGATGCTGGATCCTGATCCCCAACAAAATATCACCAACCGAAGATTGTGAAAGAAACACACAAAACACTTTTATTGGATGTTAAATTGACCGAATTTTATTCCAAATCTCATCATTATTATTTCTTTCAGTGTCTGAAATTTAGAATCAGCCAATTACTATGAAAGAGACACTGAAAATGGCAGAAGCCCCGACTCACGAAGAATCGTCCTTCAGCACTCAGGAGGGGAAAACCCCCTGTGGTGGAAACCTCTAGGGAACCATGGCTGCAGGACTGCCCTTCCCTTGGGCTTAGAAGGTTAGTGCCAACATGTAACAGCAAATTGTACCTGAATTTGTACATTGTGTCATATTTGTTTTGGAGAAGCCTAATGCGACCTCTCCAGGCCGTACACATAAAGTGAAGGCGGCCAGTACCGGACGTGAGGGAGATCTGGCTGCAACATCTGTCACCCCATTGATCTGGCTGGCTAGGCGGTATGGCTGATCTGGCTGGCTAGGCGCTATGGCTGATCTGGCTGGCTAGGCGGTGTCCCCTTCCTCCCATTGTGGAGTGATGAAGCTCCAGGTCTCCATACACATCAAGTATGGCTCCGTCTACGGCTGAATGACTTGTGGTTCTGGAATCTTCTCCTGCATCATAGATGCATGTGTTTATGACATCAGCGCAGTTGCCATAGTTATCACAGGTGTTTTATACTGTGGTTTCATTGGCTAGAAAGTCCCTCTCAGTGTTCCAAAGAATTAACCCTTGAATGACTGGTATTGTGCCTTTCTCCAGAAGCCTGTAAAATAAACTTGTCACTAGACAGGACCATTATCATTATTATATTTTAAAGTTGCCCCAACCAAAGTTTAATAAGTGAGCGCATCTAGAGTTGATGTGTAACAAGCGCAATCATTCCATTAAGCCCTACTAAATGCATAAATGCACAATATGAGAACAGAGCAGTCTCATAGAAAATTAATGATACCAAGGTAAATGCAGTTAGATATGGGATGCTATATAGGGGCTCATACTGTATATAGGAGCTATATGGGGACTCACACTGTATATAGGAGGCAATATGGTGGCAAACACTGTATTCAGGAGGCTATATGTGGGTGCCCATACTGTATATAGGAGGCTATATGCGGCCTCATACTGTATATAGGAAGCGATGTGCAGGCTCATACTGTATATAGGAGGCTATGTGGGCTCATATTGTATATAGGAAGCAATGTGCAGGCTCATACTGTATATAGGAGACTATATGTGGCCTCATATTGTATATAGAAGGCTATATGTGGCCTCATACTGTATATAGAAGGCTATATGCGGCCTCATACTGTATACAGGAGGCTATGTGGGCTCATACTGTATATAGGAGGCTATATGCAGCCTCATACTGTATATAGGAAGCGATATACAGGCTCATACTGTATATAGGAGGCTATGTGCAGGCTCATACTCTATATAGGAAGCGCTGTGCAGGCTCATACTGTATGTAGGAGGCTATATGCGGCCTCATACTGTATGTAGGAGGCTATATGTGGCCTCATACTGTATGTAGGAGGCTATATGCGGCCTCATACTGTATGTAGGAGGCTATATGCGGCCTCATACTGTATGTAGGAGGCTATATGCGGCCTCATACTGTATGTAGGAGGCTATGTGCGGCCTCATACTGTATGTAGGAGGCTATGTGCGGTCTCATACTGTATGTAGGAGGCTATGTGCGGCCTCATACTGTATATAGGAGGCAATTCAAAAGCAGGAAATATCCAGCTACAGATCCAGGGAAAAATTGTTAAAAACAAAAAATGAAGGAGAGCGATAAAGTGGCGCCTGTGTAAAAGGTTTTGTAACTGCTGCGACTCTAGATACCAACCACAAGGAAATCGAAAGGATTATAAATATTTGTGATAGACTCCCTCTGAAAAAACCAAAATGTGGGAGAAAAGCTAGTCACTTATTAATGAGACAAATAGAAGAATATTTAATAGGTAAAACCTGACAAGAATAAACAATAAACTGCAGTTAACCCAATCGTGGGGATAAATAGCTGAGAAATAAATTGTGATTAGTATATCTTAATGAATATATTGCAACTCGCCCAGTACAAAGCTGTGAAAAAAATGGTAGTTAATGGAAATAGTAAGTATTGCACTCAAACAGTTGATTAACCAAGGAGAGATGGCATGTACCCGAATAGAATTCTCCTAGAAGTAAAGGGTTAATATGTACATAGAACACAATTGGGTGAAAATATTAAATGGTCATAAACAATATGTCCCGGACCTGAAGAAAGAAGCTGAGTTTTCCGAAACGCGTTGGTTTCGGCCCTTTTTGCCACCCGTACCTCCATCTAGCAGCAGTTACGCGGCACCACGTGATCCACCGCGTCACACAGGTCCTGCTCCTACTGCACATCTGCCAGGACTCAGCTATTGACCAGAGTGACCGGATCCCTGCCGACAGCTGGAGCGCAGGAGCGCTGGTCTCACACTACACCTCGGCATATCGCCGCATCTCCCAGGTCCGACCTTTACTGCACCAGCCAGAACGCAGTCACTGGATTCTACACAGACCATCGGAGGTATTGTGAGTAGCAACACTCACATACAACTGCAGTATATATGGTGAAATCACCATGTACTGTTCAGCGCGCTATTTCACAGGGCATGAGCCCTCCACTCATTGGAGAAAGTACTTGGTGTATCCGTCATCGGCCGGGGCAGCTCTCCCCACGGCTGTAGACATTGGACTATTTTATGAATGCAGGTTTATACCAAGCATTAACTATGGACTAAGGATATAATCACACTCTTTATGCCGGGACATATTGCTCATGACCATTTAATATTTTCACCCAATTGTGTGTTCTATGTACCTATTAACCCTTTACTTCCTGCCGCTTTTATTTGCAGCCTCTAGGAGAATTCTATTCTGGTACATGCCATCTCTTGGTTAATCAACTGTTTGAGTGCAATACTTAATGGAAATAGTAACTACCATTTTTTTTCACAGCTTTGTACTGGGCGAATTGCAATATATTTATTAAGATATACTAATCACTATTTATTTCTCAGCTGTTTATCCCCACGATTGGGCTAACTGCAAATTATTGTTTATTCTTGTCAGATTTTACCTATTACCGTATATACTCGAGTATAAGCCGACCAGAGTATAAGCAGAGGCACCTACTTTTGCCACGGAAAACTGGGTAAACTTATTGTCTTGAGTATAAGCCGGGTGTGCATTGACCTCTCATCCCTACCGTGGTATGCATGGTTCCCCCGTCCCTGTCATTGTATGCATGGCTCCTTATCCCCTATCTTTGTATGTATGATTCCTGTTAAGAAAAAAAACATCCTATTTACCTGCCTGCGCGCCGTCGGTGGCACTGCATCTTGTTCCGGCCATATAACACGGATAATTCTTGGTAATGACAGTGAATATTTAGAACATTAATTACTGTGCACATTATACACATTATACATTCCTGCAGCTCAGTGGCGTAGCAACTGTTTGTGGCGCCCGGGGCGGTCGAAAAATTTGCCGCCCCTTTGGTCGTTGATATTCCGCAAGCATCCGAAGAGCCCACACTACACTCAAAGATCTAATTTTTAGTCTACTACTAACTCTGCTGTTATTTCTAAATTTCTAGACTTTCATCTTCTTGCAGTTCTCTCTATATATATATATATGTATGTATGTATTAGCTTGATGACCCTACTGAACCTCCACCACTGCCCTGCATAGAGCCGCACCATAAAACAGTGTAAGGAGACCCACGTGTCCTTCCCCTGCACAGACCCACAGTACACTCCCTACAGAGCCCTCATGTCCTCCCCTACACAGCCTACCCATGTACCCCTCCAGCACAGCCTCCCATGTTCTCCCCTACACAGCCTCCCCATGTACCCCCCCTGCACAGCCCCCCATGTCCCTCCTACAGAGCCCCCATGTCCCTCCTACAGAGCCCCCATGTTCTCCCATACACAGCCCCCCCATGTCCTCCCCTACAGAGCCCCCCATGTCCTCCCTCTACAGAGCCCCCATGTCCTCCCCTGCACAGCCCACCACGTCCGCCCCCTACAGAGCCCCCCCATGTCCTCCCCTGCACAGCCTCGCCATGGTCACCTATCTGCACAGCCCCCCAATTCCCAGTATCCCTCTCGCCCTCACCTGCCGGTTGCCGGCTCCGTTCAGCAGCGGCGTGCTCTCCCCGGCCTCCTCCAGCTGCTCCCGGCCGGACCACGACACCCTGTTGGCCACATTGGCCATGCTCTGTGCTGTGCGGCCGCTCCGCTCGCTGTTTGGGCATGTGACAGCCGGAGCCTCGGCAGATCCCACGGTCATGTGATTGCCAATCTACAGCGCTGCAGCGGGGTCATACCAGGAATGCACGCCCGAGGCATGACGGGTAATGTAGTCCTACAGTGTTACCATAGCAACACGGCTGCTGGGGCCTTTCCTAAAAGCAGCCGAGGAGCTGTCATGCTGCCGCGCCTCCCCCACACACGTGCGCCTGGGGCGGACTGCCCCCCCACGCTACTCCAGTGCTGCAGCTATGGGTCCCTGTTATCAGCCATTCATAGGCCAGGACCAGCCCTCAACATAAAGGGGACACAATTATAACACTGAGCACAATAGTCAGGGGGCCCGTTAGACCACCCCCTGACATCAGCAGAGACCTGCGCAGTGGCTGAAGAGTTAACCAGCCCTCAGGAATCTGCAGAGCTTCATTATACACCGGTGACAATGTTCACTACAGGACTGGCATTGTATTCATGAATCAGATGGCTCAGGATGAACTCCAGGCAAGTATCAGAGACTCCACAGCGGAAACTCCAGATCTCATCCAGGGCTTCCTGGTGCCTGATCAGTAGGCAATGAGGTCCCTGTATCCACAATGATCCTTGGAGAAACAATTGTCCAGCAGACCCAGCACGCCCTATAACTGGTAAAACCATCCTTTTTACCTACCAGGTGGCTTTGCAGCTCGTTCTGGCTGCCGGAGCCTGCAGCTCTTCCTGTCGAGTGATCACGTGGTACTGCTCATTTAGGTAATGAATATGCGCTCCATGCCTAAGGGAGCGGAGAGGCGTGCAGGCATGTGAATATGGTGTGCTGGAAGCTGGTGACCTCTGTGACCTGCTGCTCCCCTCCTCTGCCGGCTTTCTGGGACCGTGACTCGTGTATAAGCCAAAGGGGGTGTTTTCAGCACAAAAAAAGTGCTGAAAAACTCGGCTTATACACGAGTGTATACAGTAAATATTCTTCTATTTGTCTCTTTAATAAGTGACTACCAGGCCCGGATTGGCAATATAACCAACCGGGCATTTTCCCGCTGGGCCGCTGTCACGTGGGCCGCGGGCGGCAGCGCCCGAACATCTGGCCGCTTGCCAGCTGCTGCGGCCACTGTTGCTCCTGCCGCCGGCCCTCTGTGGGCACGGCGGTGATAGATTCAAGTTCCTCCCGCACTGCAGGGAGATAAGCCGCCACGCCCCCCCACGCACCCCATCCTCGCACCCCATCCTCGCCATAGCATGAGACCCCCTCCCCCCCGCAGCCACTCACAGCGTCGCACTCGCTTGCCTGCTCGCTCTGTTCGCAGGACCTGTGATGAGATCACAGGAGGGGAGGAGTCAGGGGGTCACATGATCAGGAGCCTTTGTCCAGACCCCCGATCATATCACCCCTGACTCTGCCCCTCCTGTGACCTCATCACAGGTCCTGTGCGCTCAGCCTTGCCTCTACCGTCTGCAAGACTCTGCTTTGCTGTTGTCATGGTGCTGGTTGAGGTAAGTATGTGTGGGGTCAGGATTTACAGTGTGGATGTAGCGGAGCCGTGTGTGTACGAGGTGTACGGAGCGGAGCCGTGTGTGTACGAGGTGTACGGAGCGGAGCCGTGTGTGTACGAGGTGTACGGAGCGGAGCCGTGTGTGTACGAGGTGTACGGAGCGGAGCCGTGTGTGTACGAGGTGTACGGAGCGGAGCCGCGTGTGTACGAGGTGTACGGAGCGGAGCCGCGTGTGTATGAGGTGTACGGAGCGGAGCCGTGTGTGTACGAGGTGTACAGAGAGGAGCCGTGTGTGTACGAGGTGTACGGAGCGGAGCCGTGTGTGTACGAGGTGGAGCCGCGCGTGTATGAGGTGTACGGAGAGGAGCCGTGTGTGTACGAGGTGGAGCCGTGTGTGTATGAGGTGTACGGAGAGGAGCCGCGCGTGTACGAGGTGTACGGAGAGGAGCCACGTGTGTACAAGGTGGACGGAGTGGAACCGTGTGTGTATGGAGTGGAGCCATATGTGTACGGGATGTACGGAGCGGAGCCAAGTGTGTACAAAGCATACGAAGCGTGCTTTTCCCACGGACACAGGAGTACACGGCGGAGCCCCGAGGAGCATTTTAAAACACACACATGACGTTCCACCTGAAGTGATGTGCTGGAAGCTGACCGGAAATGAGATAATTTCTTGAGGAGATTGTGACGGAACCAGGAATGCTTCAGATCCATCACCGTGTTCTCCTCCGACAGCGCAGACAGCAGGATCGCCTTGGAATCGGGGATGCCGGCCATGTGAGCGGATCATGATAGGTCCTGCACCGGGAGGCTCAGGTGGGCACTACAATGGGAGCCGGGCTGCTATAGTATCTTTGTAGAATCTTTCTTTATTTCTTTCTCTCTTTTTCTTTCTTTCTCTGTTCTTTCATTCTCTCTCTGTTCTTTCTTTCTCTCTCTAATCTTTCTTTTTTCTCTCTCTGTTCTTTCTTCCCCTCTTTCTTTCTTTTTCTTTCCTCTCTTTCTCTCTGTTCTTTCTTTCTTTTCTTTACTTCTTTCTTTCTCTCTCTGTTCTTTCTCTGTCTCTCTCTGTTCTTTCTTTCTTTCCCCTCTTTCTTTCTCTCTCTGTTCTTTCTCTGTCTCTCACTGTTCTTTCTTTGTCTCTCACTGTTCTTTCTTTCTTTCCCCTTTCTTTCTCGCTCTCTCTGTTTTCTTTTTTCTCTCTCTCTCTGTTTTCTCTCTTCCTTAGTGCCAGTCAGTGTGCCCATAATGCCAGCCACTGTGCCCTCAGTACCAGTCAGTGTGATCAGCAGTGCTAAATGGGTGCGATTAGGTGTGGACATGGGTGTGACTAGTTGTGAAATGGGTGTGGTTGGGCGTGGCCAAAATTTACAGCGGTGCGCTGCGCGCTCCGCAGTCTTTGTTCGTCTTTCCCTTCTTCAAAAGTTGGGAGGTATGATAGGGGTGGCTATGACCAGGGGGTCTGGTTGCCCAATAGAGAGCAGTTCTGCCAGGAATTCTGTAATCATGCATACAAAAGGGGACAGCGCTTTGGGAGGAGTACTGTACCTAAAAGCAATAAATAGGACTGAGCTGAAATCCTGGGCACAGCTGTGACTACATGTTATATAGTTGTGTTAATCTCCTCTCACTTCTTGTAAACTACAACTGTACAAAGATATTATATAGTCACCATGTGACTAGTGGGCCTATGTAACTTCAAATGCCAGGGCTGAATTTTAGTCCCAGTCCGGCCCTGGTGACTACCTTTTGTCCCACTTCTTGTTTTTTTTGAGTCTATCAAATATTTAAAAACAAAATA